>NC_041214.2:109007068-109102419 GCF_002837175.3 Physeter macrocephalus | reverse complement strand
GTAGCATCTTTAGGATTCTCTATGTATAGTATGATGACATCTGCAAACAGTGACAGCTTTACTTCTTCTTTTCCGATTTGAATTCCTTTTATTTCTTTTTCTTCTCTGATTGCTGTGGCTAAAACTTCCAAAACTATTTTGAATAAGAGTGGTGAGACGGGGCAACCTTTTCTTGTTCCAATCTTAGTGGAAATGGTTTCAGTTTCTTACCACTGAGGATGATGTTTGCTGTGGGTTTGTCATATATGGCCTTTATTATGTTGAGGTAAGTTCCCTCTATGCCTACTTTCTGCAGGGTTTTTATCATAAATGGGTGTTGAATTTTGTCAAAAGCTTTCTCTGCATCTATTGAGATGATCATATGGTTTTTCTCCTTCAGTTTGTTGATATGGTGTATCACATTGATTGATTTGCATATATTGAAGAATCCTTGCATTCCTGGGATAAACCCCACTTGATCATGGTGTATGATCCTTTTAATGTGCTGTTGGATTCTGTTTGCTAGTATTTTGTTGAGGATTTTTGCATCTATGTTCATCAGTGATATTGGCCTGTAGTTTTCTTTCTTTGTGACGTCTTTGTCTGGTTTTGGTATCAGGGTGATGGTGGCCTCATAGAATGAGTTTGGGAGTGTTCCTCCCTCTGCTATCTTTTGGAAGAGTTTGAGAAGGATAGATGTTAACTCTTCTCTAAATGTTTGATAGAATTCGCCTGTGAAGCCATCTGGTCCTGGGCTTTTGTGTGTTGGAAGATTTTTAATCACAGTTTCAATTTCAGTGCTTGTGATTGGTCTGTTCATATTTTCTATTTCTTCCTGGTTCAGTCTCGGCAGCTTGTGCATTTCTAAGAATTTGTCCATTTCTTCCAGGTTGTCCATTTTATTGGCATACAGTTGCTTGTAGTAATCTCTAATAATCTTTTGTATTTCTGCAGTGTCAGTTGTTACATCTCCTTTTTCATTTCTAATTCTATTGATTTGAGTCTTCTCCCTTTTATTCTTGATGAGTCTGGCTAATGGTTTATCAATTTTATTTATCTTCTCAAAGAACCAGCTTTTAGTTTTATTGATCTTTGCTATTGTTTCCTTCATTTCTTTTTCATTTATTTCTGATCTGATCTTTATGATTTCTTTCCTTCTGCTAAATTTGGGGTTCTTTTGTTCTTCTTTCTCTAATTGCTTTAGGTGCAAAGTTAGGTTGTTTATACGAGATGTTTCCTGTTTCTTAAGGTAGGATTGTATTGCTATAAACTTCCCTCTTAGAACTGCTTTTGCTGCATCCCATAGGTTTTGGGTCGTCGTGTCTCCATTGTCATTTGTTTCTAAGTATTTTTTGATTTCCTCTTTGATTTCTTCAGTGATCACTTCGTTATTAAGTAGTGTATTGTTTAGCCTCCATGTGTTTGTATTTTTTACAGATCTTTTCCTGTAATTGATATCTAGTCTCATAGCGTTGTGGTCAGAAAAGATACTTGATATGATTTCAATTTTCTTAAATTTGCCAAGGCTAGATTTGTGACCCAATATATGATCTATCCTGGAGAATGTTCCATGAGCACTTGAGAAAAATGTGTATTCTGTTGTTTTTGGATGGAATGTCCTATAAATATCAATTAAGTCCATCTTGTGTAATGTATCATTTAAAGCTTGTGTTTCCTTATTTATTTTCATTTTGGATGATCTGTCCATTGGTGAAAGTGGGGTGTTAAAGTCCCCTACTATGATTGTGTTACTGTCGATTTCCCCTTTTATGGCTGTTAGTATTTGCCTTATGTATTGAGGTGCTCCTATGTTGGGTGCATAAATATTTACAATTGTTATATCTTCTTCATGGATCGAACCCTTGATCATTATATAGTGTCCTTCTTTGTCTCTTGTAATAGTTTTTACTTTAAAGTCTATTTTGTCTGATATGAGAATTGCTACTCCAGCTTTCTTCTGATTTCCATTTGCATGGAATATCTTTTTCCATCCCCTCACTTTCAGTCTGTATGTGTCCCTAGGTCTGAAGTGGGTCTCTTGTTGACACCATATATACGGGTCTTGTTTTTGTATCCATTCAGCCAGTCTGTGTCTTTTAGTGGGAGCATTTAATCCATTTACATTTAAGGTAATTATCGATATGTATGTTCCTATTACCTTTTACTTTATTGTTTCGGGTTTGTTCTTGTCGGTGTTTTCCTTCTCTTGTGTTTCTTGCCTACAGAAGTTCCTTTAGCATTTGTTTTCAAGCTGGTTTGGTAGTGCTAAACTCTCTCAGCTTTTGCTTGTCTGTAAAGGTTTTAATTTCTCCATCAAATCTGAATGAGATCCTTCCTGGGTAGAGTAATCTTGGTTGTAGGTTTTTCTCCTTCATCACTTTAAATATGTCCTGCCACTCCCTTCTGGCTTGCAGAGTTTCTGCTGAAAGATCAGCTGTTAACCTTATGGGGATTCCCTTGTGTGTTATTTGTTTTTCCCTTGCTGCTTTTAATATATTTTCTTTGTATTTAATTTTTGATAGTTTGATTAATATGTGTCTTGGTGTGGTTCTCCTTGGATTTATCTCCTTGGATTTATGGGACTCTCTGTGCTTTGATTTTCTTTTTAATTCATGAATAGCAGTACACTTTCAGTCCAAATATCCTAAAACCTTAGAGATTGCTTAGGATATTTCCATACTTCATGCTTGCTTGCGTATACTGAGAGTTAATGTAGGAAAGCCATTACTGGGACAATGAACATCAGGCTGGAATTATGTTGCTAATTAGCAGATTCAGATGCTGCTAAGAAAGTCAGCTTTTTTCTTTACTACTGAAATGAGTGGGAGGGAATTAGAGCAGATATTCCCAACAGAACCACATCTTTCTTTTATTACTCTCCCTTGCTATCAGTCTGTCTCCATTGGGTCTCTATGTTCTTATTTCATATATAGCAGGTTAATTTTATCTGATACATATAGACTCTGCAAGTTAAAGTTCTGACTTTATTAAGTAAACTGTGTTAACTTATATTGCTTCATTTCTGATTTTTCTCCTGGCATCGCCTTGTGGTCATTGTGTATGCTTTGTATTTTAGAATATCTACCTTGATTTTGAACTGTATTCATGACTTTTACCTCATCCCCTCCCTGCTCCTTATCCAAGTTCTATTTGTTACACTTTCTGAGACTTTAAAAATTCACTGTAAGTTAACAATAACAGACATGGCTTTTCTGCTCAAAGTGTGAAGTCTCCCAATTCTTGCAACTGCAGGGACAAAGGCTAATTATTGGCTCTCTCTCTGGAGATCTCCCTTTTTTCTTAACTGAAAAACTCAGCAAAACACAAAATCACTCATTTATGGCCCTTCCTGTTGCTCCCTATTCTTCACATCCCATTTGAAAAATCTAATCAAGGGACCATGCTGAGGACTGCTCTAAGACAGTCCAAACACAGGAGTCAGTTCCCTGCTTTACCAGCTTCTTAGAATGGTATTTTCTGGGCCATAAAAGTGACGATTGAGGGGATGGAACAACCTCTGATTAAGATTCTTGACTTCTTTATGCTGTCTTCGGATAAAGAGAAGATAAATTATGGCACAATGTATGAAAACTAAAGGTCAATTCTGGGAGGGATAATGCGTGTTTGAAAACCATCACTTCCTCTGAAGTCAAATTTCATCATCATTATTCCTTATTGAGTTAATATTTTTCAGGCACTTTAAAATTCACATAAAATATTTATTTCTAAACCATTTTTTGCAGTGTGAATTTCCATATTCTGACATTTAAATGTTTTAATATTTTATATTGAATTTTATTTTTATTATAATTAGCCATCAACCAAGCCAAAGTACTCTTAATGGTATCTGTGTCTTTTCATGATTATTGTCAGTTTATTTAAAATGTCTCGTAACCTTTCAAGAACCAGATTAACTAAAACAGGTCTGGTCACCATCTCCCCTATAGTGGGTTGAATGGTGGTCTTAAAACAATGTGTGAGGGACTTCCTTGGTGGCGCAGTGGTTAAGAATCTGCCTGCCAATGCAGGGGACACGGGTTCAAGCCCTGGTCCAGGAAGATCCCACATGCCGCAGAGCAACTAAGCCCGCGAGCCACAACTACTGAGCCCTTGTGCCACAACTACTGAAGCCCACGCTCTGCAACAAGAGAAGCCACCACAGCGAGAAGCCCATGCTTGCTTCTCACAACAAAGAGTAGCCCTTGCTCGCTGCAACTAGAGAAAGCCCACACACAGCAACAAAGACCCAACACAGCCAAAAATAAATAAATAAATTTATTTTTTAAAAAAAGAAAAAACAATCTGTGAATGTCCTATCCCTTAGAACCTTGAATGTCACTTAATTAGAAAAAGAATCTCTGTAGATGTAGTTAAGAGGATTGATATGAGATCATTCTGATTTACACAAGTGGGCCCTAAAACTAATGATGTGTCCTTTTTTTTTTAATAAGGAATATATATATATATATATTTTTTTTTAATTTTTTTGGCAGTACACAGGCCTCTCACTGTTGTGGCCTCTCCTGTTGCAGAGCATAGGCTCTGGACGCACAGGCTCAGTGACCATGGCTCACGGGCCTAGCCGCTCCACATTTTGTGGGATCTTCCTGGACCAGGGTACGAACCCGTGTCCCCTGCATCAGCAGGAGGTCTCTCAACCACTGTGCCACCAGGGAAGCCCTATGAGGAAAATTTTATATTTACCACCTTAGACAGGAAACAGTTCACTAATATTTCAGAATACTTTTCTTTTAACCAAATAATTTACATACTTAGATTAGGAAAAATATAATAAGTTGAACAAAGAATACTTGTATTGAGTGGCTGCTTTAGAATCTCTGTAAACACTCAAAAACCCATTCTTTGTGGCAAAAAGCATAGGGTCATATACCAGATCATGTACACGGTTTGCACAGTGAATGATATGACTGATGTTATTATGTGTCCTTTGAAAATAATAAAGAAAACCCCACAAATAGTGGCTTTTTTGTAATATCTTTATTGGAGTATAATTGCTTTACAATGGTGTGTTAGTTTCTGCTTTATAACAAAGTGAATCAGTTATACATATACATATGTTCCCGTACCTCTTCCCTCTTGCATCTCCCTCCCTCCCACCCTCCCTATAGTAATAACTATATCTGCCCAATATAAGAAAAGATGAGTAAACATGACAGGTTTCTTACACATTCATATATAATCAATATCTTCTTATGGGAATGTAAGTTATTGGCCAAGTGTGATGCTAGTCCCCTGGTACTTGGTTCTGTTACTATTGCTGTCTTTTAAAGCTGAGATGCTTTTTTTTTTTAATTTATTTATTTTATTTATTTAGTTTTGGCTGCGTTGGGTCTTCGTTGCTGCACGCGGGCTTTCTCTAGTTTCAGCGAGCGAGGGCTACTCTTCGTTGTGGTGTGCGGGCTTCTCTCTGCAGTGGCTTCCCTTGTTGTGGAGCAGGGACTCTAGGCTTGCGGGCTTCAGTAGTTGGGCTCGTGGGCTCTATAGCACAGGCTCAGCAGTTGTGGCACATGGGCTTATGTGCTCCGTGGCATGTGAGATATTCCCAGACCAGGGCTCGAACCCATGTCCCCTGCATTGGCAGGCAGATTCTTAACCACTGTGCCACCAGGGAAGCCCCCTGAGATGCTTTTGAAATAAGTAATGGCAGAAAATTAAACAGCTGGGGAATCAGCATGCAGGGAGAAAAAGAACAAAGCTGAATAATGAATTTATGAATATTACTAGAAGAACTAGAGAAAGTTGCTGAGAAGTCCAAGATCCAGCATGCTCTACTGAATGCAAGCTGTTTGGAACATGTCTACAAACTGTTCAACATTATTTTGACATACCTTTCCCACATCACACCTCCTACCTTTCCCCCCTATTTTCTGTAACATATAACATAAAACCATTGAGGAACTATGATTCATACCCTCTGAGTTTACTAGGTTAGACAAATGGAACACACTATATGTTATATCCTAATAAACTCAGTATCTAAGAAAATTGCACATTGAAATGGTGATCATGTATATTCAGGCTTAATAAGTAGGTTACAAAATTGTGTAATTTGGGTGAATTTCTTTGTGAGAAGGTGGAACTCTGGGATGATTGCATTTTACACAAAGTAGAAGCAAATGTTTTGTTTTTCATTTTAACCAAGCAGGAGGATTTCTAAAGCCTCACTAGGTTACTTTTGTTCACATTAGCCTGCCATTATATTTTTTAAATTCATATTTTAATGGCAGTTGTATAATTAATGTAGTAACTGCCAACAATCAGATTACATTTTTCTTCTGACATTTAAGCAATGATAAGTGTTCTTAAAAGACACAGAGAAGAGACACCTGGGGAGGAGAAAGACATATGAAGATGGAGGCAGAAATTAGAGTTATGTAGTTGCAACCAAGGAACACTGGAAGCCACTAGAGGCTGGAAGAGGCAAGGCAGGATTCTCCCCTCGAGTCTCCAGAGGAAGCATGGTGTCCTGCTGACACCTGGATTTCAGACTTCTGGCCTCCAGAATTGTGAGTGATACATTGCTATTGTTTTAAGTATCAAGTTTATGGTAATTTGTTATGTCAGCCCTAGAAAACTAACACACCTTTGTATTTCTTGATAACTGTATATAGCCAATTCTATAGTTGTACATAATGTATTGATAATAATATAATTCTGTATAGTCAATAAATATAGCTAAATATTAACAAAGCCATATGGGAATGGAAAGGTAGCTTCCTGAATTAAGAACAGCCATCTCATCTTAAAGCACAGGATCAATTTCAGACTGAGTTATGCTATCATTAGGAATAGCAGGAGCAAAGACTTGGAGGCAAGAAAAAGAATAGAGTTAAAGATAATGCAGGCAATTTGACACAAATGGAAAGTAAAATGGAAGATGAAAAGTGTGAGGATATGAGGCCAGTATGGTAACCATGTGACAGATGTGGGGCTTTAATGCTATGTGGATATGAATGCACTGTATGATGGAGGTTCCTACTTTTCATACAAGGCATGTGGAAACCCTTGGGAATAAAGCTAGAGGACACATGATAAGCATGGTTTGTCCTCCTGGAATGTTGTGTTTACTTAAGCATTTGTAGGAAATAAAATAGTGTATTTGATAAGTGAGTTGGAAGACATTTATGAATGCGAAAAACATATATAATGATTAGGAGCTCCAATTAACATAATTTGTAAGAGATATAACGTGAGACTTTACAAGTGCCATGATTGTGAGTGAATGGAACGAAGGAGAGAAGGTTTGAGTTAGGCTCCAGATCCAAGTAGAAAAAATTTGCTTTCCTCTCCCATTAGCAGAAACTCTTTAGGAGAAAACATTGAGGCATGAGCTAATTAGAGGACAATCTACAGTACTGAAAACAGCATTAAAAATGATAGATACAATTATTGATCATTTACTATGTGACAGATCCTATTCTGAAATCTAAGATGATATTTCTATCATCATATTTATTTTTACCAAGAGCTCATGAAAGAGGTAGTATTATGACTGATACTAAAGGTAAGGAAGTTCATGATAAGAGAGATAAAAGCACTAAGTGAAGGGACCAGGATATGGTCCCAGATATGACTGACTTCCATGTCCTTCTCTTAATCAATATGTTATATTGCAAACACACTCAAAAACTTTATTTTATAACAATGCTCTAGTTCTACACCGACTTGGAAAATGATGTGCTAGATATCAGTAGACATGCCAGAAATTGAAATTTATTGCCAGTAAAATCCTGTTTTAAATAGTACTTTATTTTTCTTTTATGAAAGGGCAAAGTAATTCAACAAGTTAATAATGTTTATTTTATAGATAAAGAGATTTAATGAACTTGGTACTTTGCAAAAGATATACAAGTGCTGAACTTTTTTTGTGACTTTCACGTCTATGTAACAGAATGAGGTTTTGAAATGAAGGAAATAGACATTCCCTTGTTTTACTCTGGAAAGGAATCAAGCGTGTTTTTCTTTTTCTTTAGGCAGACTTAGGCTCTCTTCTAGATCCTGAAATTTAGATGAGGGATAACTTTTTTCCATCTTTGGGCCTGTGATAACTTTGTCCCAGTGAGACTCCAAGTGATGGAAAGGCCTGGAACATTTTCTGGGAGGATGTGTGGGATGAAGTGAGTTATCTGAGTTTTAGGGTTTCTGGGAGCCAGGATGTAAAAGACTGGGCCCTTGGATAGAATGTAAGTCACATGTAGTATTATAATTGTTTCCTGTTTCATACTTCCCTTTTGCTATCCATGTCTTTAGTAAAGACCTGTTAACTGTTAAGCGCTATCCACACGTGTCATGGGAATTAGGGAAGGCCTGTACTCACCCTTGGAGGGAAATTATTCAGTGCGAGCAATTTCAAAAAGCAGTTACTTTCTCATTTATTGTTAAAATGTCACCTTTACCCTGGACAGATTGTGTTTATTTTCTTAAAACACCACTATATAGCAAATTACTGACAGTTATCGTCATCAGAGAAAAGATCAACAAATTTGAAAATGCATAATTCATCATATATTCAATAACTCTTTTAAAAACTTTGCCACAAGATCGTTAACTTACCACTGTGTGATACAAACACTGTTCAACAGTACTGCCCTTCTTTTATTTCAAAATGTTGTAATGAATATATGTTTTAAGGTGTTATTTTATAAAATTAACCATGTAGTGAAGTCATATACCACTTTTTGCACATCTGAGCCTTGATCCCACGTTCCCATCCAAGTACTCCCTTATTTATTTTCTTATTTTTATAGAACAGATTCTTGAAAGTACTGTATACCTTAACTGTTTCCAGGCTTGCTTCCTTGGAATTTTCTTAGGCCCACTTGGTCAACTTTTTGAATTCATCAAATGACTGAAACTGCTTTTCTCAAAGTCACTGATGACATTGAAATGATTAAGTCCTATGGTCATTTCTTAGCATCCATTTTACTTGACGTGTCAATAGCATTATACACAATCGATTAATCTCTCCCCCTTGAGATACTTTATCCTTTTGTTTCTGGGAGAGCACACATTCTGTGCCTTCTCAATTTCTTTCACTGGTATTTTTTTACCTCTCAAATCTCTAAATATTGGAATGCTCTAGGGCTTGTTCTCATACCTCTTCTTTCTTCTGTTTACACTCTGCCTCTTGGCGAGCCTATCCAGGTGCATGGATTTAAACACCATTTATGAGCCGGCCGCTGCCATCTTGGGTTGTGGTGGTGTGCACAGCGCTTCTCCACACAGGAGCCAAGGTGTGTCCCTGCAGAAGTTCTGTGCTGGGAAAGCCAATCCAACGTGTCAGGTGCAAGGCCTCTGCACACGGCCCCATACCAACCAATGTGCGGAAGCTCCTGGGGTGGCTACACCAACCACTGAGGCACAGCTGTGGAGCCCCAATCCCAAGTCGGCCAATATCCAAGGGCCAGAAACCTGATTCCTTTCGGACTTGCGCATCCTCCAGCCCTGTGGCTGACAGGGTCTTGGTGCTCCAGCCAGGTGTCAGGCCTAAACATCTGAGGTGACAGAGCCAAGTACAGGACATTGGACCATCAGAGACCTCCTGGTCCCATGTAATATCAATCGGCAAGAGGTCTCCCAGAGACCTCCGTCTCAACACTAAGACCCAGCTCCACTCAATGACCAACAAGTCCAGTGCTGGACACCCCATGCCAAACAACTAGCAAGACAGGAATACAACCCCACCCATTAGCAGAGAGGCTGCCAAAATCATAATAAGTTCACAGACACCCCAAAACACACCACCACACACAATCCTGCCCACCAGAAAGACAAAATCCAGCCTCATCCACCAGAACACAGGCACCAGTGCCCTCCACCTACAGTGGGAAGCCTACATAGCCCACTGAACCAGCCTTACCCATGGGGGGCAGACACCAAAAACAATGGAAACTATAAACCTCCAGCCTGTGAAAAGGAGAACCCAACCACAGTAAGTTAAGCAAAATGAGAAGACAGAGAAGTAGGCACCAGATGAAGGAGCAAAGTAAAAACCCACCAGATCAAACAAATGAAGAGGAAATACGCTGTCTAACTGAAAAAGAATTCAGAGTAATAAAATACAAGAAACATTTAACAAGGACCTAGAAGAACTAAAGGGCAAAAAACAGTAATGAACAACACAATAAGTGAAATTAAAAGTACTCTAGAAGAAATCAATAGCAGAATAACTGAGGCAGAAGAATGGATAAATGACCTGGAAGATAAAAGAGTGGAAAAAATGACCACAAAGCAGAATAAAGAAAAAAGAATGAAAAGAATGGAGGACAGTCTCAGAGACCTCTGGGACAACGTTAAATGCACCAACATTCAAATTATAGGGGTCCCAAAAGAAGAATAGAAAAAGAAAGGGACTGAGAAAATATATGAAGAGATTGTAGTTGAAAATTTCCCTAATATGGGAAAGGAAGTAGTCAACCAAGTCCAGGAAGTGCACAGAGTCCCATACAGGATAAATCCAAGGAGAAACATGCAAAGACACATATTAATGAAACTATCAAAATTTAAATACAAGCAAAAACTATTAAAAGCAGCAAGGGAAAAGCAACAAATAACATGCATGGAATCCCCATAAGGTTAACAGCTGATCTTTCAGCAGAAACTCTACAAGCCAGAAGGGAGTGGCAGAACATATTTAAAGTGATGAAAGGGAAAAACCTACAACCAAGATTATTCTAGCCAGCAAGGACTCATTAAGATTTGATGGAGAAATTAAAACCCTTACAGACAAGCAAAAGCTAAGAGAATTCAGCACCACCAAACCAGCTTTACAACAAATGCTAAAGGAAATTCTCTAGGCAGGAAATACAAGAGAATGAAAAGAAGGAAAAGACCTACAATAACAAATCCAAAACTATTAGCAAAATGGTAATAGGAACATACATATCAGTAATTACCTTAAATATAAATGGATTAAAGGCTCCAACCAAAAGACATACACTGGCTGAGTGTATACAAAAACAAGACCCATATATGTGCCATCTACAAAAGATCCACTTCAGATCTAGGGACACATACAGACTGAGAGTGAGGGGATGGAAAAAGGTATTCCATGCAAATGGAAATCAAAAGAAAGTTGGAATAGCAATACTCATATCAAACAAAATAGACTTTAAAATGAAGACTGTTACAAGAGACAAAGAAGGACACTACATAATGATCAAGAGATTAAAGGCTCCAACCAAAAGACATACACTGGCTGGATGGATACAAAAACAAGATGCATATATATACTGTCTACAAGAGACCCACTCCAGACCTAGTGACACACACAGACTGAAAGTGATGGGCTAGAAAAAGATATTCCATGCAAATGGAAATCAGAAGAAAGCTGGAATAGCAATTCTCATATCAGACAAAATAGACTTTAAATAAAGACTATTACAAGAGACAAAAAAAGGACACTACTTAATGATCAAGGGATCAATCCAAGAAGATATAACAACTGTAAATATTTATGCACCCAACATAGGAGCACCTCAATGCAGAAAGCAAATGCTAACAGCCATAAAATGGGAAATTGGAAGTAACACAAAAATAGTAGGGGACCTTAACACCCCACTTTCACCAATGGACAGATCATCCAAAATGAAAATAAATAAGAAACACAGCTTTAAATAACACATTAAACAAGATGGATTTAATTGTTATTTATAGGACATTACATCCAAAAACAACAGTATGCTTTCTTCTCAAGTGCTCATGGAAGATTCTCCAGGATAGATCATATCTTGGGTCACTAATCAAGCCTTGGGAAATTTAAGAAAATTGAAATCATATCAAGTATGTTTTCCAACCACAATTCTATGAGACTAGATATCAATTACAGGAAAAAATCTGTAAAAAATACAAACGCATGGAGGTTAAACAATACACTACATAATAACCAAGAGATCAGTGAAGAAATGAAAGAGGAAATCAAGAAATACCTAGAAACAAATGACAATGAAAACACAATGACCCAAATCCTATGGGATTCAGCAAAAGCAGTTCTAAGAGGGAATTTTATAGCAATACAGTTCTACATCAAGAAACAAGAAAAATCTCAAATAAACAACCTAACCTTACACCTAAAGCAATTAGAGAAAGAACAAAAAAATAACCAAAGTTAGCAGAAGGAAAGAAATCATAAAAATCAGATCAGATATAAAAAAGAAATGAAGGAAACAATAGCAAAGATCAATAAAACTAAAAGTTGCAAACAATACACTACATAATAACCAAGAGATCAGTGAAGAAATGAAAGAGGAAATCAAGAAATACCTAGAAACAAATGACAATGAAAACACAATGACCCAAATCCTATGGGATTCAGCAAAAGCAGTTCTAAGAGGGAATTTTATAGCAATACAGTTACTAAAAGTTGCTTCTTTGAGAAGATAAAAATATTGATAAACCATTAGCCAGACTCATCAAGAAAAAAAAGGAAAAGATTCAAATCACAGAATTAGAAATGAAAAAAAAGAAGTAACAACTGACACTGCAGAATTACAAAGGATCATGAGAGATTACTACAATCAACCATATGCCAATAAAAAGGACAACCTGGAAGAAATGAACAAATTATTAGAAAAGCACAACCTTCTGAGACTGCACCAGGAAGAAATAGAAAATAGAAACAGACCAGTCACAAGCACTGAGCTTGAAAATGTGTTGAACATCTTACAACTAACAAAAGCTCAGGACCAAATGGCTTCACAGGTGAATTCTATCAAACATTTAAAGAAGAGCTAACACTAATTTTTCTCAAACTCTTGCAAAATATAGCAGAGGGAGGTACACTCCCAAACTCATACTATGAGGCCACCATCACCCCAATACCAAAACCAAAGAAAGATATCACAAAAAAAGACAACTACAGGCCAATATCACTAATGAACATAGATGCAAAAATCCTCAACAAAATACTAGCAAACAGAATCCAAAAGTATATTAAAAGGATCATACACCATGATCAAGTGGTGTTTATCCCAGGAATGCAAGGATTGTTCAATATATGCAAATCAATCAATGTGATACACCATATTAACAAACTGAAGGAGAAAAACCATATGATCATCTCAATAGATGCAGAAAAAGCTTTCGACAAAATTCAATACCCCTTTATGATAAAAACCCTCCAAAAAGTAGGCTTAGAGGGCACTTACCTCAACATAATAAAGGCCATATATGACAAACGCACAGCCAATATCATCTATGGTGAAAAACTGAAACCATTTCCACTAAGATCAGGAACAAGACAAGGTTGCCCACTCTCACCACTAATACTGAACATAGTTTTGGAAGTTTTAGCCACCGCAATCAGAGAAGAAAAAGAAAAAAAAGGAATCCAAATTGGAAAAGAAGAATAAAACTGTCACTGTTTGCAGATGACATGATACTATATATGTAGAATACTAAAGATGCTACCAGAAAACTACTAGAGCTAATCAATGGATTTGGTAAAGTAGCAGGATACAAAATTAATGCACAGAAATCTCTTGCCTTCTTATACACTAATGATGAAAAATCTGAAAGAGAAATTAAGGAAACACTCTCATTTACCATTGCAGCAAAAAGAATAAAATATCTAGGAATAAACCTACCTAAGGAGACAAAAGTCCTGTATGCAGAAAACTATAAGACACTGATGAAAGAAATTAAAGATGATGGAGACATATACCATGTTCTTGGAGTGGAAGAATCAACATTGTGAAAATGACTATACTACCCAAAGTAATCTACAGATTCAATATGCAATCCCTATCAAATTACCAATGGCATTTTTCTCAGGACTAGAACATATAATTTCACTGTTTGTATGGAAACACAAAAGACCCTGAATACCCAAAGCAATCTTGAGAAAGAAAAACGGAGCTGGAGGAATCAGGCTCCTGGACTTCAGACTATATTACATCTACAGTAATCAAGACAGTATGGTACTGTCACAAAATCATAAATATAGATCAATGGAATAGGATAGAAAGCCCAGAGATAAATCCATGCACCTATGGTCACCTTATCTTTGATAAAGGAGGCAAGAATATACAATGGAGAAAAGACAACTTCTTCAATAAGTGGTGCTGGGAAAACTGGACAGCTACATGTAAAACAATAAAATTAGAATACTCCGTAACACCATATGCAAAAATAAACTCAAAATGGATTAAAGACCTAAGTGTAAGGCCAGACATTTAAAACTCTTAGAAGAAAACATAGGCAAAACACTCTGACATAAATCACAAAAACATCTTTTTTGATCCACCTCCTAGAGAAATGGAAATAAAAACAAAAATAAATGGGACCTAATGAAACTTAAAAGCTTTTGCACAGCAAAGGAAACCATAAACAAGATGAAAATACAACACTCAGGATGGGAGAAAATATTTGCAAATGAAGCAACTGACAAAGGATTAATCTCCAAAATTTACAAGCAGCTGATGCAGCTCAATATCAAAAAAAAAAAACACAACCAAATCCAAAAATGGGCAGAAGACCTAAATAGACATTTCTCCAAAGAAGATATACAGATTGCCAACAAACACATGAAAGGATGCTCTACATCATTAATCATTAGAGAAATGCAAATCAAAACTACAATGAGATATCATCTCACACCAGTCAGAATGACCATCATCAAAAAATCTAGAAACAATAAATGCTGGACAGGGTGTTGAGAAAAGGGAACCCTCTTGCACTGTTGGTGGGAATGTAAATTGATACAGCCACTATGGAGAACAGTATGGAGGTTCCTTAAAAAAACTACAAATAGAACTACCATACCACCCATCATCCCACTACTGGGCATATACCCTGAGAAAGCCACAATTCAAAAAGAGTCATGTACCACAATGTCCATTGCAGCTCTATTTACAATAGCCAGGACATGGAAGCAACCTAAGTGTCCATCGACAGATGAATGGATGAAGATGTAGCACATATATACAATGTAATAGTACCCAGCCATAAAAAGAAAGAAAACTGAGTTTTTTGTAGTGAGGTGGATTGACCTAGAATCTGTCCTATAGAGTGAAGTAAGTCAGAAAGAGATAAACAGATACTGTATGCTAACACATATATATGGAATCAAAAAAAAAAAAAGTTGTTCTAATGAACCTAGGTGCAGGACAGGAATAAAGACGCAGACGTAGAGAATGGACTTGTGGATGCGGGGGGGTGGTGAGGTGGAGAAGGGTAAGCTGGGATGAAGTGAGAGAGTGGCATTGATAGATATACACTACCAAATGTAAAATAGATAGCTAGTGGGAAGAAGCCACATAGCACGGGGAGATCAGCTCCTTGCTTTGTGACCACCTAGAGGCGTGAGATAGGGAGGGTGGGAGGGAGGGGCTATGGGGATATATGTATATGTTTAGCTGATTCACTTTGTTATAGAGCAGAAAGTAACACAACATTGTAAACAATTATACTCCAATGAAGATGTTAAAAATGAAATAAAAGAAAATAAATACCATTTATGCTCATGAATTCTTAATGTATAACTTCATCCCAGAACTGTCTCCTAAAATCTAGATATATAGATATATGTCTATGGTATATATATATATAAACACACACACAGACACACACAATTGCCTCTTTGATATCTTCACGTCAATATATAATAGAATTCTCCAATTTAACATATTCAAACTGAACTTCTGCTTTCCCCTTACATAACTAACCAGTACCTTCTTAGGTCTTACACATTTCAGCTTATAGCAGCAAGATTCCTCCAGTTACTTAGACCAAAATCTTTGTCATCTTTTACTCCTCTTTTTCTTTTCTTCAACCTCCACACCTTTGTATTCCTACAGATTCTGTCATCTCTACCTTCAAAGTATATCCAAGTTGTTGTTTAATAGTTACAGAGTTTCAACTTTACAAGGTGAAAAGAGCTCTGGAGGTTGGTTGCACAACAGTGTGAATGAAGTACTACCAAACTGTATATTTTTAAATGTTTGAAATCGTAAATTTTATGTTATGTGTATTTCAGTACAATTAAAAGTAATAAAAAAAAATCCTCAGCAAGTACCAAAAAAAAAAAAAAAAGTCCAGAATTTGACCACTCCAAATTGCTGGCACTGTAAATACCCTAAGCCAGATCACTATCATATGTTGCTAGGATTCCTACAATAGTTTTCTAATAGGTCTCTCTGCTTCTGCCCCTGTTCCCTTGCAATTTCTTTTTCAACAGCCAAAGTGCTCTCATTAAAATATGTCAGATCATGACTTTCCTCTAATGGTCTCCCCTCTCACCTAGGGTAAAATCTAAAGTCATTGGTATGACTTATAATGCTCCACGTGATCTGGCCTTGGTACTTCCTTTATCTCATCTTGTCTGACTCACCTGTTTACTCCCTCTGCTTCAGCCACCCTGTCCTCTTTGCAGTTTATCTGACACTCCCACTTAAGGTCTTTGTGCTTCTTTTCCTACTACCTGATGCCTATAAGGCTAATTCCCTTACTTCCTTAAGACTTTTACTTTAAAATTTATCAGCTCAGTGAGTTAAGTTTTAACATCAACATCTGTGAGTGGCTGACATTTTCTTTCTCTTTCTCTCCTTTATGTATTATCCTTAGCTCTATGTAAATCCAAACAGAGTAACTGTTGTAATAGAAACAAAATAAAACAAAAAACCCAAAGAGTTGCAGTGGCTTAACTCAATAAAAATGTATTCTCATGCATATCAGAGACCAGTGTGAATCAGCAGAGTGGGATCCTTCCAATTTTGTTCTCATCTGTATTCACATAGGTAATAGGGAAAGAGAATGTGGTAGATACTATTTTCAAAAACAACAACAATTTCTCCCATCCTATATGCTCTTCTTGAAAAGTGATATTGACACTTCTTCAATCAGAGGTGGATCTATGTTCCCTTCCTTTGAACTGGGTGTACTTATTAATATGAAATAAGTGACACAATGTGACTTTCGAAGTTAGGTCTTGTTCGCTTGGGATGCTCCAACATCTGTGCTGTGAGGAAGCCAAGTGTACATGGAGAGATAATGTTTTAGTCTTCTGGTACAGAATTCCAGATAAATTCCCAAATTACAGCCAGTATTAGCCAGTATTAGACAAGTGAGTGAAGTAGTTTCTGCGTTGAGATCCCAGACATAGAATCATCTCCAGCCACCTAGTATTGCCAACTAAGAACACAGACTTGCAAAGACAAACCATCCCTGATCTTCCTTGTGCACATTTCTAATCTATAGACTCCATGAGCATAATAAAATTGTTTCAGACCATTAAATTTGGAAGTGATATTTTTTGCAGCATTAGATAACTGGAATAGAGCAAGAACTTAAAGAAAGCACATCTACCTTTAGCCATTTTGGCTGAGAGCACATCATTTCTACTTTCATTCCTTTGATCAAATTCAGTCATTTGGCTCCATTTAACCGCTAGGGATCCAGCCACATTGGAAGTCTGGAAAATGTAGTCTCATGGTGTGGCTAAGAATGTGATGAAGATGTTGTTATGCACTGTCAGCCTTCCCATAGCCCTTCACAATTTACCATACTCTATGTTATTTATTTATCTTTATTTTCTGACTTCTAAAGCAGAAGACAAGCTGCATGCTCATTAGATTGTTTTCTGATTTGCCCAATTTTTCCTGGCACATAATGGGTGTATATTAAGTGATTGTTAAATTGAAGGGAATTTTTATGCAAAAGTTAGCTTTTGAATGATAGAATGCATGGATTTCTGGTTGATGCATTTTCTGTAAATTTACCCTGCAGTCCCCTTCATATCCCAATCAAAGAAACCACACCAACCTTACTTACATTTAGATAGTTTTTACTTATAACATTACTTTTATTTAAAATGATATCTGTTTTTAAGGATTGGGATTTTTAATTATCCAAGGCATATACACTAGAAGACAGCAATCTTGGGGTCAGTTTCAGACTTCTGCCTACCAAGATGCCAAAAGATAACCAAAAAAATTAATGGCACCATTGCCCCCTCAATGTTACAGACCTGCCCTCATCCCATAAGAAATCTGAGGGCATATGACCTGTGACTGAATGAAGTTGCTAGCATCAATTCTTATTGGTGGTAAATAACAAAAATTCAACTGAGTAAATTTGAAGGTCTAATAGGCTTTATTAAATGATTCATAAATTGGGCAGCACCCCATCTAGCCATAGAAAAAAGCTCTGCCATGCTGCAGGAAAAAAAAAAAAAAAAAAAAAAGTTTAAAGGCAGAGAGGGAGTGGAAAAAAGAAAATCATTAGCAAAGAATGCATTGTTTTAGGTAAGACCGCCCTCCTTTGGGGAATGGAAGGTGTCTATCAGTGAGTTTCTTAGTGCTGACCAGGACATTTCAGGTTGTCTAGTCACATTTCTGAGGAAGGTTTAAACTGTAATTATGTTAGGTATTACGTCTTGGTGGGACCTAGCCTAAGTGGCTCCATTTTGGGCCTGTTGTTTCTTTTTAACATTAGTTACAGGTAAAACTTCACTTTTCTTATTATTTAAATTAAAACAATACAAACAGAAGCTCTAATGTTTTGTTCCTATATACAATGGACCAGCATGTGTATATTTTAGCATATAATCAATTTAATTTTGATTCCATCCATATAAGGTATGTACACATCAAAAATTCAAAATTGTTTTGGTGGATCCCATGGTCTCTATAGATACAAGCATGTTAGATGGGTCCTGGTATGTTGTATCTGAACAGTACCCAGGATATAGTAAATCCTCAATAGAAAGTTATTGGATCAATAAATAAGGAATTGAGGAGATTGTGAGGAGAAGCTTGCCTTAAGAGAAAAAAGTAGTGGCTATAAGCTTAGGACCAAAGCAAGGGCTTGTCTGTTAAAAGTAATTTAACATTAGAGGATTGCACAGGAGCACATTACTAAAAATCTCATTAGATATGCCTCCCTCCTTCTTCCTCTCATCCACTATTTTTTTTTGGCAAACAGGTATCATTTGAATTAACAAGAAAAAGAATCTCTGTGTGATACAAAGAACAGAGGACAGCATAATTTTATGGTCAATGTAATTTTCTGTATCACCCATTAAGTGGTAAAATGACTGTTAAGAGGAAAAATTAAACAATGGAAATAGCCAAGTCACAAAGGATCACGAAGAGTAGTATACAAAAGAAGTCAGAGACCAGAGCAGCTAAAACCAGAGCAAATATAGGCATTGCAAGTTACAAGACCAGCTTCTGAAGCTGGAAAAAAGGATTATCAAGGAATACAGAAACTCAGCCTAAGCTAAAAAACTGTTATTAATCTGTTGTGCTCCCCTTCCCACCCTTCTGGCCGTTGAAGCCTGGGGATACAGATAGAAAAATAAATAACAAGCTCTAGAAAAGTGACCTTCTCTAGTCAACATTTGAGCATGACTTAAAGCCTCTTGTGCCTTTCAGACAATAATCTTTTTGTTTTATTAGAACAGAAACTGGGAGGGAGGATATTTTTCATTGGGGCTTATGTCCTTCAGAGGCCAGGGACTACTTATCTCGAATAGAGACAATTCATGATTTTGAAGCTTGATCTCTCTCTCTCTCTCTCTCTCTCTCTCTCTCTCTCTCTCTCTATATATATATATATATATATATATGTTCATACATAATTTTATCTAACTTTTCCTTAACATAATTCTTATAATACCATTATTTGCCTTCTCTCTCCTATGAATATGCACAGACACTGACTACTTTTTAAATAAGAAACACCATTTTTTTCCCTTTTTCTTTGTTTTTTTAATGACATTCAGTATATTTTCTACTCACTATTTGTTTCCAGCTACAGACAGCTACATACATACTTATTCTTTATTTTTATTAATGCTTTTGGTCTTGTTATTTTTTTTTCTGATTCCCTATTATTACATTGGATAGTCTAAACTTTTCTTATCTCTGCACTAATGGCACCTGCATGTGGGTTCAAAATTTTTCATGTTAAAGAAATGGCAATATTTGTTATAGAGTCCATGGTTATGTTTCACATAAAATAAATAAACTATAGATATATTAAGAGATGTGCCATTAAAAACAAGGATGTTCAAGTGCTATCAACAAAGTGCTGCAAGTGGAGCATAAGACTAAATGTAGACATGAACTTAGGGAATATTAAATCACAGAAACACCTACATAATGAAAGTTTGTTTCTTAAGGATACAATTTTTAAAGGACAATTTCAAACTATTAACCTGTTTTGGGGGAAAATTCTACTTTTAATCCTTTAAAGGAATTGTGATTATTCTTTAGATATGCATTTATATGTTTCACTACTCTAAAGGAAAAGTTCTGTTATTATACAAAAAGGAAAGAAAAAGCTGAGTAATAGCTCAAGTTGTAGTTCTGACTAATTTATAATTCTTGTAGTCAATTCTGTGTCCCTGAAATTTGTGACACTTCTGATTGTCATTTAATTATGTATCCTCTCCCCACCCCCAGCCTTTTACCTTTGGCTCTAAATATATCTCCACGCTTCTAAAGGCCATTTGTTTTCTGGCAGTAAACTACCTGCTTGTAAGTCCTACACATGTAAGGAGACTGGATAAAGTGAAGAGCAAGTTAATCTACACAGAGGTATAATTACAAAAGGATAAAGCCAATTTAAAAATGTTTACTTCATATGGTGCATTCAACAGAATCACAATTTATCTGGCTTTGTATTATTTATTACTTCCTGATAACAGAGTAGAAATCATGGCATTTATTACCACTAAGAACATGATTTATAGCAGGTGTTGATGAACTATAGTGTAGAATGCCAAAATCCAAATTTCCATTTTATTGGGTTACTCAATAAAGCACTTAATTGAAAAGGGCCCTGACTGCCTGGGGGAAATGTGAGGCCACCAAGAAACATAATGGAACTGTCCTCTGTCCTCTTATTGTAGTTCAGGGCCCTAGAAACCTGGGGCAAATTCACTAAAATTTTCCATATAGGCAAAGATCAAACATTTCTACCGACACTTCTAATTTAGAGGTAACCTCTACTGAATATGCTTTGTCAGATAATTTGAGTTTCAGATCTCTGTAACATAGAGTGTCAGGCAGTAGGGTGGTTGATTCTACTGATTCTGGAGTCAGGCTGCTTGTGTTCAAATGCTGCTTTACCACTTTATGATTTTCTGAATCATTTCATCTCACTGTGCTGATTTCCTCAACTGTTAAATTGAGGTAATAATAGAATCAATTTTATAAAATTATTTGGAAGACTAACAAATAATATATGTAAAATGCTTTGATCAGTGCTTTGTACATAGTAAATGTTCAATAAATGTTAACTAATCCTAAAATCAATGCAACAACTCAATTCATTTTATTACATCCTGATATTGACACGAGATTTTCATTTTCTTTCCCTCACCTTTAAGTTTTAAGACTGCTGACTTACTTTATTAATGCCTGGTCATACTCTTTCCATGTAATCTGCCTTTCACACCTCCAGTATACTCAAATTGGTTTTCTGTATTTCACTGCAAGAATTAAAAAGCTATCATGGAGTAATGGAAAGAACAAGGGTTTTGAAATCATACTGGTTTAAGTTTAAAACTCAGTTCTGGAAAATATCTGTGTCCCTGTGGAGTTGCTTAACTGCTTTGAGCCTCAGCTTCCACATCTACAAGATGTACTTCATTTGGCAAAGAGTCTGTTCAGTCTTCACTGAAATCTTAATCCACTACAGTGTCATTCCAGCATTTGAAAAATTCTTTACATTCTCCATGAAGATCTCAATATCATTTCTTTCATAACATGGACCTTTATTCCCCACAATGTGTTGAGCATTCTTCCATGACTCCCTTCTACCACTTTAACTTTGATGTTAAACTTTTCTTTCAAGTTCCATATCAAGCCCACAAATAATTCTCTAATACCTTTCATGTAGATTTCATCCTCTGATATGACATCAGAATCCAAGGCTTTGTAGATCATTCCATAATCTAGACCATTAAACTAGAACTTCTGTGGAGATTCTAACATCCAAAGAGGCACTTTGCTATCATACTTTAGGTCATAAAAATTTCCTAAATATCTTATATTAATATCATTTAAAATTATTTTTTTAATTTTGTTTTACAATATCTCCCCTGTGATCTGTGTTTCTCTTTATCCTTTACAATATTTTGGGATTAATAGTCTAATTTCAGTTGACTCAAAATTGTAAAGGGTCAAATTACTCATCCTGATATTATTAAAAAAGACAAAAACAAAACCCATAAATTTACTCTTCCAGTATCATCAGTCACCCTTTCTCTATAGCCCTAAAAACTTGACTTGCCTATTTTCTGACACTGCTGCTGCAGTCACTTTAGATTTATTCCCTCCCCTCAGTCTTTAGAACACCTCTCTATGTAATAAACACAAAGATATGATTTCACCTAAGAAACATCATTCCCCTTTCCCTCTTTCTCACAGCTATTTAAGGATAGTTATCATTAACTTCTTTGCTTTTCTTACTTCTTGACTAAACTCTGAGTTCCTTGAAAATATGGTTTTAACTATTTTTTGAATCGATATAATGTAATGAAGAGAACACTGCATTGGAATAAAACAGAGCTAAATCCCAGCCTCTATCTTATTACTTTCAAATTTTAAAACTTAAAGTTACTTTACCTTTGGAACATTAGTTCTTCACTTATGAAACAGATGTGCTACACTCTACATCAGAGTATAAAAACACATGGAAAGTGATGAATAGTATTTGTTCACCTATTCTTTACCAACTTTCCTTCCACTATAAAAAACCCTGGGGCTTCCCTGGTGGCGCAGTGGTTGAGGGTCCGCCTGCGGATGCAGGGGATGCGGGTTCGTACCCCGGTCCAGGAGGATCCCGCATGCCGCGGAGCGGCTGGGCCCGTGGGCCATGGCCGCTGGGCCTGCGCGTCCGGAGCCTGTGCTCCGCGGCGGGAGAGGCCGCAGCGGTGAGAGGCCCGCGTACCGCAAGAAAAAAAAAAAAAAAAAAAGGGACTAAAAAAAACCCTGAAGTGGTTGGTAATAAGCCTTAAATGTAGTGAGCACTCAGGAAGTTTTCAGAGCAAGAATAAATTATAAATATACTCTAAACATTATACATTATTTTAAATATTAAATATATAACCTTAATATTTATTTAATATTTAAAAATTGAAATATATAGCATTCATTCAGATAACTCAAGATATCTCATGATAATTTCATAAAATTTTTATAATTTACTGTAAAAATGACCAAAATTTCTGCTGATATTTTAATTTTTCATAGGCAAGCACAGGTATTCCTGAAATGACATTGGAATACAAAAGGGACTGGCTTAGGAAAACTTTCAAGTGGATATTTTTCTACTGAGGTTGTCCATCTGCTACATTTTCAAAACTCTTAGTTACTGTCTGAAAATTATCCTATTTTAACTGAAATAGTAGGACTTCAAAACATCTCTCTGGCCTGGTCTTTTTCTGTACCAGCTGCTATAAGAAAGCCTGCATATAGCAAATTTGTAAAAATTTAAATTTATCTTTAATTCAAATGGATGCTAATTTTTCTAAGATGTTAGAATGATTTTCTGGAAAAAATATCCATTACAAAAATTGATATTATAGAACATAAAATATCTTAATAATTTAATCATTCTCCCAGATGAAATGTAAATCTCTCATACACACACACACACACACACACACACACACACACACACACACACACTTTAGCTTCTCAGAAAGCTCCCTGACTAGTTAGTGCATGAACAATTTATATCAAATTTTCAAGAAACAGATAATTTCCAGACCAATGTGCCAGTCAGGGTATAGTGAATAGCAGGAATTTCTGCCTGAGAACAAAATCCCATCACTGTAATAGGGGGAAAGTCAGATCTTCTTTAGGGAAAAAGAAATAAAAACTCTACCTTAAATATGTTAGGAATCAGGGATAATTTGACTAGCCATTTAATTAAGTAGAAGAGAATAATTTCTTGAAAGGATAAAGTGGCTAAAAGAATAAAAGGAAGAGGCTAACAGGCTGATACAGGAAGGATAAGAAACAAGGCAACAATGGTGATCTTAGCAGCAGGAACTCTTTAATATATCTCTAGGCTTAGGGTATTGCCATTAGGATGATTTATCTTCTTGCATTCTTGAGTGACTTCCTTTAAAATTCAAATTCCCATGAAAAAGATAGGATGAAATTCAACTTGTTTGGGTCATGTCTGCTTCCCGAGATTGGGTTCTGTTTTTTGCTTTTACTCACTTCTCTTGCCTTGAATGCACAAGATGTTTGCCATCTGGTAATTATCTAGTAAAAGAGTTTAGGGAGGAGGAAACAACTTAACTTAGGCCATGTTCCTAGTTACATTCTTCAACCCAGTGGATTTGAGAACACTGTTCTGAGATTATGGAAATCTGATTAAAAATAAAAAGCATTTTTATTTTCCAATTATCATCAGCACTTAGCTTATGATTACTTAAGGAAAACCATAGGAAACATGAGTGGTTTAAGAATAAATTAGATTTTCCCTAGGATAAAGGGGTATTACAAGAGATAGAAGAATGGAACTATAAGAAACTATTAAAAAACACTCATGGAGGGGGTCATATGTTTGCAAATATAAAAGAACATTGTGAAGAGCAACAATAATAACTATGTCATATGAGCTTTATAACATCTGTAGAAGTACACTGTATAAAAATAGCTCAAAGATCTGACGTGGTTTAAATGAGTCTCTAAAGCTTCATGTCTATCCTACCAGACTAATGACCATTCTCATGTGAATATGTGCAAACTCCTAGTATATTAAGGATAGTCTTCCTTCCTTCCTTCCTTCCTTCCTTCCTCCCTCCCTTCCTCCCTCCTCTTCCTTTCCTTCCTTCCTTCCTTCTTTCCTTCCTTCCTTCCTTCCCTCCTTCCCTCTCTCCTTCCTTCCTTCCTTTCTCTCTCTCTCTTTCTTTCTTTCTTTGTCTTAAACAGCAGAAATTAATCTTCTTATAATCCTAGACGCCCAATATATGTGTTTGGCCTATATATGACTGTCTTCTCCCTGTGTCTTTTTTTTTTAATTGAGGTATAGTTGATATACAATCTTTCTTCTCTTCTTCATGAAAATGATCATTATTTGCCTTTAAAAATTAATAACACCTTACATATTTGTCCTTTACAGAAATAATATCATTTCTCCAATACACTTTTCCAACATGAATTACATAGAAACATAACTCCAGAACAATTGTTATAAAAGTGTAACTCATTGCTTTCAAGTGCTGAATAATGTATTTGCTAGAATTTATCTAACAGTTCTGTTACAGAGGACTCTTTCCATTGCTCTAGATCTTATTTTATACCCTATAATAATATTTTAAACTGTTTCTCATACAAGTCATATTTCTTTCTTTTCTTGTTAAATTAATCTGTTTTATAGTTTTTAACAATATTGTGAACAGAGTATTTTTTAAACTTTTATTTCTAATTGATAATGTCTAGTATGAAGAAAAATTATATCCTGTTACCTTAACAAATTAACTTATTAATAATAGAATGTTTTAATATGTTGATAATTATATTATTTCCAAATAAGGATAATTATAACCCCTCTTTTATGATTGTCAATTATTTCATTTTCCTTTCTAATTTTATTACCTAGAAACAGCCAAACAATTTTGAAATAGAATAATAATAATTATCCTCTCTTGTTCCTAAAATTGAATGTAACACTTTTAGGATTTTTCCCCTTTGTAAATAGGCTTTTATTAAGTATTGAGCCATATTTATATTATTTGCTTAAAGTCTATTTTACTTAAATATTTGTTACAAGTAAACATAATACATTTGTAATGCAGTTATAAAAAAATGAGTTATATCTATACCAATTTAAAAATGGCTGTATTTTATCCCTTGATTTGTTTTCTAGCATATATTATGAAAGTAAATACCTTCTGTCCTTTTTGTCGATATAATGCACTATATTAATATATTTCCTGATGTTAAACTCTTTCATTCCTGAAATAAATGCTTTTACCTATAGGGTATTTTAGTAGCAATGGAACTAGCATATCCATCATATCTATCATGAATTATTAAGTTACAAATTAATATGGAAAAAAGTATCCATTTTTGGATCATTATTAAAACATATGACAGGTACTCCATTAAAAAATATTGTTTGCATATTTGTTACCACTTAATGAATAACAGATGCTTTGATGGTACAGATATTTTGCTTTATACATTTATATCTATGTTCTGAATTGAGATGGATCTGGATAATAATTCTGAATATTTTATAAGTTTGCTGATAACACTAAATGAGTTCACATGTATGAAGCACTTAAAACAATGCCTGGGCATAGTAAGCATTAAAACACGTCTGTCTGTTTTCTCCATCCATGTTCAGGTGCTTTGGTGGTGACCAGGCAGAGGCAGAAGTTTGGGATTCACAAAGAGCAGGATTTTTCCAAGTGAGTAAGACTGAGGGAAAGATGGAAAAATTTGAGAGTATTTGCATGAGTGTAACTATAATTTCCTTCATGGAATCTGTAATAATTGAGATAAGTAGGATAGTGAGAATAGGAAATATTTGATGGACAGTGAAAAGGTGTTGGATCAATAGATTTGATGACCTTAATGGTATAAAAGATTTTCATATTTGGTGTACTAGAAGGAAACCTGTACTGAAAATGGCATGTGTGTGTTAGAGAACAGAATTCTCCAAATCAAGATAGTGGGGGCAGTGTGATTTTTGGTGATGATGAAGTTTATCCATAGGAGTAAAATACTTGAGATGAAATAATGGTCACTATCTTTGGAAGTGAGATGATCAATAAAATCAGAATCCCAGATAGTGTATGAATCATTATACATTTTGAAATTATCAATAATCATGATAAGACTAATAGTAAAGAAAAAGAGAGTCACCCAGGTGCTGAACTACTTGGTGAATAAGGGAGAACAGTAGGAAATTAGTTAGAGAAAACATAAGGAAAGGGTAGTACTTGGTATAGTCAGAAGAAACATACTTCAAGGACTGAGGTTGATTTTATTATTAATATCCTCACTGTCTTTATTTTTATTTTAACTGACTTTGTCACATTCTGGAAGTGGCATTTAAAAAATCACCACCTGTAATTATATTTTTGTCAGGTCCTTGATGTATTTCTAGGAATATTTCCTTTTTACGTGTTATGGCTATTATTGTTCTGTATAAAAACATTTATAGATTTAAAATTATTTTTCCTAAATTATACCTATTATTATTACATAATGTCTTCCTGGGTCCCACTTCTCACTTAATGTTTTGACCTTAAATTTCACATTTTTTGCTGTAATATTGCTACTCAGGTTTTTACCAGTTTCTAAAATATTTACTCATCTCTCAACTTTAACCATTTTTTACCTATTTTAGATTTTTGTTTTATTTCTTATAAAAGCATATAGCTGGGATTAATTTCTAATCTATTAATGCAGTCTCTGTATTTAAAGGAATATTTAGTATATTCACAAATGATGTATTAATGAGTATACTTAATTTATACCTTCTGTCTTGCTTTTGCTTTAATTTCGACTTTGCTGTTTTCTGTTTTTCATTGTTATTGGCTTAGTAACTATTGATTTCTTTTTCTGCTCTAATTAATCAGAAAAATTAAAAATTTTTCAAGAATTCATTTTAATTTAATTTTATGAATTAATAGACTATATATTTATAACTTTTAAGGTTGTAGCAAAATTGAGTAGAAAATAGAGTGTCCTTGCATATCTCCTCTCCCCCCCACAGACTCCATCATCATTAACACACTAGTGTTGTAAATTTGCTATAATCAATAAACCATCATTGTCACGTCATTAGCAGCTAAAGTCCATATTTGCATTAGGCTTCATTCTTTGTGCTGTAAAATCTGTGAGTTCAGACAAATGTATAATGACATGTGCCCTCCATTATATTATTATATAGAAGAGTTTTACTGACCTAAAAATCCCTGTGCTCCACCTACTCACCTTTCCTTCCTCTCAACCCTTGACAACCACTGATCTTTTTACATTCTCCATAGTTTTGCTTTTCCAGAATGTCTTCTAGTTGGAATTTTACAGTATGTAACCATTTTAGATTGACATCTACTTAGTAATAGTATTTAAGATAACTCTGTGTCATTTCATGGTTTGATAGCTTCTTTCTTTTTAGTGCTAAGTAACATTCCAATATCTGGATGTGCCATAGCTTATTTACCCATTCACCTACTGAAGGGTATGTTGGTTGCTTCCAAATTTGGGCTGTTATAAATAAAGCTACTATAAATACAAACATGATGGAGGATGAATGAGAAGTTACTGCTTAATGGATACAGAATTTGGAAGTGGCTGATGAAAATGATCTGGAATTAGATAGTGGGAATTGTTGTACAACATTATGAATATACTTAAAACTACAGAATTATATATTCTAAAGTGGTAAATCTACCTATGTATGTATGTATGTATCTATCTATCTATCTATCTATCTATCTACCTACCTAGAGAAAGAGGAGGGAGGAATTGGGGGCAGAGAGAGAAAGAGAGAGGGAGAGAGAGAATGAACTAGATATTCTGCTTCTAGCATAAATGGGATAACCAATATCAAGTTAACATCATCACTGAAAACAACTACAAAACTGAAGTTAAAAAAAAGAAAGAACAATTTCATGGGATTATATAACAGCTAATATGGCTGTAACTTGAATATCTGTTCATCACAGATACAATTAAAAGGCAATCTAAAAAGTAAAATATAGTATTTGCAACTATGTATTTGTACATCTGCATACACACAAATGACAGATGATTCATCTGACAAATAACTCTGAATGAGAATATATAAGAATTGCTAAAAATCACTAAGATAAAGACAAAGAAAACAGACAACTCAATATAAAAATAGCAAAATATTGAACAGATTCTTTACAAGAGAAGATATCCAAATGGCAAATAAGCACATGAAAAATAGTATCACTAATTATCAGAGATATGGCCATTAAAACCACTTTGTAGTAACTCTACACCCAACAAATTGGCAAAAGTAAAGAACCAAAATGGCAAGAGTTGGAAAGAATGTGGAGTAACTGGAATGCTAATATAACATTCTTTGTAATGTAAGCTGGTACAGCTATTTTGGACAATTCTATGGAAGAGTGTACTAAGGATGAATATGTGCATGACTCTTGACTTAGCAATTCTCCTAGGTATACACCCACAAGAAATGCATGCATATGTTCACTTGTAGGAATGTATAAGCATGTACATGTTCATAGAAGCATTAACCTTAAGATTCCAAAACAATAAATGCATTAAATCTCTACCAACAGTGGAGATATACTGGTAAGACATACAGCTAAATTGTGGGATCTTCATACAATGGAATGCAGAGTAATAAAAGGGAATAAACCACTACTGCATGTAACAATAAGGATGTGTCTCTAGGAAACCGTCAAGATGGCGGAGGAGTAAGACGTGGAGATCACCTTCCTCCCCCAAAATACATCAGAAATACATCTACATGTGGAACAACTCCTACAGAACACCTACTGAATGCTGGCAGAAGACCTCAGACTTCCCCAAATGCAAGAAACTCCCCACATTCCTGGGTAGGGCATAAGAAAAAAGAAAAAACAGACACAAAAGAATAGGGACAGGACCTGCACCACTGGGAGGGAGCTGTGAAGGAGGAAAAGTTTCCACAAACTAGGAAGCCCCTTCACTGGCAGAGATGGGGGGTGGGGTGGATGGTGGGGGTGGGTGGGCGGGGGGGAGCCTTGGAGCCACGGAGGAGAGCGCAGCAACAGGGGTGCAGGGGGCAAAGCAAAGAGACTCCTGCACAGAGGATCGGTGCCCACCAACTCACCAGCCTGAGAAGCTGGTCTGCCCACCAGCCAGGGCGGGTGGGGGCTGAGAGCTGAGGCTCGGGCATTGGAGTTCGGATTCCAGGGAGGGGACTGGGGTTGGCTGCATGAACACAGCCTGAAGGGGGATAGTATGCCACAGCTAGCTGGGAGGGAGTCTGGGAAAAAAGTCTGGACCGGCCTAAGAGGCAAGAGACCATTGTTTCGGGGTGCACGAGGAGAAGGGATGCAGAGTACTGCCTAAACAAGGCCCAGAGATGGGAGCAAGCCACGGCTATCAGCGCGGACACAAGAGACGGGCATGAAATGCTAAGGATGCTGCTGCAGCCACCAAGAAGCCTGTGTGCAAGCACAGGTCACCGTCCACACCTCCCCTCCCAGAAGCCTGTGCAGCCCGCCACTGCCAGGGTCCCGTGATCCAGGGACCACTTCCCTGGGAGAACACATGGCGCACCTCAGGCTGTTGCAATGTCATGCTGGCCTCTGCTGCCTCAGACACGCCCCGCATTCCGAACCTCTCCCTCCACCCTGCCTGAGTGAGCCAGAGCCCCCTAATCAGCTGCTACTTTAACCCCGTCCTGTCTGTGTGGGGAACAGACGCCTTCAAGTGACCTACATGCAGAGGTGGGGCCAAATCCAAAGCTGAACCCCAGGAGCTGTGCAAACAAGGAAGAGAAAGGGAAATTTCTCCCAGCAACCTCAGGAGCAGTGGATTAAATCTCCACAATCAACTTGATGTACCCTGCATCTGTGGAATACCTGAATAGACAATGTATCACACCAAAACTAACTGGTTTCTGGTTTTATGTTTATCTTAGTTTAGTATTTAGAGTTTATTATGATTGGTAGATATTTTTATTGATTTGGTTGCTCTCTTCCTTTTTTTGATTTTTATATATAGATATATATTTTTTCTTCATTTTTCTCTTTTTGTTAGTGTCTATGTGTATGCTTCTTTGTGTGATTTTCTCTGTATAGCTTTGCTTTTACTATTTGTCCTAGCGTTCTCTGTTCCTTTTTTGCTTTTTTTTTTTTTTTTTTTTTTTAGTATACTTTTTAGCGCTTGTTATCATTGCTGGATTTGGTTTTTGGTTTGGTTGCTCTCTTCTTTCTTTCCTTCTTTTTTCTTTTATTACGTTTTAATTTTTTTATTTTTTATTTGAATAACTTTATTTCTTTTTCCTTTCTTTCTTTCTTTCTTTCTTTCTTTCTTTCTTTCTTTCTTTCCTTTCTTTCTTTCTCCCTTTCTTTCTTTCTCCCTTATCTTCTGAGCCGTCTGACTGACAGGGTCATGGTGCTCTGGCCAGGTGTCAGGCCTGTGCCTCTGAGGTGGGAGAGCTGAGGTGAGGATATTGGTCCACCAGAGACCTCCCAGCTCCATGTAATATCAAACAGCGAGATCTCTCCCAGAGATCTCCATTTAAATGCTAAGACCCAGCTCTCATCAACCAACAAGCTACAGATCTGGACACCTTATGCCAAACGACTACCAAGACAGGAGCACAAACACACCCATTTGCAGAGATGCTACTTAAATCATAATAAGGTCACAGACACCCCAAAACACACTACAGGACGCTGTCCTGCCCACCAGAAAGATAAAAACCAGCCTCATAAACCAAAGCACAGGAACCAGTCCCCTCCATCAGGAAGCCTACACAACACACTGAACCACCTTAGCCACTGGGGGCAGACACTGAAACAACGGGAACTACCAACCTGCAGCATGCAAAAATGAGACCCCAAACACAGTGAGTTAAGCAGAATGAGAAGACAGAGAAACACACAGCAGATGAAGGAGCAAGGTAAAAATCCACCAGACCAAACAAATGAAGAGAAAATAGGCAGTCTACCTGAAAAAGAATTCAGAGTAATGATAGTAAAGATGATCCAAAATCTTGGAATAGAACCGAGGAAATACAAGAAACGTTTAACAAGCACCTAGAAGAACTATAGAGGAAACAAACAATGATGAATAACACAATAAATGAAATTTAAAATTCTCTAGACGGAATCAATAGCAGAATAACTGGGGCAGAAAAATGGATAAATGAACTGGAAGATAAAGTAGTGGAAATTACTGCAGAGCAGAATAAGAGAAAAGAATGAAAAGAATTCAGGACAGTGTCAGAGACCTCTGGGACAGAATTAAATGCACCAACATTCGAATCATAGGGGTCCCAGAAGAAGAAGGGAAAAAGAAAGGGGCTGAGAAAATATTTGAAGAGATGATAGTTGAAAACTTCCCTAATATGGGACAGGAAATAGTTAATCAAGTCCAGGAAGCACAGAGAGTCCTATACAGGATAAATCCAAGGAGAAACATGCCATGATACATATTAATCAAACTATCAAAAAATAAATACAAAGAAAAACTATTAAAAGCAGCAAGGGAAAAACAACAAATAACATACAAGGGAATCCCCATAAGGTTAACAGCTGATCTTTCAGCAAAAACTCTGTAAGCCAGAAGGGAGTGGCAGGACATATTTAAGTGATAAAGGGAAAAACCTACAACCAAGATTACTCTACTCAGCAAGGATCTCATTCATATTCAATGGAGAAATTAAAAGCTTTACAGAAGAGCAAAAGCTAAGAGAATTCAGCAACACCAAAACAGCTTTACAAGAAATGCTAAAGGAACTTCTCTAGGCAGGAAACACAAGAGAAGGAAAAAAACCTACAATAACAAACCCAAAACAAATAAGAAAATGGTAATAGGAACATGCATATTGATAATTACCTTATATAAATGGATTAACTGTTCCAACCAAAAGACATAGACTGGCTGAATGGATACAAAAACAAGACCTGATATATGCTGTCTACACGAGACCGACATCAGACCTAGGGACACATACAGACTGAAAGTGAGGGGATGGAAAAAGATATCGCATGCAAATGGAAATCAAAAGAAAGCTGGAGTAGCAATTCTCATATCAGACGAAATGACCTTAAAATAAAGACTATTACAACAAACAAGAATGACACTACATAATGATCAAGTGATCAACCCAAGAAGAAGATATAACAATTGTAAAGCTTTATGCACCCAACATAGGAGCACCTCAATACATAAGGCAAGTGCTAACAGCCATAAAAGGGGAAATCAACAGTAACACAATCATAGTAGGGGACTTTAACACCCCAGTTTCAGCAATGAAGAGATCATCCAAAATGAAAATAAATAAGGAAACACAAGCTGTAAATGATACATTAAACAAGATGGACTTAAATGATTTTTATAGGACATTCCATCCAAAAGCAACAGAATACAATTACTTCTCAATTGCTCATGGAACATTCTCCAGGACAGATCATGTCTTGGGTCACTAATCAAGCCTTGGTAAATTTAAGAAAATTGAAATCGTATCAAGTATCTTTTACAACCACAGTGTTATGAGACTAGATGTCAATTACAGGAAAAAATCTGTAAAAAATACAAACACATGGAAGTTAAAAAATACACTACTTAATAACCAAGAGATCACTGAAGAAATCAAAGAGGAAATTAAAAAATACCTAGAAACAAATACAATGAAAACAGATGACCCAAAACCTATGGGATGCAGGAAAAGCAGTTCTAAGAGGGAATATTATAGCAATAAAACCCTATCTCAGGAAACAAGAAACATCGCAAATAAACCTAACCTTACACCTAAAGCAATTAGAGAAAGAAGAACAGAAAAACCCAAAGATAGCAGAACGAAAGAAATAATAAAGATCAGATTAGAAATAAATGAAAAAGAAATGAAGGAAACAATAGCAAATATCATTAAAACTAAAAGCTGGTTCTTTGAGAAAATAAACAAAATTAATAAACCATTAGCCAGGCTTATCAAGAAAAAAAGGGAGAAAACTCAAATCAATAGAATTAGAAATGAAAAAGGAGACGTAACAACTGACACTGCAGAAGTACACAAGATTATGAGAGATTAATACAACCACTATATGCCAATAAAATAGACAACCTGGAAGAAATGGATACATTCTTAGAAAAGCACAACCTTACAAGACTGAACCAGAAACAAATAGAAAATATAAACAGACCAATCACAAGCACTGAAATTGAGACTGTGGTTAAAAATCTTCCAACAAACAAAAGCCCAGGACCAGGTGGCTTCACAGGTGAATTCTATCAAACATTTAGAAAAGAGCTAACACCTATCCTTCTCAAATTCTTCCAAAACATAGCAGAGGGGGGAACACACCCAAACTCATTCTATGAGACCACCATCACCCTGACACCAAAACTAGAAAAACATGTCACAAAAAAGCAAACTACAGGCCAATATCACTGATGAACATAGAGGCAAAAATCCTCAACAAAATACTAGCAAACAGAATCCAACAGCACATTACAAGCATCATACACCATGATCAATTGGGGTTTATCCCAGGAATGCAAGCATTCTTCAATATACAAAAATAAATCAATGTGATAAACTGTATTAACAAACTGAAGGATAAAAACTATATGATCATCTCAATAGATGCAGAAAAAGCTTTCGACAAAATTCAACCCCCATTTATGATAAAAACCCTCCAGAAAGTAGGCATAGAGGGAACTTACCTCAACATAATAATGGCCATATACGAAAAACCCACAGCCAACATCATTCTCAATGGTAAAAAACTGAAACCATTTCCTCTACGATCAGGAACCCAACAAGGTTGTCCACTCTCAGCACTATTATTAAACATAGTTTTGGAAGTTTTATCCATAGCAATGAGAAAAGGAAAAGAAAGAAAAGGAATCCAAATCAGAAAGAAGAAGTAAAGTTGTCACTGTTTGCAGATGACATGATACTATACATAGAGAATTCTAAAGATGCTACCAGAAAACTACCAGAGCTAATCAACGAATCTGGCAGACTAGCAAGTTACAAAATTAGTGTACAGAAATCTCTTGCATTCCAATACACTAATGATGAAAATCTGAAAGAGAAATTAACGTAACACTCCCATTTACCATTGCAACAAAAATTATAAAATACTTAGGGATAAACCTACCTAAGGAGATGAAAGACATCTAAGCAGAAAACTATAAGACCCTGATGAAAGAAATTAAAGATGATACAAACAGATGGAGAGATATACCATGTTCTTTGATTGGAAGAACCAACATTGGGAAAATGACTATACTACCCAAAGCACTCTACAGATTCAGTGCAATCCCTATCAAGCTAGCAATGGCAGTTTCCACAGAATTAGAACAAAAAAATTCATGTGTATGGAAAAACAAAAGACCCCGAATAACCAAAGAAATCTTGAGGAAGAAAAACAGAGCTGGCAGAATCATGGTTCCTGACTTCAGACTATACTACAAAGCCACAGTAATCAAGAGAGTATGGTACTGGTACAAAAAGATAAATATAGATCGATGGAGCAGGATAAAAAGCCCAGAGATAAACCCACGCACATATGGTCACCTAGTTTTTGATAAAGGAGGTAAGAATATACAATGGAGAAAAGAAAGACTCTTCAATAAGTGATGCTGGGAAAACTGGACAACTACATGTACAGGAATGCATTTAGAACACTTCCTAACACCGTATACAAAATAAACTCAAAATGGATTAAAGACCTAAATATAAGGCCAGACAGTATAAAACTCTTAGAGGAAAACAGGCAGAACACTCTATGACATAAATCACAGCAATCAAAACTACAATGAGGTATCACCTCACACCAGTCAGAATGGCCATCATCAAAAAATGTACAAACAATAAATGCTGGAGAGGATGAGGAGAAAAGGGAACTTTCTTGCACTGTTGGTGGGAATGTAAATTGATACAGCTACTATGGAGAACAGTATGGTGGTTCCTTAAAAAACTAAAAATAGAGCTACCAGATGACATAGCAATCCCACTTCTGGGCATATACCCTGGGAAAACCATAATTCAAAAAGAGTCATGTACCCCAATATTCATTGCAGCTCCATTTACAATGGCCAGGACATGGAAGCGACCTAAGTGTCCATCGACAGATGAATGGATAAAGAAGATGTGGCACATATATACAATGGAATATTACTCAGCCATAAAAAGAAACGAAATTGAGTTATTTGTAGTGAGATGGAGGTACCTAGAGACTGTCATACAGAGTGAACAAGTCAGAAAGAGAAAAATAAATACTGTAAGCTAACACATATATACGGAATCTAAAAAAAAAAAAAAGTTCTGAAGATCCTATGGGCAGGACAGGAATAAGGATGAAGATGTAGAGAATGGACTTGAGGACACAGGGATGGGGAAGGGTAAGATGGGACGAGCTGAGAGTGTGGCATGGACTTATATATACACTACCGAAAGTAAAATAGATAGCTAGTGGGAAGCAGCCAAAAAGCACAGGGAGATCAGCTTGGTGCTTTGTGACCACCTAGAGGGGTGGGATAGGTAGGGTGGGAGGGAGACACAAGAGGGAAGATATATGGGGATATATGTATATGTATAGCTGATTCACTTGTGATAAAGCAGAAACTAACACACCGTTTTAAAGAAATTATACTCCAATAAAGTTGTTAAAAAAAACACACAAAAGAAACCCAGATAAGGGTGGGTCTCTAAACATAATGTTAGTGAAAGAAGCTGGATACAAAAGAACTCATTCTTTATGATTTCCTTTTTTTTGAAGATAAAAAAAAAACTGGTAAAATGAATAAGATAGAAGCCAGGATTATTTAATATTTTGTTAATGACTGTAAGGAGACTTAAAAGAGTCTTTTTAGGTTGCCACTGATATTCTATGTATGACCTGTGCAGTATTTTCCCAGCCATGTTCACTTTGTAGAAATCCATCCAAGCTATGCTTAAAATTTACTTTTTTCTTTATTTGTAAGACAGTAACATTATTTATAGCAAAAGAGTGTATGTGAGGAGAATAATTAATATTAATTATAGTGGGTCAGGTAAGGACTAATATTGGCTTGAATTAAGCAGTTGCATTAGAAATGTCAAACATTAGGAAAAACTAGGATTGATGGGTCTCATTGACCAACTGGATGTTAGATAATAGAGGGGGAGCTTTCAATGTGTATGTTGACCCCCTGTGTCTATCCTTAATCCTCTAAGAGGCTTGGTCCTTCATTGTAAGTATTAGAGAAAGATAAATTAATTAAGGCAAAAAATGGTTAAAAGTGCAATACCCTAAACCAATTATAAAAATATACCACAAAAATGAGGTTTCATATTTGCCAATCAATAGCTTCCATAATCACCAGGCTCATCAGAGGAACAAGTAAAGCAATGTAGATTCTTATGAATAATAAGTTAATTTCACAGACTATGATATTGCCAGCAAGAAATAGATCAGGTCTTCAATTCTAAAATTCTTGAACTCACAGGCAGGGATGTCTTCTATATAACTGTAAGGACCAGCAGAATGCACTTCCCAGACCTCCTATTCATTGCTTTGTGTAATTTTGCATAGTGCAGTGATTTTCAGGAACACGTATATTGTGTTATAGTGGAGCAGATAGCTCTTCGATTGAAATCCAAGGCCCACAAACCCCTCCCTGATTGGACCCTGCCCCTCTGTTACTATTTCCACTACATCTGCCTTTGCCCAGGTCTTATTAGCCCTCATAATAGTCATCTATCTCTTCCTCCAAGCTGTCAAATCTTGACTTCTTTAAAACTTCTGAACAAGCTACCAGTTATATCTAATGTACTATTTCATAAAATATTGGACTAGCTACCTCCTTTGTCATCCAGATTTTATGCAAGATATCACCTAATTTGAGAGACCTTAATTGTCCAAACATTTTAGAATAGCTCCCCATTTTTCCTATTGTATCTACATACTTTGCAATGACACTTGATCTTTCTTCCATCAAGATTTGGAATCCCTGTCCCCACCTATGAGTCTGAACTGACCTCACTTTGACTGTGATAGAATGTGCAGGAAATGACAGGGTACCAGGTTTGAACACCATCCTCAAGAAGCCTTGCTCTATTTTAACCAGGAGAAAAAGCCCAGGATAGCCTGCTGGATGATGAGACACATGGCCTAGTCACATTTGTCATGCCAGCTGATAGCAGGCCAGATGTCAAACATCTACTGTGACCATCTTAGATTGATCACCTCTAGTCACGTTACCACAGTCACATTAGCAAGCCCAGCTGATATCAGTTGAGCCTGGCTCACATCAGCAGAACAGTCCAAATGAATCATAGACTTATGAGGAATAATAAGTGCTTACTTTAGGCCACTGAATTTGGAGGGAATTTATTATGCAGTAATAGTTAAAAGATGTAAACAACTGTTTTATTTTCTATTTGATTTAGTTATTTGTTAATTAATTTCATCACTGACTTAAATGAAGTTCATAAAAGGAGCATTTTGTCTTTTTCAGTGCTTTATCCCGAGCGTAGACATATACCTACACCTGTATCTATATTTATATCATCAACTATCTTTATTTCTATTTATCTTTTGTGAGAGAGTGATTTTGAAGAATGGTCACCAAAATATTATCATGATTTGCCTCACTTTGAAGATTTATGCTATAGGCACATTTTTTTTTTTACTTATTTTCTTCTTTTATGTAAGATATTTTTTAAAATGAGCATTCTTTTTCTTATTGCGGTACGCAGGGCCCTCACTGCCGCGGCCTCTCCCACCGCAGAGCACAGGCTCTGGACGCGCAGGCCCAGCGGCCATGGCCCATGGGCCCAGCTGCTCCGCAGCACGCGGGACCCTCCCGGACCAGGGCACGAACCCACGTCCCCTGCATCAGCAGGCAGACCCCCAACCACTGCGCCACCAGGGAAGCCCAAGCATTCATTTTATGTTAAAATGTAAATTTATTCTCATAAATGAATTATGGCAGAAATCAAATAGAAATCTCAATTTTAATAACTGTAAATGGGTTAAGTTCTTCTATTATAAGATAAAGAACTATGAAATACATAAAATATTTAACTATGTAAGATATATAAGAAACAGAGCTAAAAGCATGATTTGGAAAAAAGGAATTTAACTGATGAACAAAATAATTTAAATAATTGTAATGGTGTAGCAGGTCCCTTGTTAAGAATACTAAATATTATAAAACATGTATTGCTTCTCATATTAGCCTATTTATTTATTAGAATTATGTCAAAGATATGTCAGGCAACTGTAATTAAGTAAGGTAAGATCAAATATTGACATCAGAAAAATAGAAATTAAAGGAAAACATGTTAATTGAGACAAAAATGAATTACTGCATTTTGAAACAGAGGATAAAAGTGTTGTGAATAGAAGGAGGAGCTTCAAGATGGTGGAAGAGTAACACGTGGAGATCACCTTCCTCCCCACAAATACATCAGAAATACATCTACATGTGGAACAACTCCTACAGAACACCTACTGAACCCTGGCAGAAGACCTCAGGCATTCCAAAAGGCAAGAAAATCCCCACATACCTGGGTAGGGCAAAAGAAAAAAGAAAAAACAGAGACAAAACCATAGGGAAGGGACCTGCACCAGTGGGAGGGAGCTGTGAAAGAGGAAAGGTTTCCATACACTCGGAAGCCCCTTCATGGGCGGAGACTGCAGATGGTGGAGAGGGGAAGCTTCGGAGCCATGGAGGAGATCACAGCAACAGGGGTGCATAGGGCAAAACAGAGAGGTTCCTGCACAGAGGATCGGTGCCAACCACAACTCACCAGCCCGAGAGGCTTGTCTGCTCACCAGCTGGGGCAGGTGGGGGCTGGGAGCTGAGGCTCTGGCTTCGGTTGGATCCCAGGGAGAGGACTGGGGTTGGCTGTGTGAACACAGCCTGAAAGGGCCAGTGCACCACAACTAGCCAGGAGGGAGTCTGGGAAAAAGTCTGGACCTGCCAAAGAGGCAAGAGACTTTTTCTTGCCTCTTTGTTTCCTGGTGCGCGAGGAGAGGGGACTAACAGGGCCACTTGAAGGAGCTCCAGGGATGAGCGCAAGCTGTGGCTCTCAGCGCGGACCCCAGAGTCAGACATGAGATTCTAAGGCTGCTACTGCAGCTACCAAGAAGCCTGTGTGCAAGCACAGGTCACTGTCCACACCACCCCTCCTGGGAGCTTGTGCAGCCTGCCACTGCCAGGGTCCTGTGATCCAGGGACAACTTCCCTGGGAAAACACACTTCGCACCTCAGGATGTTGCAACGTCATGCTGACCTCTACCCCCATAGGCTCATCCTGAACTCCATACCCAACCCTGCCCCTGGCCTGAGTGAGCCAGAACCCCAAAGCAGCTGCTCCTTTAACCTCGTCCTGTCTGGGCGAAGAACAGACACCCTCAAGTGATCTACATGCAGAGGTGGGGCCAAATCCAAAGCTGAACCCCAGGAGCTGTGCGAACAAAGAAGAAAAAGGGAAATCTCTCCCAGCAACCTCAGGAGCAGTGGATTAAATCAGCATAATCATCTTGATGTACACTGCATCTGTGGAATACCTGAATAGACAACGAATCATCCCAAATTAAGTGGATTTGTTTTTTCAGTTTGGTTGCTCTTTCTTTTTTTATTACTTAAAAAAAATTTTTAAAAACTATTTTTTATTTTAATAACTTTATTTTATTTTACCTTCTTTCCTTCTTTCTTTCTTTCTTTTTCTTTCTTTCTTTCTTTTCTCCCTTTTAATCTGAGCCATGTGAATGACAGGCTCTTGGTGCTCCAGCCAGGCATCAGGGCTGTGCCTCTCAGGTGGGAGAGCCAAGTTCAGGACATTGGTATACAAGAGACCTCCCAGCTCCACATAATATCAAATGGCGAAAATCTCCCAGAGATCTCCATCTCAACGCCAAGACCCAACTCCACTCAACAATCAGCAAACTACAATGCTGGGCACCCTATGCCAAACAACTAGCAAGAGAGGAACAGCACACCACCCATTAGAAGAGAGGCATTCCTAAAATCATACTGAGGCCACAGACACCCCAAAACACACCACCAGACGTGGACCTGCCCACCAGAATGACAAGATCCAGCCTCATCCACCAGAACACAGGCACTAGTCCCCTCCACTAGGAAGCCTACACAACCCACTGAGCCAACCTTAGCCACTGGGGGAAGACACCAAAAACAATAGGAAATACGAATCTGAAGCCTGTGAAAAGGAGACTCCAAACACAGTAAGTTAAGCAAAATGAGAAGACAGAGAAACACACAGCAGATGAAGGAGCAAGGTAAAAACCCACCAGACCTAACAAATAATGAGGAACTAGGCAGTCTACCAGAAAAATAATTCAGAGTAATGATAGTAAAGATGATCCAAATTCTTGGAAATAGAATGGAGAAAATACAAGAAACGTTTAACAAGGAACTAGGAGAACTAAAGAGCAAACAAACAGTGATGAACAACACAATAAATGAAATTAAAAATTCTCTAGAAGGGATCAATAGCAGAATAACTGAGGCAGAAGAATAGATAAGTGACCTGGAAGATAAAATAGTGGAAATATCTACTGCACAGGAGAATAAAGAAGGAAGAATGAAAAGAATTGAAGACTGTCTCAGAGACCTCTGGAATAACATTAAGCACACCAACATTCGAATTATATGGGTCCCAGAAGAAGGAGAGAAATAAAAAGGGACTGAGAAAATACTTGAAGAGATGACAATTGAAAACTTCCCTAATATGGGAAAGGAAATAGTTATTTAAGTCCAGGAAGCACAGAGAGGCCCATACAGGATACATCCAAGGAGAAACACGCCAAGACACATATTAATCAAACTATCAAATTTAAATACAACAAAAACATATTAAAAGCAGCAAGGGAAAAACAACAAATAACATACAGGAGAATCCCCATAAGGTTAACAGATGATCTTCCAGCAGAAACTCTGCAAGCCAGAAGGGAGTGGCAGGACATATTAAAGTGATGAAGGAGAAAAACCTACAACCAAGATTACTCTACCCAGAAAGGATCTCATTCAGATTTGATGGAGAAATTAAAACCTTTACAGACAAGCAAAAGCTGAGAGAGTTCAGCACCACCAAACCAACTTTACAACAAATGCTAAAGGAACTTCTCTAGGCAAGAAACACAAGAGAAGGAAAAGACCTACAATAATAAACCCAAAACAATTAAGAAAATAGTACCACGGAGCGGCTGGGCCCGTGAGCCATGGCCGCTAAGCCTGCATGTCTGGAGACGGTGCTCCACAACAGAAGAGGCCACAGCAGTGAGAGGTCTGTGTACTACAAAAAACAACAACAACAACAAAAAAACCAAGACCCATACATATACTGCCTACAAGAGACCCACTTCAGACCTAGGGACACGTACAGATTAAAAGTGAAGGGATGGAAAAAGATATTTCATGCAAATATAAATCAAAAAAAGCTGGGGTAGCAATCCTCATATCAGACAAAATAGACTTAAAACAAAGACTATTACAAGAGACAAAAAAAGACACTATATAATGATCAAGGGATCAATCAAGAAGAAGATATAACAACTGTAAATATTTATGCACCCAACATAGGAGCACCTCAATACATAAGGCACATACTAACAGCCATAAAAGGGGAAATCGAGAGTAACACAGTCATAGTAGGGGACTTTAACACCAATGGACAGATCATCCAAAATGGAAATAAATAAGGAAACACAAGCTTTAAATGATACATGAAAGAAGATGGATTTAAATGCTATTTATAGCATTAGCATTAGCATATAGCATTCCATCCAAAAACAACAGAATACACTTTCTTCTCAAGTACTCATGGAACATTCTCCAGGATAGATGATATCTTGGGTCATAAATCAAGCCTTGGTAAATTTAAGAAAATTGAATTCATATCAAGTGTCTTTTCTGACCACAATGCTATGAGACTAGATATCAATTCGAGGAAAAAATCTGCAAAAAATACAAACACATGGAGGCTGAACAATACACTACTTAATAACCAAGAGATCACTGAAGAAATGTAAGAGGAAATCAAAAAATACCTAGAAACAAATGACAATTAAAACACGATGACCCAAAACCTATGGGATGCAGCAAAAGCAATTCTAAGAGGGAAGTTTGTAGCCATGCTATCCTACCTTAAGAAACAAGAAACATCTCAAATAAACAACCAAACCTTACACCTAAAGTAATTAGAGAGAGAACAACAAAGAAATAAAAGCTGGTTCTTTGAGAAGATAAACATAATTGATTAACCATTAGCCAGACTCATCAAGAAAAAAAGGGAGAAAACACAAATCAATAAAATTAGAAATGAAAAAGGAGAAGTAACAACGGACACTGTAGAAATACAAAGGATCATGAGAGATTACTACAAACAACTGTATGCCAATAAAATGGACAATCTGTAAGCAATAGACAAATTCTTAGAAATGCACAACCTTCCGAGACTGTACCAGGAAGAAATAGAAAATATGAACAGAGCAATCACAAGCACTGAAATTGAAACTGTGATTAAAAATCTTCCAACAAACAAAAACCCTGGACCAGATGGCTTCAAAGGTGAATTCTATCAAACATTTAAAGAAGAGCTAAAACCTGTCCTCAAAGTCTTCCAAAATATAGCAGACAGAGGAACACACCCAAACTCATTGTACGAGGCCACCATCACCCTGATACCAAAACCAGACAAAGGTATCACAAAGAAAGAAAACTACAGGCCAATATCACTAATGAACATAGATGCAAAAATCCTCAACAAAATATTAGCAAACAGAATCCAAAGCACATTAAAAGGATCGTACACCATGATCAAGTGGGGTTTATCCCAGGAATGCAAGGATTCTTCAATATACACAAATCAATCAACGTCATACACCATATTAACAAATTGAAGGAGAAAAACCATAGGATCCTCTCAATAGATTCAGAGAAAGCTTTCGACAAAATTCAACACACATTTATTATCAGCAATCTTGAGAACGAAAAATGGAGCTGGAGGAATCATGCTCCCTGACTTCAGACAATACTACAAAGTTACAGTAATCAAGACAGTATGGTACTAGCACAAAAATAGAAATATAGATCAATGTTGCAAATGAAGCAACTGACAAAGGATTAATCTCCAAAATTTATAAGCAGCTCATGCAGCTCAGTATGAAAAAAACAAACAACCGAATCCAAAAATGGACAGAATGCCTAAATAGACATTTTTCCAAAGAAGATATACAGATTGCCAACAAACACATGAACGAATGCTCAACATCAGTAAGCATTAGAGATATGCAAATCAAAACTACAATGAGGTTATCACCTCACACCAGTCAGAATGGCCATCATCAAAAATCTACAAACAATAAATACTGCAGAGGGTGTGCAGAAAAGGGAACCGTCTTGCACTGTTGGTGGGAATGTAAATTGATAGAGCCACTCTGGAGAACATATGGAGGTTCCTTAAAAAACTAAAAATAGAACTTCCATACGACCCAGGAATTCCACTACTGGGCATATACCCTGAGAAGACCATAATTCAAAAAGAGTCATATATCACAATATTTATTCCTTGCAGCTCTATTTACAATAGCCAGGACATTGGAGCAACCTAAGTGTCCGTCAACAGATATATGGCTAAAGAGCATGTGGCACATATATACAATGGAATATTACTCAGCCATAAAATGAAATGAAATTGTGTTATTTGCAGTGTGGTGGATGGACCTAGAGTCTGTCATACAGAGTGAAGTAAGTCAGAAGGAGAAAAACAAATACCGTATGCTAACACATATATATGGAATCTAAAAAACAAACAAACAAAATGGTCATGAAAAACCTAGGGGTAAAATGGGAATAAAACTGCAGACCTACTAGCGAATGGACTTGAGGATACAGGGAAGGGGAATGGTAAGCTGGGACAAATTGAGAGAGTGGCATGGGCATATATACACTACCAAATGTAAAATAGATAGCTAGTGGGAAGCAGCCGCATCGCACAGGGAGATCTAGCTCCGTGCTTTGTAACCACTTAGAGAGGTGGGATAGGGAAGGTGGGAGGGAGGGAGACGCAAGACGAAGAAATATGGGGAAATATGTATATGTATAACTGATTCACTTTGTTATAAAGCCAAAACTAACACACCATTGTAAAGTAACTATACTCCAAGAAAGATGTTTTAAAAAAAAAAAAGTGCTGTGAATATATACATTTCTGAATATTTTTGGTCAGATTCCGTAGAATTTCAATTTAGAAAGTAACATTTTAGAGAAATATAAAGAAAAAAAGCCTTAAAATCAGAGTCAATAATATAATATTCTCTGAAACAATAACAAGGATAAATCATATCAATAATAATAAAATTAATAAATAGATTTTATATATATGAGCAATTAAAATGTGATTAATTTCCCTAAGAAGAAATCAAAAAGTTCTTGTTTTTCGTATTATTGAGACAACAGAATATTAAGAAATGTAAAAGAACAAAAAGGAAGGAAATTAAAATGGACTAGGTTAAAAAATAAATAAAAAGAGGAAAAAAAAATAAATCATTAGTCAATAATAAACTCAAACAAATAGAAAAAACAATAATACTATAGCAAACAAAATAATGGGATGTAGCAAACATATATATGTAAAGAAAAGTTATAATCCTAAATATTTTAAATATAAAAAAAGGAATAAATTATTCAAATCCAACATAGTAAAAAATATCAAAAATAAAGTAGAATAATTACAACAGCAAAAAAGACATGGGTAATTTAGAAAAAAAAATAGCACAAATGGAAAATCCAGAAAATGGGTCCTCTAAAGACCGAAAATATTAGACATATTTCTTACAAATAAAATCATGGATAAATAAAGAAAGTCACAAATACACAGCAATATCAATAAGTAATGTGATATAGCTGTATAGATTAAATGCATTTCAAAAAGAAAAGATGATTATGTCAGTTTGCTAATTAATTTGAAAATCATAATAAACTGTAGAATATTCTAATAAAATATAATTGATCAAATATGAATTAGTTCTTTAACTGATAGATAAACTTTAAATCTATCATAACTAGATCAGAATAACAACCAACAGAACAGAAAATTATCTTTCAACATCCCTATATGATACTGAGTCCAAACTGTTTTATATGAGATTTCCATAACATTTTTAGGCAATAGATTAAGCCTACAATATTAAAATTTCTTGAGCACATAGAACAGTTAAAAGTATTTCTCATTGCCTTTTTGAACTCATCATATACCTTATAAGCTTTAGGGGGAAACATTTTTAAAAACACAGACAAAACACTGCATAATATACTTGTGAATTAAATTAAGTATCATTTAAAAATTAAATATACCAGGTTCAACTTGTGTTTATCCTTAAAATTCAAAGTTGATCCAATTAGGAAACTCAATAGCTACAAATTAGACTAAAACAAGCTAAAAATAGATTTGATCAAATTCAACATTCACTCTTAGCAAAACAACAAAAGCAGAACAGGCTATTGCTCCAACATAATAAAATTAGCATTGTATCAAACCAAAAGCCCTAGTCATGGTTAATGTTTAAATATTCCACTGACAAAAGCATTTCTATAAGAAATCAAGAACATGACTTAGGAAGCTCTGTATCACCCTAAAACAATGACAAAAGAAAGTAAATATTGAAAAACAAGAGAAAACATTTTAATGTTGTATAGTTGATTGCCTAAAAGGAAATTTAAAATATTAGTCCATTTCAAAGTATTTTAAATGCAACTTTCCTAAATAAAAGAAACAATCAGCTATATAAGATGATAATAACTCATCTCTTTAGCAAATTTGCCCAAAGTAAATAATAAACTTAATGACATCTATAAATTTTCTGTATAAAGAAAAAAGGAATTTAACTGATGGACAAAATAATTTAAATAACTGTAATGGTATAGCAGATCCCTTGATGAGAATACTCAATATTGTCAAACATGTATTGCTTCTCATATTAGCCTATTAATCTATTTATTAGATTTTTAATGAAAATTTTCATTAGATTTTAGAACTGAAAAATAATGTTCCTTAAGTTCATCTTGGAGTATAATATATAGACTCATGTAAGAAAGGGTGATTTATCATATAATAAAATAGTCTGTAATTTTACAATTCAATCAATAGGTACAATTATTATGAAGTTACATAGTATACAATAAATATAGTAAATTTTAAATTAGAAACATATTCAAACATAAAATATGTGGTATTTTTTTCCCAGTGAGTAAAGGACAAATGTGTATCTCATACTTAATGCCAGAGCAAAATTCAGATGTGTTCAATATTTAATATGAAAAAGTCCATATAGGCAGATAATTAAGTAATCATCAGATGAGAAAGAAGGTGTAAAACAAAGAAATCATTTTGCTATATAAAATGCAAAAAAAAAGCAATCCACATGATGAAAGACCATAATTACTAAAAGACGGACAAACATCAGGAAAACCATTTGTAACAAATGTAATAAACATGGGCTTAATATCATAAACATATAAAAATATTCCTATAAAAATATAAAAAATTTAGTTCCCCCAAGTTTATAATTCACTAATTTTATAATTCACTAGGTATATATTATGATAGCAAGTTGAAATACAAAAACTAATGTATTCATGAAAACATATCTCACTATATTAATAATATTAAATATATTATTTAACAACTACATATTAATAAATAGGTAGTAAATAGCAAGGGAAATCTAAGAGGAAGCTGAACTTCAATAAAGGATATGCTTTAATAAATTTTCTTACATCTAAGGTAAGAAAATTACATCTATTACAAAAGTAATAGAAATAGTATGCATTTTATAATGAAAATAATTTCAAACATTACATGTGCAGAAAATATTAAAAATGTAAAATTTTGTAAAGTAAATTTATATACAATTTAGTCATAGAAAACTCTGTTAAGAAAGTGTATAAATATTATATACTGTGCATGTATAATATATAATATAATATAATAAAATGTAATAATAGCTATCATTGGTTGGTAGAATAACATTTATCTCTGGCTGGTGGAAATATTATATAATCTCATTTTTATTATGTCTTTTCTACATTGTTTAAATAATAAGTTACTTTTATATTTTTAAATGAATTTCTTATCATCCAGGTATGCTGGTTAATCTGCAAAACTATCTAAGAAGAATGCCTAAATGGAGCCTTGTGTGACTTGTGAAAAATATCCTTTACAGACACTTTATATTACAAAGCTACAGTCAAACAGCCAGGACTTAAATCCATTCATTCTAAGTCTTAGCTTCATGCTCTTTCCATTATATCTGTTTACACATACATGTCGCAAGACCAAGAATGTGGGGTGCTGCCTTAGTAGTGATGACACCAGCCTGAGCCTGGAGGAAGGGATTATCTCTGTCAAGTCTGTAGCTGGGGACTTGATGTCTGGAAGAGGAAAAAATATCTCAAAGAAGAAGACTATTGAAAGAAGTAATTAAACATTTTTGAAGACCTAGATGCGAATTTCACAAATGTCCTTATGATTCACCATGTGCCCCAACTAAAGTAATTGTTAATGTAAGCTTGGTTAGGTTTCACAGCAAAGGCTAATAATAGACTCAAACTAGTGTAGGTAACATTACCACTGCTGTCATTGATGTGAAGTTATAAATTAGCATAAACAATAATGCGGGTCCCCTTTTCTGTGCACAGAGTGTTAGCCCTCTGGCTGGAATTAACTTTTCCATGATGTGTGGGTATTAATTGGGATAGAGATTGACAATACTTTCTTTTTCACATATAGGACCTCGTAAGTTTTAACAATAGATAAACTTTGTTCAAAATGAGGTTTGTAAAATGAAAATAAAATAATAATTTCCTAGGATTGGGTCATAAGAAATCTTCATTTACTGAGCAATATGGCATTTAAACAAGCTCCTGGGAAATCATACAAATCCTAATATGAGGTGCTAATATGAATGTTTCTATGTTAATAAAAAATTATATAAAGTCTTGACTTTAGAACTTGTGTGCAAGTAATATTAACATTAGACTATGATTATTGGAGCATGAATTTAGAAGGTAAGAATAATAAAATTTTTCTTTTTAAAATTGACTTAAAATGTTTCTAGCTACAGAAAATATATATCCAATACAGAAAATTTGGGATATCTAACAGCATAGTAAGACTCACTTTTGATCAGAACCCCACAGAAGTATAACACTTAATATCCTTTTCATTTGCTTCCAGCTGTCTCTTTCATCCCTCCCTCCCTTTTTTCCTTCCTCTCTTATTCTTTCTCTGTTTGTCTCTTTTTGTCCCCTTCATCTTCATTCTCTTTTATGTATCAACCAATCTGTCATCAATCTAGCTTCTGATCTTTCAACCTATTTATAGTTAAGATCACATGGCCTATGTGGCATTCAGTTTTGCTTGCCTGTTTAAAAAATAATCAATTTCTGATCATTTTTCAACGTATATAAATATTTGTTATAAACACAATCTTAAATGGCTTTATGATATTTCATAGTAAGAACTGCTTCCTTAAATTGTACCATTAACGGTGGCCTGAAATCCTTCTTTACACAGATGTTTTTAAGCTGCTTCTCGTCCTTGTTGCTATAGAACAATGTCAGAATTTTTGTCCTCCAAATGATTTATAAATATTGCACACATTCACAAGGGGGTATTTAGAATTTAGATTAATTTTCTGAATATATACTGAAATATTACTCAACATGTAATTTAGTGTGTGTTAAGTTTGCATGTGTATATTTAGAAAGTTCAGATATTCTAAAAGAGGCATCTCTTTCATGGAAAGATCATATTTAGTTATTATACATTTAAGAAATTATGAAGATCAATATAACACATACCTAATTTCATTATTTTCAGCTATTTTCCCTAAAACTCTTCCAAATTAACTGTGCCTACCTGATCTCAATCAGAGACATAAAAAAAAAAAAGAAAGACAATAGACCAAATTATATGAACCCGGTAGAGTTATTGTGAAATGAAACAGCTAATATAAACTACATGTTTTTCTCAAATTCTTATTCGCTGAGTAAAAGTTGTTATCCTATCAGGAACAAAATCTATGAGGTATTAGCTAAAGAAGTACTATAGCCATGGGTTATTTCCAATTCAACGCTAAAATAAAGGGTTTGAGACAGAAAATTGGTGCTCCAGAGTAACCTGAAAATGAAGGCTGTTGAACCACTACTCAGAACCATAATAGTCATGTCTGGGGAATTCTAGACATTCTTTAGCTGTTTTCTGGAGTTCAGAGTAATCAGTCCAAGCAATCTCGCTTGCTTTGCCTACTGTACAATGGTTGTGCCTTAATTTTTTTTCTTTTTTTTTTTTCCATCTATGGCTCAAGATTAAAAAGTACCAGACCGTGAAAGAACACTACAGTGTTAGAGTTCATATTGCTGTAATTTCTCTTTGCTTTGTGTTGTGAATTCTCTTGCCTTTTGTTCTTGCTTTTTTTTTCCTTTTTATTAATGAAGTCTGAATCAGTTATTGCTGCATAAAGAGTAGGCCACTGACATTAACATCAAGAAAATTGTGATTTAGTGTAGTAATAATGCATTGAACTTGGATGGCACTTTTCCTTACAATATTTCTTGAACATTAATCACCTTCACACTTCCCCATCAGGCAGATCAGCTCTCCCTGTTTCACAGCAGGGAAGTCTGACAAAGAGGCAAAGTGATATGCTGAGAATTGTCAAATTTATTAAGAACCAAAATGAAAACAGAACCCAGAGTTTCTCAATAATAAAACCACAGTATTGGTAGCTTAGATGCCTGTATGATTTTTCTAGGTAGACCATCTCAGCTAAGCAGAGAGCATACTTATTAACAGATTCAAGAATGGGGAACAAAAGGTCCGGAAGATCATATATACTAATCCTTATGTTTTGACATAAATATCTGTAAAGAGGTGCAAGCAATTTTTTCAAAGGTCAATATTCTCTGAATTAATTTACATTTATTCCTTTTTTAATGGGACAGATCTGGTGTGTGTTTAAAAAGAACCTCCTCCCTACCAAAGAAATATTGACCATATACTCTGTCTCTATCTGAGAAAAGAAATTCTAATGTGATAGAATTGAATTTCAGAGACTCACTTAGAAAGTGTACCTGGGCTTACAACTTTTAGTGTAACATAACAAAAATTTAAAATATTTTGAGTATCCTTTTTGTGACTATTTTTGAGTGATTTTTAATAAGTTGTTTTGTGCTTCTTTCCTCTCTCTCTCTCTCTTTTTTCAATATCCTTTAACCCCAAACTACTTGGAACACACCTGTATTTGAACAAGTTGGTTGTATTTCACCTTTTAGGAAAGGAGAATGCACACCATGGGGAACTATAGGAGTCTCACTAAGTGGGTGTTAGAAAAGATTTAGACTATCTGAGAAAAGATTTAGACTATCTGAGCTTTGTTTAAGTGATTTGGGGGAAAGATTCAAGGAAGGGCTTATTCTGGATGCAGTGCTTTCATGAAGTAAGGACAGTTCTATGACTGGGTCTCTTCAGACATTTTATCTAAAAGAAGCATAGATGATAGCAAGTCTAACACTGTGATTGTAAAGAAGTAACAGTCACCATATTAGCCAGATTAGGGAAATGTTTAGTCATTTTTCTAAATGTGCTCTTCTCCTTGTTGTGTCTACAATTTAGACAATGTTCATGTTTTTCCTGAATACACACGTTGTTAGTAAGTGGTCTTGTTTTTGTCTAAATGTATCATAGGCCTAGTGTAGCCTTGTCTCATAGTGATGTTTTGTGAAATTGTTTATGTCCATCAGAAGAACACCAAGGCCAAGTTTTGAGGGCCAGGTCAGCTCATAGCAACACTAAGGCCCAGCTGATATTACCAGGCCGGTTCCTGGATTTCAGGGACTGCCATTCACTTTCTTACATTGTTACCACACAGTCCCAGTCCTGAAGAAGATAAATTATAATATCAAGCAGGCACTAGATGAGCAATAAAGGGAGGGAAAAGAAAGGAAGTGGCTTAAATTACACTCTAGTATAGATTACAGAAGACATCAGGCCTCACAAATAGCCAGTCAATTTTACCAACAGAGGGGACTATGTATGTGTTTGGAACAAAAGCCAGCTATGGACATGAGCAACATTCATTTGACTTCAAGAAAAATGAAGAGAAAGAGAGACAGAGAGCCAGAAAGAGGAAGAAGGACAGAGAGAGGGCGAGAATTTATCCAGGAACCTAGGTCTGAGCAGGATTCAGAGCATCTGATTCTGGTCATATAAAGACCAGATTTTTCCACAGAAATTAAGAAGCCTGTGTAATTCTCATCTATACAGATAACAAATGACAAAGCAAAAGTACATGTATTTTATTAGTGAAACATTGAATTTCCACTCAATATTCAGATATGACACTTTTTGTATATATTTAAACATTTGTATTTGATATTGCACCATGCATTCATAGTATTAATTCACTCCACAAAAATGTTACCAACGACATATGACACATGAAATGGAGTGGATATTGCATGATGCAGTTAAACATGGTTCCTGCCCTTTCAGAGCTTACATTGAATGTGAAATATACATATTTTAAAAGGAATTTGAGAAACCTTAAAGAAAAGACTACTTGCTAGAATGGGCTGCTGTTTACTTCCAATATTTCAATCTTGAAGAAGTCAAAAAAGAGAGATGTGAATGGATTTAGGGAAAATAAAAACCCATATTAATAGTAAAAAATATCTTGAGGCTTTCAAAATTCATTTGTGACTTGTTGAGGGAGGAAAACTGCAGAGCAGGGCAAGGGACAGAATACCATAGTTATGGAAGCGGTTTGGTTATGACCATATGTTTGGCCTGTTTCCTAGCATCATTGCACTCAGTAGGGCAACACCAGGAAACCAGAGATTCTCAGGAGAGATGAGTAGATAATAATAGATGATGCTAGGCACCACCCCATTCCCTACACACTTGCACCTACACACCAAGGCTAAAAGACCATGACAAAAAAGGCAAAAACTCTTGGAAAAGAGCAATATCAAGAGTGAAAGTTCAAGAAGTTACCATGGGGGAGTGGTAAGATTGAGGTCAGGGAGTGCAACAGCCAATAGAGGTGGCTCTGCTCTATGTACCCACCATAAAAACACCCACAACATGCATGCGCACACACACATACATATACACTCAAACTCACCAGGAGGGAAAAATGTTAGGCCCAAAGCATTGAAATCTCTCTTCAGTGTATATATTTTCAGCCAAAGTACTTGATAGCCCCAGGGAAATAGAAGTTGACAGGCAGAAAATTACCACACTTATCATGAAATAAATAAGTAGCTGGTCAACTTGTACAAGTGTCAAGAGAATTAGTAGAAGAAACAGAGAGAAATAATAAATATTTAACATAAATGTAATAGAAATCTCAAAGAGATAGAAATTGTAGGTAACATTGACCATTAATACATAGCTATGAAATGAATAAGGAATAGTTATAGATAAGAAATAATTGAGTGAACTAGAATAACAAAATGAAAAAATGTTCAATGCAAATAAATATATATGTGCATCAGAAAGGTAGACTAAAACATAAACAATAAATTAAATAAGAAACATAGAAATTGACATGTTAACATCTGTGTAACTAGAATCCCAAAGAAAAGAAAATAGCAAATGTAGGAGGAAGAATATTTGAAAAAAATTAATCACTGCAAATTTCCAAAAATGTTTAATGATGGATCTCAGATTGAAAAGATGCATGGAGAGCTAACCAGATACATGAAAAAAAAACCTACACCTAGACACTTCACAATGAAAATTAATAAAACAAAAGGATAATTAAATTTCACTGTAAAATATTCCAAAAAGGATTATCTAAAAAGAACAATAAATATATTGACATCATATTTGAAAAATCTAAATTGGAATAAAAAAGAAAATGGAGTAACATTTTAAAAGTAGAAAAAAGAATCTAAAACATAATTTTTTATTTTAAGATAAACAATTATTAAATGTGAGAACACAATAAAGCTATTCTGAAGTTTATAAAACTGAAAATTTAGCTATACAAAGAATTATTTTTTAAATATTATTGGAGGAAATATCCTAAATAGAAGTAAATCCAGAAGAAAGCAGCAACATATACAGGTAGTAACAGCAAATAAATGCATAGTTTATTTTCCAAAATATCCAGTAGAAAATTAGAATGTTTTTTAAAAATTTGCCCTCACAGTTTTAATTTTTTTTAACAAAGCAAAAATAATAATAGGATTTAAGTAAATGCATCATTATTCTATATGTTTAAGACATAGAATTTGTTAGAAATACATTCACATAAATATTGCACTGGGGTCATTTTTCTTTTCATTTTTGTTCTAATTTCAAAAAATCTTATTACACTCTGCTTTGTATATATATTTAAATGAAATCTGTGTTTACATTTACTTTGTTAAGTGAGAGAATCCTTGTTACTGATAATAAAATAATGCTCATGCCAGTGAACCATCACATGCTTCAAATTCAGAGAGTTATTCATCAGAATTCTTATAGTTATTCTTCTTCTTAAAAGTGTCTCTTAAAGTGGTGTCAAAATTTTAAAATATTTTTATCAACTTCTTAATCTGTCTTATTTGTGCTTGGTTCTGGACACTAAACGCTCACAAAAGTCGGAGATTACTTCTCAAGGAGAGATCCTATACAGACGTTACTAATTCTTGGAGAAATTTTGAAGTATAATTTTATTTTAAAATAGTTTTGAAAGGAAAACAAGAAATTTTCTACATTAAAAATAAATGCATGTTTCATGAAGCACTTGAAGACACTTTCTCTTACTTACAAACCTTAGATATAAAAAGAATATTTATGCTATTTAAATCACAAGCTCAGCCCCCCATAAGGGCTACATGGATATTCATTAATTAGATTTGTTTGGAAAATGAGAGGGAGAGAAGAACAGATCCAATTAGGAATTCCAAGACTTATTTTTAAGCAAACTTGTTAAGTTTTGGTTATTAGCATTTTCAACAATGGAAATCAATATATTGAACAAATATATATTTAAAATAGGAAGTGTGTCCTTAAAAGTACTTATATTCCATAAGACATCCAATAAACGAAGTATTTACTTGAATTCTACTGTGGGGTTTTGACTTTAATACATTTCCACTATGAGATTAATACAAGTCCAAAATTTCAACCAAGCTCTTTCTAGTACTTTCTAACTTCCCTTAATATTTCTTCATACAACTATTGCTATCTGTGATCATAGGAGAGAATTCAGGAAATTTTTAAGTAGTATCTTTCCATCTATTGCAAACCAGTCATAATGTTCCATGCAGAACAGACAGAGGTGGCCCAGAGCCAGAAAATCCTGACATTTAAAAGGTCCTGACACTATTCATAGATTTGTACCCAGTTACAAAACAAGGATAGTTCACTCTCACAATGGGGCTATTATGCAGCTGTGTAGCACAGCTCTGTTTCAGATTATTTTCTCTTTGACAGAATGACTCGAAAGGTCAAGAGTTTGCCATTAGATTTTCACCCTATACTTTGAAATGGACTCTTTTCAGCCATTTATTATGATTATTCATTAGGAAATTCTCTATATTATGGAAAGATGTGTCCTTTGATCAAAAATAGTTTGAGGTACTGATTATTAAATAATGTGTCTATTAACGTCACCTTTTAAATTTATTTTTTAAATCTATACATTTGTCTTCGTATACATATGGCTTCCATTTTGAATTGGAGTATTAGAAATGCACCTCTGTATCTTCTCATCTGGTCATCATTAAATGTATCATTAAAAGAATGTCATTTGTTTGTTACATATATCAGTAGTAGTGTATCTGTCTATATTTATGTGTACCATGTGATAAGTATTAGGTTCAGCTAATTTATCTAATTGAAATAATTCAACTATGAAAACTGCAAATAAGAGAAATGTACTTGAACTAGCCAGGACCTAAAGGTAATGCACAATAAAGATACAGAGCTATCCCAGAGAATCTCAGGACAGAGATCCCAGACCTCAGGTCTGGATTAGGCTATGGCCTCACATGATTATTTCCATGATCTCCATGATTTCCATTGCAGTTATTAAATACTGCAATTTGGACTCAGTCTCTGGTTTTGTGAGTCATAGTCTAGTGCTCATTCCAGTATAAAACTAGGATTAATTTAAAACAGTCACAAACTTCATGGGTATTGTATATAACTGAAATATATATCTCCTGAATAGCCCATTCAAAATTCTTCTTCCTCTTGAATTAAGTTCTTAGACAAAGATTTGTACTCATATCAAGAAACCCAAAAGGACAATGGTGGATTTAGTGTCATTAAATAATAATTACGATGAACGTTTGTAGACTTTTCCTGAATGCGTTTATGCCTACCGGTACAGGTGCACTGTAAATAGTAAGGTAGCTATAACTATCATAGTTCCTTATATGCTTGTTATGTGAAACAATAAGTGTGCCTCTAAGAGGAGAAGCACAAACATCATACACATACGTATCCAAACATTCACAAGGCTCTGCTGGCCTGTGTGTAGGGCACTGTCTCAGGGAGAGATAAAATGCTGAATAACCTATACTGTAGAAGAATGACTGAATAATCATCTGTTTAACATAGCTCCTCAACATTAGACAAGCAAATTTCTTTATAGTTGTATCTGAAAACATAGCTGTTTTTGAATGCCTAACTAGTTCCTGTTCTATGACAGCATGTGATGAATTGGAAGTAACTATGTAAAGACTATGTTGCAGACATGGTGTTTTTTCAATGAAAACATATCTAGTTGACAAATCCCATTCCAATAAATTATAACAAATGAAATTTCTGTTTAACATTTCAAATGTTATATGTGCTTCATCTTTCTCTGGCCAATCCTTATTATGGCAGTTTGAATGATGTGCCACTGAAGATAGGACCAGAAAAAATAGAGGTTCCAAGTCTCAGCAAAACTTTGAAAAATTAGATGTTATTTTCACATAATCCTACATGCTATAAGAAATTCATAGCAGAGAGAAAGAGAGAGAGAAAGAGAAAGACAGATAAATGACTCTTTTTCCTAATTTCACCAGGTAAGAGTAAATACTGTCATCTCCTGTAAATGAGGTGTTCTTCTCTATGGCAGTTTTTATTTGCTATCTTATGTTTTAGACTTTAGAACATACTTTATTTTAGCTCAGTTTTCCCATCAAACCTAAGATCTTTAAGGTCAAAATGAGAGTTAATTTTCTTTGTAACTGCTGCAGTACCTGACTCACTGGGTGTTCAGCAAACTGTGCCATTGGAGATTTCATGGATTATCATGCACAGCCCCAAATAGATACACTGTTCCAACAAAGAGGAAAGGGCAGTAGAGCAGAGCTTGACAATAGAAAAAGCTACCTCCCTATATGCAATAAACTAGTAGTGGAGCAAAAATTATGCAGACCTGGAGGGACATAGTGGCATGCTTCAGAAAGTTTGCTATTCTGGGAACAAGAAGTGGTACTTGGAAAATTTTAAAAAAAGAAAAGTACAGTGTCTGCTTTTTTCCCCCCTTTTGGATAACGTGTGGTGATTAGTAAACTTGAAAGTAATAAAATGTTCAGGTCATTCAACAAATATTTCACATGTGATTCTATAGATACCTTAACATAAGGGTTAAAACATTTCTGGAAGTCCCTAGACAAAATCGTAAAGAATTGGCTGTTGGTAGGCTTTGCCTATATGTGAAAAAGTAGAGTATTGATGGGGAAGAATAATAAAAAGCAACAGAGACCAAAAATTTCTAAATGGATTTTGAGAAGATATCACATGCAGTTTATTTACATATTTCTTGGAAAATAATACAAATAGTCTAGTTAGCTCAGTCTGGCTGAGCTTACGATGTGTCTAATGTGTACTTGCTTTTTTGCCTCGAAAGTCAATTTTCTCCTCATTTAGAAAGCAGGTTGGCTAAAGGAACAGAGAATTGCAGATTCACAGGATGTATTGAAAATGGGGTTTATTAACTTCACATTTTCTCAGAAGAAAGCATTTCTACTGTTGTGAAAAGAATAAAATCCAATACATAACTCTGAAAGAATTTTTTACAAGCCTCCACTATGAGTCCTTTATTTGTCTTGGAGAGAAATTGAGTTTTGTATTGGAAAATGTTACTGGAATGCATTCAGTTTCTACATTTCCTATGCTTTGATCTGGAAATGTAAGATATATAATGTATTAACTAAATCTAATACTAGATTATATAGGTATATTTTAAAATTTGAAGCCATTTTATTTCAAAATCACATGTATGTGAATCATAGAAATCAAACCATGGATAAAGGAAAACACAGAAGATGGTTCAACTGAAAGGAAATCCATCTGATTAAAAATAGTGAGGACACTTTTCAGATGCCTCCAAATATGTTAGTTTCTATCTTAACAATGGGAATTTAGGTCTAGTGAACTTATATATTTCATTTCTCCTTAAAGACATATTACTTGTAGTTAACAAGTAAATGAGAAAGGCTGACTGAAACACTAGACCTGCTCTCTGATATTTGAACCCTATTAATGCAGAACATTGTTTTTCTAAGTGCAGTACACACAATGCTTTGAGGAGATAATTAATAGTTGTGTTCCTTTTTTTTTAAGTTGAAAACATAAAATCAGCATTAAGAACCACTGATTTCATAGATATGCTACTCAAAAGGAAGCTAAATCTATTTAAGCAATATTTAAAGAAATTTCTATCTGTCTCATCTATTCTTTTCTTCCTTTTTCTTGCCCTTTGTTTTGAGTTAATCAAGTTTTGTTTTCTTTTTTAATCATTCTACATTATCTCCTCTATTGGATTTTTTAGCTATACTTTTTTGAATTTTTTTTTTGAATTTGTGGACTAGAATTTATGACAGTCAACATTAATAAATATTAGATCAGTTTACTAAAAATATAAGACTTTATAACTGATTAATTCCATTTATTCCTTTATACCTCTACATGCTATTGGGCATATTTTATAACTCCCACCATATATTGCTATTAAATTTGCCTTAAGCTTTCAATAGCATTTTAATAATAATTTATATTTATCCACATAATTACTGTTTCCATGGGTCTTTTCTACAGACACAGGCTTCTGTCTGAGATTATTGCCTTTCAAAATAAGATATTTCTATTGTAATTTTGTAGTACAACAAATTTTCTAAGCTTATATTTGTTTGAAATGTCTTTATTTCATCTTCAATTTTAAAGAAGATGCAAGATATAGTATACTAGTTTGATTTATTTTATCACTTTAAAAATGTTACATTGTCTTCTGGCTCCATTGTATCTGATATGAGGGATGCCAGATTCTTTTCATTTCTTTTTTTTTTTTTCTTCTGAATGCATTGTGTATGCTTTTCATGACTGCTTAAAAATTTTTTTTTTTTGCTAACTTTTGGATTTCAGCAGCTTACCTATGTTGCATGTAGTGGTGGCTTTCTCTGTGTTTTTCTCTTTGGAATTCATTAATTTGTTGGATCAGTCACTTAACATCTTTCATCAATTTTAGACAATATTCTGCCCTTTATTTTCTCTCCTTTCTTTCTGGAATGCCAATCATATCTGGATTCGATAGTACGATGTTTCCACACAGGTCTCAGATACTTTAATCTTAAAAAAATTTTTTTTTTCTTACCATACTTTAGTCTGTACAATTTCTACTTACTTTATTTTACAAATTTTCTCTTCTTCCATGTCTAGTCTTCTATTATTTCCATCAAAAAATTTCTTTATTTTAGATACTTTGTCATTTAATTTTTTATTTTGTTCCTTATTTAGAGTTTCCTTTCATTTCTTGAATTTCCCCATCTGTTTTTCAGGGTTCAGAACACTGTGCATTCTGCTGTCTAGTACCTGAAAAGAGTCACTCATATGTTTTGTCAAAATTAGAATTGTTCAGAGCAGGAGGGTATCTCTATTACTAACTCTGTTGTCACAGTCAAACCGAGGAGTTAACATGAATTCATTCTTGTGTTTTATTTAACTTTTAGTTATTCTCTTATAGGCTCCAGAGAGTTTGCTGTTGTTGTCTTTTATTGATTCTAGTTCAAATTATTATCATTTATTATTATGGCTAATATGCTTTCATTAATTTTCAAAAATATGATTGTTTACTTTCTGGTTTTAAAAATCTCTTGTATTTTTCGTTTTAGATTTTTCTCCTAAATTGTACCATGTTTGTTTTTTTTTGTTCTGAGTGTGATATATTTTATTTACTTTATCATCAGCAGTTAAGTTCAATTAAAACTTATAACATATAGAACATATAATGATAGCTATTACCTGAACAAAAAATAAATTGGAAAAATCAGAGCCTGAGAAATATGAACAACTATTACAAATGATCTAATATTCATGTCACTGCAGTCTCAAAAGGAGATAAGAAAGAGAATGGGACTGAAAAATTATTCAAAGAAATAATGGCTTAAAGTTTCCCAAATTTGGCCTTAAAACACCCAAGCAATAGATTTGAAAACTGAGAAATCTGCACATGGCATAAACTACAAGAAATCCACATCAAGACCTCTCCTACTCAAAATTCTGAAAACTGAACACAAAGAAAAAAATCTTGAAAATGACCAGAAAAAAACAATGCATTACATATAGTGAAAAAAAAATTTGAATGTGAGCTGATTTCTCATCAAAAGCCATGGAGACCAGCAAGAAATAGCACAGTGTTTTTCAAATGCTGATTAAAACAAAACAAAACAAAACTGTTAACACAGAAGTCTATATCCAGTGAAATTATTCTTAAATTATGAAGGGAAAATTGAGACAATCTTAGATGAAGGAAAACCAAGATAAATTATCAAGTTATCTAAAAAGAAAAAAAATGATAAGAGAAGGAATCTTGGATTATCAGGAAAGAAGAAGAATGATAAGAGCAAATATATGGTTAAATAAAATAGATTTCCTTCTATTAAATTTTTAAAAATGTGTTTGGTGGTTGAAACAAAAATCATATCACTGTCTAATGTAGTTTGGAACATATGCGAAACACTAAAGAAATCAAAGAAGATCTAAATAAATGGAGAGATGCATCATGTTTATGGATTCAAAGACTCATTCTAGAGATGATGTTAATTCTTCCCAACCTGGTATTCAAGTTTAACACAATTTATATGAAAATCACAGCAAAAAGTTTGGTATGTAAAGACAGAATTTTTCCAAAATTCATATGGAAAGTAAATGAACAAGAATAGCTAAAACAACTTTTAGAAAGAAGAATTAAATGGAAGCAATCATTCTACCTGTTTCTAAAAGTAACTATGTGGCTACAGTATTATGTTGTATTGTTTGAGGCATAGACACATAGATCATTTGAACAGAATAGAGCACCCTGAAAGAGACCCATAAAAATACTGCCAACTGGTTCATGACAAAGTTGCAAAAGTAAGTCTATTGAAGAAGAGCAGCATTTTCCATAAATAGTACTTGAGCAATGGGATATTATCCATGGAGAGAAGGGAAATGAGCTTTACTTAAATCTCATGCATTATACAAAAATTAACTTAAAATGGATCATATATTTAAATATAAATTGTAATACTCTAAAACTTTTAGAACATAACACAGAAGAAAGTCTTTAGGACTTACGAATCAGTGAAGAGTTCTTAGACATGCAATTAAAAGCATGATCCATAAAAGAAAAAAGTCAATAAATTGTAATTTATCAAAATTCCTGATTTTTTCTTTGCAAAATACTCTGTTCAGATGATCAAAAACACACTATAGGTTGGAAGAAAGTATTTGCAAAGCATGTATTTTTGACTCATGAGTCCTTACAAAGGACTTATACTGGGAATATAAAAAGAACCCTCAAAATTCAGTAGTGAAAAAGAAAAGATCCAATTAGAACTTGAGAAAAAACACATGAAGAGATGCTTAACCAAAGAGGATATATAGATTGCAAGTACAGAAAAATAAGTCTGTTAAGAGATTTTCAAAATCACTAGATGTTAGACTGAAAATACAAAGATGATCATTATAAGTTGTTATTATACATTTTTGTTTCATTTATTTAGATTTAACATATAAGTGATATCATATGATATTTGTCTTTCTCTGACTTACTTCACTTAGTATGATAATCTCTATGTCCATTCATGTTGCTGCAAATGGCACTATTTTATTCTTTTTATGGCTGAGTAATATTCCATTGTGTGTGTATGTATGTATGTATGTGTATATATATATGTATATATATATATATATATATACATACCACTTCTTTATCCATTCATTTGTTGATGGACATTTAGGTTGCTTCCATGTATTGGCTATTATAAATAGTGCTGCAATGAACATTGGGGTGGTGCATGTATATTTTTGAATTATGGTTTTCTCAGGATATATGCCCAGGAGTGGGATTGTAGGATCATAGGGTAGCTCTACTTTAAGTTTTTTGAGGAACCTCCATACTGTTCTCCATAGTGGCTGTACCAATTTACATTCCCACCAACAGTGTAGGAGGGTCCCTTTTCTCCACACTCTCTCCAACATTTATTGTTTGTAGACTTTTTGATGATGGCCATTCTGACTGGTGTGAGGTGACACCTCATTGTAATTTTGATTTGCCTTTGTCTAATAATTAGTGATGTTGAACATCTTTTCATGTGCCTGTTTGCCATCTGTATATCTTCCTTGGAGAAATGTCTGTTTAAGTCTTCTGCCCATTTTTTGATTGGGTTGTTTTTTGGTTTTTTTTTTTTATATTGAGCTGCATGAGCTATTTGTATATTTTGGAGATTAATCCCTTGTTGGCTGCATCCTTTGCAAATATTTTCTTCCATTCTGTAAGTTGTCCTGAGTATGTCATTGAGTATGATGTTATCTGTGTGTTTGTCATATATGGCCTTTATTATGTTGAGGTAGGTTCCCTCTTTGCCCACTTTCTTGAGTGTTTTTATTATAAATGGATGTTAAATTTTACCAGAACTTTTTCTGCATCTGTTGAAATGATCATATGGTTTTTATTCTTCAATTTGTGAATGTGGTGTATCACACTGTTACATATCTTTTGGAACAGCTGAAAGAAATAGAGACAAAAACAACAGAATACACGTTTTTTTTTAGTGCACATGGAATATTCTCCAGGATAGATTGCATGCTAGGCCAGAAAACAAGTCTCAACAAATTTAAGAGAATAGATATTATATCAAGCATTTTTTCCAAGTACTATGGTATGAAACTATTTAGAAATCAATTAGAAGAAGAAAAATAGGAAAATCAGAAACCCTTGGAGACAAAACAACATGCTACTAAACAACCAATGGGTCAATGAAGAAATCAAAGAGGCAATCAGAAAATAACTTGAAAGAAATGAAAATAGAAACACAACTTTCCAAAAACTGTGGGATGCAGCAAAACAGTTCTAAGAGGAAAGTTTATAGTGATACAGGCTTACCACAAGAAAAATCTTGAATAAACAGTCTAACCTGACACCTAAAAGAGCTATATAAAAGCAAACAAAGTCCAAAGTCAGTGGAAGGAAGAACATAATAAAGATAAGAGTGGGGAAAAACAAAAGAGAGACCAAAAAAACAATAGAAAACATCAATGAAACCAAGAGCTGGTTTTTTGAAAAGATAAACAAAATAGATAAACTGTTAGCCAGGCTCATCAAGAAGAAAAAAGAGAGGAGCCAAATAAACAAAATAAGAATTGAATGAGGAGAAATAAAAACTTATACCACAGAGATACAAAAAAATCATAATAGAATACTGTGAAGAGCTTTATGCTAACAAATTGGGCAACCTAGAATAAATGGACAAATTTCTAGAAACATACAACCTTCCAAAACTGAATCAGGAAGAAATAGAGAATCTGAACAGACCAGTGAGTAGTAGGGAAGTTGAATTTGTAATAAAAAACTCCCAGAAAACAAAAGTCCAGGACTGATGGCTTCACAGGGTAATTGCACAAAACATATAAAGAAGAGCCAATACCTACCCTTGTCAAAATATTCCAAAAATGGAAGAGGTTGCAACACTCCCAAATTCATTCTACAAACACCATTACTAAGATACCAAAACCAGAAAAAGACACTACAAAAAAAAAGAAAATTACAGGCCAATATATTATAGGCCATGTATATATATACACACACACATACATACATACTATATATGTATATCTATGTAGATATATACAGTGAAATATTACTCAGTCATTAAAAAAGAATGAAATTCTGCCATTTGCAACAAAGTGGAATGACCTAGAGAGTATTATGCTTACTGGAAAAGTCAGACAGAGAAAGACAAACAGTCTATGTTATCACTTATATGTAGAATCTAATAAATAAAACAAAAAAACTTATATAACAAAACAGAAACAGATTCACAGATATAGAGAACAAACTAGTGATTACCAGTGGAGAGAGGGAAGGGGGATGGGTGATATAGGGTATGGGATTAAGAGACACAAACTACTATGTATAAAATAAATAAGAAACAAGAATATATTGTACAGCACAGGGAAATATAGCCATTATTTTACTTTAAATGGATTATAATTCTACAAAAACATTGAATCACTATATTGTACACCTGAAACTAATGTGATATTATAAATCAACTATACTTCAATAAAAATACAGAACATGAGGAGCTAGCAAAGATAGAGAGAACCTGAGTCTCTCATATATTTCAAGTGAGCATATAAAATGGTATAGCTACTCTGAATAATAGTTTGCCAGTTTCTTAAAAAATAATCATACACTTACTATTCAACCTGAACATTTATCTAAGAGAAATGAAAAATTGTGTCCATACAAATCTGTACATGGTTGTTCATAGAAGTTTTATTTATAAAACTGGAAACAACTAAAATGTTTCCTCAATAGGTGAATGTTTAAAGAATGTTAAAACAATGTTTAAAGAAATATGTTGGGTTTCCCTGGTGGAGCAGTGGTTGCGAGTCCACCTGCCGATGCAGGGGACACGGGTTCATGCCCCGGTCCAGGAAGATCCCACATGCCGCGGAGGAGATAGGCCCGTGAGCCATGGCTGCTGAGCCTGTGCGTCCAGAGACTGTGCTCCTCAATGGGAGAGGCCACACAGTGAGAGGCCCGCGTACCACAAAAAAAAAAAAAGAAAGAAAAGAAATATGGTGATACAATTAGCAGACTTTTCCCACATTTTAACATTTTCACCACTTCTCTCCAAATCAACACAAATATTTTAAGAAGTTGAGTAATACAATTACTAAAATATTTAAGAAGAAACTGGCCTGGAAATATGAGGCTCACAGCAAATTTGAAGGTGTTTGTTTTCAGAAATGTTAACATGAAGTCATTTAAATTCAAACGATAAATGAAAGTATGCATTTTGAAACCCTAATCATAAAAAGGGCTCTCACAACTTCCTGATTCTATGTCCAAGCCCCAAGTGGTCTCTCAAATATCCATGATCAGTAGATATCAACATATATATGTGCTCTATAGTATATATGAGTAAATGAAAGAAGACTAATTCAAACTTGTCTAATCTCAAAAGGAAGCTTTTTAAACTTCTATGGTAAAATGGAATACAAGATTTTTTGTGTGTACATACCATGTTAGATAAAGAAATGCAAAATATAGTTGAAAAAAAAGTAACAATACTGTTTGTAGAATATAACATGGTTCAACTATGTTGGAGAATAATTCAGCATAACCTAGTAAAGATGAGGATGGGCATAACCTATGATTTATGCTTATATTATTTCCTGTGCACATTCCAAGGATTAAACCATTGCAATAAGACATCCACAGAAATAATCATGACTCTACTGTTAGTAATAATAACTACAAAAACAAACAAGTTAACCAAAACCTACAGGAACCACTAAAAAAAAAAAATCCCCACAAAAACTAAGCTAAATAATAAATACAACAAGAAGAATAGAAACAGCCCAAGTCTGCATAAAAAAGAGAATGGTTACATTTGGTATTTATGTACCATTTACTACCTGAAAGCAGAGGAAAAACATGAAATACAGCCATGTACATCAATAAGAATGGATCTCAACCACATGATATTAAACAACATAAGCCAACTGCAGAAGAATACATGCAATATAACACAGCTTGTACAAGCTTCAGAAAGACGAAAAATAATTAAACACTATGTTGTCCAGGAATGCGTAAATATAAAGTAAAGCAAGGAAATTATGAGCAAAGGATTCAGAATAGCAGCTACATCTGGGGAAAAATGGGAAAATTTAACCTGGGGACAGGGAGATGGGTAGGAAGTGCAGTAGAAGCAATTAAAGGCATTGGTAATTTAAAAAATTTAAGCCATATATAGATGTTTATTTCCTTATTACTCTTTAAATCAAGTTTTTTCCACTTGTGATCAATATCACAATTTTTTAAAATCAACTTTCAGAGCAGCCAAAAGAAGCCCAACATTTTTAGCCAGCTTGAGTTAAGACTATGTCTCTTCCCTAGAAGCCTGCTAAAGGTTGCAACTCAGAACAAATTCTCATCGTCTTTTAGAAATCACAACCATTTTTAGGTATAGTATTTAAGAAAGTAAACTCTGCAGCGTGGTGTCAAGTCAGTATGATAAAGGCTGAATTACAAGTTCAAAGGATACAACTGTTCATTTCACTTTATGCAACACTGGCTAGAACCAATATAATGTAAATTATAGCTATAGTCCAGGTTTTCCTCCTTCACTTCCTGCTCTTTGAAACATTTCCTTATTTTTCTTACTTTCTTTAAACTAGACTTTTTTTTAATGGGGTAAGTATAAGCTTTTGAATCTCAACTTCCCTGATTTTTTTGTTGTTGTTGCAATTATTTAAAGTCTCTGAGCCACAATTTAATTATCATTAAAATAGATAATAACACATATCTCATAGTGTATTTTTGCAATTAAAATAATATAAAACTTTCTAGCATAACACCTAGAAATTAGGGGATGTTAAATAGGATTTAGCTCTCCTTGCATCCTTTTTCTTATTTCAGTTTCAGGTCTACCCTTTTGGCTAGACCTGCAAGAGTGCTCTGACTAGTTCCTTTTTTTTTCTTTCTTTTTCTTCCTTCCTTCCTTCCTTTCTTTCTTCCTTCCTTTCTTTCTTTCTTTTCTTTCTTTCTTCCTTTCTTCCTTTCTTTGTCTTTCTTTCTTTTTCTTCCTTCCTTCCTTTCTTTCTTTTTCTTTTTCATGTGCACTTCATCTATCCCTCTATCCCTTAGTATCCCTGATCCAGATCTTCACTTTCTAAAATATTTTTTCTTTCTTTTATTCTTAATCTACCCATTTTTTCAATGACTTTACATAATAAAGATTTATTTTTGACTCACAGCATAATCAACCATAGTTCAATGTACTCATTTTTTAAATAGCATTTTGTCTCTCTTTTTTTTTTTTTTCCAAAACCTGTTTTCTTCTGAACTCAAACCTGCTCACCTGACCAATAGGTCAAAATTTCTACATCATCGCTGTGTCTATGTTGACAGGTGCTCTCATGAGTCACATATAAGATTAATATGTAAAAAAACCCTCAGTTATCCTTTCCTCTAAATTATTGCAGTCATTCTCCCATGACCATTGCCAGCTTGAACACACAAAAATCCATAATGTAGGTACAAAATAATTTTTATACAATTAGATTTTTGGGGGCAAATCTTTACATTTTATTCACTGAAAATGTGTCATAAGAAATTCTAGGATAAGTGTACTGTCTACACTTAGCAGAGATCCTATTTCAGTATTGATTGTTGTTACATCTTAAGACTAGATGGATTATAGCTCCCCACAAAAAGCATACTCAAATTACCAAAAAACATTAATCTTTCTGTGGGCATAGGAAGAGTCAAGATTTTCCTCCATGTTTAAAATTCAGGAGGGACACCTTCTAAGCCTTCCACATAATTTAAAATTAGCCAGCAGTATATTTTTGCATATAGTACTCTCACATACCAGTATTATAAATACATATAAAATATGTTCTGTTGGTATTTAATTACTTCTGTTCATAAAAGATCTCTGATGTCCATTATAGATAGTTTATATTTCTGATACATCATTATATTGACACATACTGAGGCAATTACTTGTGTTTACAGGCTTCTCAGGCTTATTCAAACTTAATGAGTAATAAGCAGCAGAAGAAACTCAATATTTTTGAAACTCACAGATATTGAGCATAAAAAGTACATTTGCTTTTGTCCATAGAGCTCCCCAAATTTCTGTTATATAAGAAGGTGGAAAATTACAATGGGAAGAAAGACAAGGAACAGGTTAGGTAGCTGTGGTATGGCACCCTGCCAAATAGTTATGATAAGTCTGTACTGCTGTAATAAATTAAACAGCATATGCATTGTACAGAAGCAATTAAGGAGTGGTTCCCTAGGCTACTTTAGTCAACACTATTTTGAAGAGGCAAAATAATATCTAGGATCACTCTCACTAAAAGAACCCCAAAGTTAATGGGATGTGTTATTAATACTACATATGTAGGGTTTTTACTTGAAAAAAAAATCTTGCTTGAAAAAAATTTTATTTTCTTTTTCACTTGACCTGATCAGAAAGGATTATGGCTCAGAAAGCAGACACCAAAATGAGATCATATAAAAACAAGTGAAATAAGGTATTAAACATTTAATTGATATTCAGACTTACTCAGTGTTAGTTCAGTTTTGGTTTTATGTGTGAATTCCAATCAAGAAACATTTTTTAAAATCAAAAATGTGAAAACTAATATTAGTATTAGCTTCTCTTATTAGATTAAGATTTTATCAATTTATTCTTTGCTTTTATACATTTCTATGTGACCAAAAATACTTATATAATACAAGTGACATGTCTGGGCTTCTTTTGCATTGTTTTATTTTATTCGATCATGAAATGGAATCTTGTCATGGGAAAGAGTTAATCAGAGTTTGTGAACACCACATACATAAGCACAGCAAATACACAAAAAGTAACATAATATGGTTTCTACTCCTTGGAGATTCATGTTCCTTTAAGAAAATGAAAGAACAGGAAAGAAAAACAAAACAAAACAAAACTGGAGAACCACATATGCAGTATACAAAATTGATATGCGGAAATCTGTTGCTTTTCTATACACCAACAACAAACTATCAGAAAGGGAAATTAAGAAAACAATTCCATTTACAATTGCATAAAAAAGAATAAAATACCTAGAAATATATATGACCAAAGAGGTAAAAGACTTGTACTTAGAAAACTATATGACACTGATAAAAGAAATTTAAGACAACACAAATAGAAAAGATATATCTTACTCATGGATTGGAAGAATTAATATTGTTAAAATGACCATACTCCTCAAGATAATCTACAAATTAAATTTACTCCTTATCAAAATACTAATGGCATTTTTCATGGAACTAGAACAAATAATTCTAAAATTTATATGAAAACACAAAAGACTCTGAATAGCTAAAACAATCTTGAGAGAGAAGAAAAAGCTGGAGATATAAGCGCCTTCATTTCAAACTACTACAAAGCTACAGTAATCAAAACAGTATAGTACTGGCACAAAAATAGATACATAGATCAATGGAACAGAATAGAGAGGAAATAAACCCCAAACTTATATGGTTAATTAAGGCAAGAATATACAATGAGGAAAAAGCCTCTTCAATAACAGTGTTGGGAAAACTAGACAGTACATGCAAAAGAATAAAACTCAATGACTTTCTCACACAATACACAAAAATAAACTGAAATGGATTAAAAACTTAAATGTAAGAGCTGAAACCATAAAACTCCTAGAAGAAAATATAGACAGGACATTCTTTGACATTGCAATTCGCAATATATTTCAGATATGTCACTTCAGTCCAGGGAAACAAAAGCAAAAATAACAAATTGTACTAAATCAAACTAAAAGCCTTTGCACAGTGAAGGAAACTATCAACAAAATGAAAAGGCAGTCTTCTGGATAGGAGAAGATATTTGCAAATGATATGTTCAATAAGAGGTTAATAGTCAAAATATACAAAGAACTCCTACAACTCAATATCAAAACAAACAACCAGATTTGTAAAATGAACAGAGGACCTGAATGGACATTTTTCCAAAGACAGACAGATGACCAACAGACACATGAAAAGATGCTCAACATCACTAATCATCAGCAAAATGCAAATCAAAACTACAATGTGATACCACCTCACACCTGGCAGAATAGCTATCATCAAAAGACAACAAGTAACAAGTGCTGGTGAGGATGTGGAGAAAAGGGAACCCTCATACACCTTTGGTGGGATTATAGATTGTTGCAGCCACAATGGCAAACATTATGAAGGTTCCTCAAAAATTAAAAATAAAGTTGCTGTGACCCAAAGAGGAAAAAAAAAAAAAAAACACTAATTAAAAAAATGGATGTACTTCAATGTTCACTGCAGCATTATTTACAATAGCTAAGACATGGAAGCAACCAAAGTATCCATTGATAGATGAATGGATAAAGAAAATGTGACATATGTATGAATATTACTTAACCATAAAAAAACAAATCTTGACATTTGCGATAACATGGCTAGATCTAGAGGATATTATTCTAAGTGAAATAAGTCAGACAGAGAAAGACAAATACTACATGATTTCACTTATATGTGAAATCTGAAAAATGAAACAAACCAATAAACTAAACAAAAGAAAGACTCATAGATACAGAGAACAATTTGTGGTTGCCAGCAGGGAAGGGGATAGGGGACTGGGTAAAATAGATGTAGGGGATTAAGAGGTGCAAATCTCCAATTATGTAATAAATAAGTTGGAGATGGATATATAGCATAAGCAATATGGTCGATAGTATTGTAATAACTTTGTATGAGGACAGATGGTTACTGGACCTATTGTGGTAATCATTTCATAATGTATGCAAATGTCAAATTATCATGTAGTACACTTGAAACGAACATAATATTGCACAAAAATATATTTAAATTTTAGAAAAGGAACATTTTTTAGGTTGAAATAATATAATCAATTGATAATTATTTTACTTTAATGATAAACTTAGGTTACCATGCACTTAATTTAACCACTTTCAACATAATTCACCTAACAATTGTTAAAAATAACAAACATAATTCCTATAGCTAATCTAATTATAACTCCATCCTCAGTCCACTATGGTGTTTCTTTATTGAAAGCAAATGCTTCATAACCTATAAATAACTCTTTTGGTGTTGTAGTTGCTGTTCTCTAGTATTTTGAATGGAAATTGGTTTAATGGGTACTGGACTTTTTCTTCATTCATTTCTTTCTTCACATAGACCCCATGGACATTTTACTAATTTGAGCATCTCTTTATCAACCATTTTGAGACTCTCCATTTCATTAACAAATGAGTATTTCAGACCACCAGTCCTCAAGGTCTTTCAATAACTCTGAAATTCCTATCTTTATAGTCATTTGTTCCATTATATCTCTGTGAATAAAAACAAGCTGTTGGAATGAACATTGTCATGTACACTTCAATATTTTATGCCTATCCATTTCCTAGGGTCACCTATGTTTAACACTCATTCATAGTAAACACTTCAATGACAAAAAAATATGTATTTAAAGGAGGAGTACTTTTTGATTGAAGAAAGGGACCTAAAGGTTCTAAACATTAGTATCATATTCACATTCTTATAATGAATTATATTACTCTTTATTTCCAGTAGAACTATATATGCGTGAAAAATAAGCATTCAAAGGTATAAGAATGTGTTATTTAGCAGTTATGGGGTTTTTTTGTAAGTAGTGTAACTGCATAATTGTTGAATATCGCTTTTAGCATTCAAGTTTCTTCCTCTCTTATTTCCTCACTACTGTTCTTTGTACTCTGGAAATGTTAAATATTTAACAATAAAAAGATTGAAGCTCCTAGACTCCAGTTCTCTAAGAAATAAACATTTGATTGAATTTGCCTAAAAAAAGAAGTCACAGAATTTATAGACCATCTTCTTTCTAACTACAAAATATCAATGGAATGAACACTAAGAAACATATTATATATCCAAATTGAAATATACATGAAGGCTGATAAGACATTTCTTACTGTGAAAGTATTTCTTGCTTTATTTCTTTCTGCTCTATAAACTGTTTCTCACAACATCTGGTCTGTGGATCGTGAAGATTAAAACTATTTTCGTAATAACACTTAGGTGTTACTTGCCATTTTCACTTTGACACTGCACTAATAGTGCAAAAGCAATAGTGGGTGAAAGTGATTGTATAAATTAGGCAATGGCACTAAATTGTAACAGTAGTCACTTACAGAGAAAATAAAACGCCAATTTTACTTAAGATAAGCCAGTAATATTTATTCATTCAATTAAATAAAGTTAAATATATCATTTTAAAATATATTTTTTTTAAGAAAGTAGTCCTTGCAACAAAATGGGAGGCAAATTGTGGTTATTAAGACTGCAGCATTTGGCAGACATTTTCTTAGAAATGAACAAAATGAGCATTCCACTTCAAGGAAAACAAATTACAGTATTTATATTAAATGATAAAATTTAAGATTTTAAGAGAAAATTAAAATTTTGGAAAACTTGTACCTGTCACCACGAGCTTGGCAGTTTCCTGATTCTTAAAGACTTTTCTAATTAGATCAGTGGTGACATTAACAAAGATATAACTTTCTTTTGAAATTTTTAAGTGGAGTGTGATAACATTTGGAACAACATAATCAGTGAACAAATATTTGCCAAATGATGAGTCCATGATGTTCCAAATCACTTATGGGTAAAATGTTCCTTCAAAGTGCAAACTACACAAATGGATTTTAATATAAGATAGTACTAAAGTTTATTAATAAGCTTTCATATTCCACATTGCAATTTACTCTGAAGAAATTACCACATGTTGAATTTTGTTTCGTATCATAAAAGGATATTCACTATTATCTAAAAAGACTATTAAAATGCTTTCCCTTTTTTAAGTATGTATTTGTGGGAACCCCACTTTTTTCATATATTTCAATCAAAAGAGCAAATTAAAATTGTCTTCTACTCATCCAGCAATTAAAGATATATACATAAGTGTAAATCTGTTACTTACCTCACTAGTTTTTATTGTTTTGGAAATGTCATTTTTCATTTTTATGAGATATCAACTTTTGTCAAAATATAACGGTTTTATATTATTATTAACCTAGTTAATAATTAAATATTTAATGTTTTATTGCTTTATTATTTCAATATGGAGAATATTAATAGATATACCCACATTAAGAAAAAGCTCTTTGAGAATCTCAATAATATTTAAAAGGAGGCAAAGTGTCAAGGTGTTTTATTTCTTGACCTAAGTATTTGATATACAGAAGTTCACTTTGAGGTAAATAATTGAGCTGTACAGTTTTTGTTTTGTCCCCTTTTGTATACATGCAAGCTATGTTACACAATTTAGAAAACTTTAAGAAGAGAAAGTTTGCTAGAGTCTTTTGAAAGACTTTGTTAGTATCATGAAACTTCCTTTCTTATGGTAAATGACTGAAAAAGCAGATAGCCTGGATTGCCATTGATAGCCACCTTATAATAAACCTTGGAATAATTCTGAGTCTCCCAAAAGCAAGGATTTATTAATTCTAATAATGTACCTGTGCATTTTAAATTTTAAATACAGAATTTTATGAAATTATGGCTGTAATATTATTTATTCCTTCCTGACGCTTATACTTTATGTACTTAATATTATTTAATTAACTAGAAAATATAGTACAGTATTGAATAAAATTGATAAACAGTCATTCTTGTTTTTTTCTACATTTCCAAAGGAACGGTTTTAAAATGTCACTCTCAACTATGATGTTTGCTGAATTCTTTGGATTAAAGAGTTCCTGTTATATTTAGAAGCCATATATGTAACTTGAGTTTTTTTAAACTATGCATAAATGTTGAACTTTATTAAATAATTTTCCCACATTTATTGAAATTATTATATGGGTTATTTCCTTTATTTCTTTATTCTGCCACTGTGTTGGATTGTATGACTGATTTTTTTAAATGTTAAATCAATTTTGCTCTCCTGGTTAATTTTTATAACCAATTTGGTAATAAGATATAACTATTTAAATATATTTCTGAGATTATTTTGCTATTTTGTTAAGTATTTTTCAAGTATGTTTATGAATGATGACCTATAACTATCCTTTCTTGTAATAGCCTCTTTGAGTTTTACTTTTGAAGTTAACCTGGACTCATAAAATCGATTGGGAAGTGTTCCTTTTCATATTCATGACAAGAGTTTGTGTGAATCTTTTTAAATTAAGCTTATTATTTCAAAATAATTGTAAAATTACATGGAGTTGTAAGAAATAATACAAAGTGATTCCCACGTACCCTTTATGAATTTACCACAATGGTAACATTTTATGAAACTATACAGTATCACAATCAAGATATTGACATTGATACAATAAAGACAAAACAATTCCATCAATAAAATAATATGTTATCCTTTTATACTCACCCCACATCCCTCCTAACCCCTACTCCCCATCCCTGAACTCTGGATACCACTAATCTGTTATGTAAATGGAATCATATAAAATGTTATATAAATGGAATCATAAATTATGTAGTCAGTGTTTTTCAATCAGCATAATTCTCTGGAGGTTCATTCGGGCTACTGCTTCTATCAATGATTATTCCTTTATATTGTTGAGTAATGTCCCACAGTATAGATATACCACAGCTTGTTTACCAATCACCCATTGAATGACATTGGGTAGTTTCAGCTGATATGAATATTTGTGTATAGGATATTGTGTGAACATAATATTTTCCTTTCTCTGGAGTTAATTGCCTAGGAGTACAATTTCTGGGTTATATGGTAGTCACATATTAATTTTACCTACTGTTTTTGCTTTTGTTTTTCTTTTTTTATTGAGATAAAATTTACACAAAATAAAATTAACCATGTTAAAATTTAGAGTTCAGTAGCATTAGTGCATTCACAATGTTGTGCAATCATTACTCTATCTCATTCTAAAACATTTCATCACCCCAAAAGAAGACCCCATACCCATTAAACACTCACTCCCCACCTCTCTTTACCACCAGCCCTGACAACCACTAATCTGCTTTCTGTCTCTATGGATTTAACTATTTTTGGTATGTTATATAAATGGAATCATATAGTATGTGACATTCTGTGTCTGGTTTCCTTCACTTAGAATAAAGTTTTTGAGGTTCATCCATACTTAATTATGTATCAGGCTTCATTCCTTTTGGGGGCTGAATAATATTTCATTGTATAGATATACTACATTTTGTTTATATATCCATTTGATGATGGATGTTTGGATTGTTTCCACATTTTGGCTATTGTGATTAGTGCTGCTATCAATATCTGTGTACAAATATCTCTTTGAATACCTGTTCTCAATTCTTGTGAGTATATATCCAAGAGTGAAACTGCTGGGTCATATGGAAGTTCTTTGTTTAACTTGTTGAGGAACCACCAAATTGAAATAGTGTTTGTGAGGGCCTTTGGTGTAGGAAGATTTTTTTCTGATTTTTCTGGCCATTTTAAGTAAGTTCTATGCAAATAATTAGTCTGCCCAAGGTACACCTTTGATGGGTCCTAATCCAATGTAGAGAGATTTTTAATTGAGCTCATCCATAATTTATAAATCTGTAGATTTCAATACCTGATGCTTGTAGCTGCATGAAGCTTTCAAAAGTGTTGGTCAGTATCTCCAATTCTATTAATTTGTTAGCAATACAGCTGCTCCTACTGAACTGGTAAAAGCCCAGAAAAGCAGTAGCTCCTATGACCTGGGTAATTTACTAGGTCTCCAACCTCCCCCAAATCCTGGCCTAATAAATTTTCACTATTCTATTAACTAAAAAATGATTTAAAGCAGAGTTTTAAAATATTTTTTTTCTGATTTTTCTGACCATTTTAAGTAAGTTCTATGCAAATAGTCTGTCATTAATTAAAGGAATATACAGATACCTATTATTTCATTATTTAATTACTATAGGCACTAGAGATTCATTCTAAATGAATGCATATGTCAACGATCCACTATCTGTTCTGAAAGGCAAATTTTCCCTTTCCATTATACTGTTTTAATACGTTCCCCTGTGCAAAATAAATCATTCATCCCTTCCTTTGACGTTTGTGCTTTGCCAGTAACAGTTTATAAACAGTTTGTTGTCTGCCTCTCTCACATATCATTTAGCCAATGTCCTTATATTTCCTCATAATGAATTCCAAAGATGTTTTTCTTGTTCTTTGGGGAATTCTTAAAATATTTTCCAAATATTTTTGAACATGTGATTCTCTGAAAAAATGTTCTGCGTTCAGTAACAAAGTCTGTATGAAGTTGACTACAAAGGCACATGAGAAAGTTTTACAGTGATAGAATTATTCAAAATCTTGGCTGTGTTGATATTTACACAAATATATGTGTTTGTCAAAACTCATAGAACTTTACAACAAAGAAAGGTGAATTTTTCTGTACATGAATTTTTTAAAGTGAATCAAAATATAATTTGGAGGGAAAAAGCCTATGGAATTCTCTCCTTGAGAAAATAAAAGCATAGATTTGTGTCCATACTAGGCTGTAATCACAGATAAATCATAGCAAAGGTCAAGGAATATGTCTTATAGCACATGTGTTATCCTGGCATTATTTAATGACCCCTAAGACAGTCACCTTGACCTTCTGGATCTGCTCTGCATTGTCCAGTATAGTAATCAGCAGCCACATGTGGCTATGTAAATTTAAATTTATTAAAATTAAATAAATTGGGACTTCCTTGGTCACGCAGTGGTTAAGAATCCGCCTGCCAATGCAGAGGACACAGCTCCTATCGTTGGTCCAGGAAGATCGCACGTGCTGCGGAGTAACTAAGCCCCCAGGCCACAACCACTGAGCCTGTGCTCTGGAGCCGCCAAGCCACAACTACTGAAGCCTGAGCACTGCAACTACTGCAGCCCGCATGCCTAGAGCCTATGCTCCACAACAAGAAAGCCAACACACTGAGAAGCCCATGCACCGCAACAAAGAGTAACCCCCGCTCACCGCGACTAGAGAAAGCCCGCACGCAACAACGAAGACCCAACACAGCCAAAAATAAATAAATAAAAATACATAAATAAATAAATTAATTAAAATTTTAGTTTCTCAGTCACACTAGCCACATTTCAGGTGTTTAAACAGGCAAAATACCTTCGATGCTACCACATTGGACAGTACAGATATAGAATATTGCCATTATCACAGAGCAGTCTACTAGATAGCTCTGTTCTAAATAGTTACCTAATTACTCTTAAGAGATACCCAAAGAATTGTATTTTCCCAGCCTTTCAGATATTGGAAATATTTGGTTTAAATATATATGCTGTACTAAAAATCTTACAAAATTTATATGAAATGTGTGATTACTATAAACAATATGTTATAATCTGGACGTTAGTTAGAATATAATTCAATAAAGTAGTTGATTCTTTAAAAACGTTAAAAATAATATAACAGTTATGTATATACAAATATATATACACAGCTCAATGTAGTTCTCAATGTAAAATATGTCATCAAGCATGGCACGAACCTAGTACCATAAGAATACCGAAGGATGGGTTTTGTCATCATAAGAATGCAGATGAATCAGTTTTTAGGTCATAAAATTAGGGACATCATGGAAGAATTTGAGGCTATAAGGAATGTGTGAAATTTCATAAGTAGATAGAATAGAATCCATAAAAAACTATGAAATGTCATAATGTAAAAAATTCTGAGTGAAAAAGGAGATGGAGACCCAGAGAACTGTATGCTTTCCAGATTGACTAATACATTGGTTAATCAAGTTTAAATACATAGAATATGTATATACATAGAATCCATTTTAGGGAAAAAGTAAGAGATAATATTAGAAAGACAGATACAATTATATTTGTGAGTCTTTGATAAGAAATAATCTCTTTTAACAAATATAATTCACTTCACAGTGGTAATATACAGTTTGGAGCAAGAGTGATTCAGTTAAGATGGTGTGTTAAGAGTATGCATCCAATAGCCTAATTATAATATGCTAGGGTCTAGTGTGAAAATAAAGTGAGTGCTTAGAAAATTGGAACTATGTGGGTGAGGCACAAAAATAATGTTTTGACAATAGGCATGGACAGGTATGAATGAATAGATGGGAGAAACAGCAACAAGATTTCATATGTTATCTACCGTCACCAACCTGATCATCTTTTCCAAAGGACACAAAAAGAAAGGATGTGTTTAGTAGTGAATGAGTTTTCTTCTTAAACAGACAAATGATCAAATGAGAAAAAATATATTGATATAAATAATATTGATCTTTGAAATTTATTGCAACTGCATTTCTATCTATAATGAAAATGGTTTTAAAACTCTCAACTAAAAGTGGAAGAAAATTAAATCCCACATAATAGTGGCTAATATTTATAGATTGCTAATTACTTGAGGTATAACCTTTTTACACCTATGTTTTTAGGTCATTTTTATAGCCACACTTTTAGGTAAGATCTATTACTATTGATATTCTAAGAATAAAGGCATTTAGATTAAGACATTATAAATAATTTTTTTTAAAAAGCAACCAAGTGTCAGAGTTTATTGGAAACATGTTTGATGTCTAATCTGAAGTTCTATACTGTTACATTTTATGCTTCCTCTGGTTTCCTCTAGATTCTTTAGATTATTCTGACCTCATATAGGCTTCTTTATTGATTGCAGAAAACATTATTTCACTTCTGATAATTATATGTTCAAACATATGTTGGAAAAAATTTAAAAGCTTATAAGAGGAAACATTAAAAGTTATTTTTTTACAAAAATTATGTAAGGTTTTGTAAATTGGGATAAGGGGTTTAAAAAGTATTGAGTGTAGTGAGAGAACGAACGCAATCTGTTATTTATGAGAGAGAGAAGATCTGATATACATTTTCTAGTGTGCTCTGTAGAGTATGGATTACAGTGGAAGAGTAGTGTCATTGGGGTGAACAACTGTAAAATTATTGTACCGACAAAGGGAGAGCTGTTTTTAGAGTGGGATTTGCTTTAAAGAAGGTATATTGGAAATAACAGAAATGGATTGCAGTTAATGGTTTGGAAAATACCACACCTGAGAGTACTTAGTAATAGATAGGAGGAAGGGATTAAAAAAAAAGTGAAATAAAAGGTAATACAATATCTTTAATTGAAAAAAATAAATATATCATTATATATTTAATGCCATTATTTAATTATGTTATATTTTATTATAAATAAAATATTAAAATTATTTTTACAAATTATTAGAAAGTAATAAGCTTACCACAGTATTTGACATCTAACATTGAGCTTTTTCCAACTGTGTCACTAAATTATTGTAAATGAAATGTTTCAGTTAATTGTACCTGTGGATATTATAGTTTTAGATCCAGAAAAAAGCTTTGTTCCAGAAACTGAAACTTATTAATAAAATACTAAATACTTCTTTAGAATTGACAAGAATGAAATTCTCTCATTAAGTCTCTCATTTGTATTTATCATTTCACATGGTTTTCATCAGAGTTTTAACCCTTCCAACTAATTCTTCAGTTTAGATAATGTAAATCAACTCAAAGTATTTTTATAAATTTTTTATAAATTTCTTAAATAAATTTTTTACATTTATGCACTTTTGATTTTCAATGGTCTTATTAGTCAAGGAAACTAACAACATTGATTTTATTCTCATGCTTTTCTTAATTTATTTATGTTAACTCCACATTTTTTAATAAATATTAAAATTCATGACACCTTAAAAATTTTGTCTATCTGTAGTGATTCATTTATTTTTAAATCATCCAAAGGTTTAAGCAAGTATATAAAAAGTAATTTTAATAGTAGTAAAATATTTTGGATGAATATGTTTGTCCTGTGTTTGAAACAGTATAATAGTCGTTACAAAGGGATTCCATGGTATAAATACATTCAGATGATATTCAAAGAGCAGTTTATGAAACTAAGTGAGGGTGAGAAAAAAAAAGAGATGGTTTCTACCTTCTCATCAAAATATTTGTGTATTAAATGATCATTAAAACATAATTTGTATCTCAAAAATCTATTTTGCTTATGTAGACAATGATGGATTAAATTATTCTAAATATGCACAAATATTCACAGCTTTCCTATCTGTCCTTTTGGATAATGGATACGAAAGTTTATTTGCTAAATTACAAAGTTCTATTTAAATGTAAGATCTTATTATAAAAATGTTATTTTAAAGTAACAAGTAAAAGTGCTTTCTGTATACTTTACAATAAGTATCACAGTTTTCTTTATTCCTTTTCAGATCTTGGTATTAACCCAGACCATCATCAATCATTCCACTTAACTACAAGGAGTTCACTAAGTAAGTTAGTAAATTTTGTATTAATATAGCATGGCTGTCATGTGACCTAGATTATTTAAATGTGTTTGGCTCTCTTCTATCTTGGATTTAAATATTTGATTAATACTTTCTAAAATCAATTAATATTTTCTACTTCTTTTCTCTACTTTGTCTTTTCATTAAGAAGCTTAAACTGACAAAGTGAAAAAGTGTTGATTTCTGTTCCCTTCTCTTTCTTCTTTGATATTTCCTGACATTTTCACTGGAGATATTTTAATAATCACTCAAGCAGATGAGTGCCACACTATCATTATTTGATTTTATAGCCAAATAATCAATTTAGATTTCTTGAGACAGATGCAAATACGTAGAAATAAAGCATACAAATGAGAGTTACTAAATATGGCTTTTTAAAGTACTATGTAGAAACTTGATTAAACATCTAATATCTATATATTTTATAAACATCTATAAGTAAATACTAATATTGACATGTATATTATAATAGTAATGTAAATACACATGTAACTCAGCCTATTAAAGGCCTTCAGAACTCATTAATCCATAACTATTCACTGAACTACTCTTTGTAGTGGAGATAGGAGAGGAAAGAAGTTCTAATGCCTGCCTCCAAGCAGTTCACACACTGAGAAGGACTCAGACATCTAACAAACAGACATATATTCATGCTGTAGAAGAACACAGACTGAGCACCTCACCAGGGCTTTGTGGATGAGGTCTCTTCTTAGAGAAAGGAGTACCTAAATTGATGGCTGACGTCTGAACAGAACTTAGGGGAAGAATTAGCAGAGCATTCTAGCCAGGAGGAAGTGTGCCTTCCAGTACTATAGATCAGAGGCCAAGGGCTATTGGGAAAACAAGGAGCTCTAAGTGTTATGTTACAAGAGGAAAGAAAGGGCCATGTGGTAAAGCTTTAGAGCTTATCAGAGGCCAGGTCAAATAGGCCTTGTTAAGACATTTGGATATGACCCTAGGGCAATGGGGAGAATGTTACAAGAGGAAAGGGCCATGTGGTAAAGCTTTAGAGCTTATCAGAGGCCAGGTCAAATAGGCCTTGTTAAGACATTTGGATATGACCCTAGGGCAATGGGGAGAGACTGGAGATCTTTATGAGGTGCACACATGCTCAGATTTGCATTAGTGTAAATGTAATGTAATTCCAGGTTTATGAATTATGGGTCAATAAGATCAGGTGTTAGGCAGCTTTAGTAAAACAAGATATGATGGCCTTGGTTTGAGTAATAATGGGAAGAATGAAACAGTCTGTATAGATAGGTAGAGAACAACAAAACTAAGACCAGGAAAAGACTTTTTTGGCTAAGAAGTGAGTGATATCTAGTAACTATGATTGCCAGAAAGTTTTCCAAGGAGGATTTCCCTTTTAACACTTTGAGTTATGTGGTTATACAAATATATACACATTACTCAATGCACAAAAAAATAAGATTTTTTTCATCATGTATAAACTCATAAAATTTACAGAATTTACTGATGTCCACTGTCTCCACCACCCTGAGGAAATTTGTTTATTATTCATCACAAAATAATCTTTACCATTGTTTGTTAGCTGTTGTATAAATTTTAAAAATGCTGAAGTATTTTTTTAAAAAACCAACATTCTAATTTTGTGTACATGTTAGGCCTTATTTTAATGATATAATCTTGCTAGGAAAGAATATATTTCATAGACCTCTTTGAAATAATTTCCTAAAGTCTACCTTTACCACATAATCACATCCCTGTTTTTATAATGGCTTTTGTTGGTATAAATAGACATGCAGAAATTGAATTCCAGTCAGTGATGATAAGCTAAACATACATGGTTCAACTAATTTTTGTTACTAAGCAAATTGAATGAGATATTGTCTTATTCTTGCTTAAGGCTGAAAGCTTTTATATTACATGTGTACATTAGTGAACCATTACACCCTGAGAAATTATTGGCTATGTTTTTTCAAAAAGTGGCTGCAACTTTGACTACATTTTATTAAATATCATTTTATGAAATAAATTAAGGGCCACTGTTACTTCCATTTTTAACAAAGTTCTCTTCTTCTTACTCTATTCTTTAAAAAGTCTAAATAAAAAACAAGTCTAAAGTTAATTGCAGTCACCTATCACTTTCCTTTGCAGATTGCAAAATAACTCTTACAAGATCATTTAACAATCATACAGATCACTATTTATTAGTAGGGGAAAGCAGCTACATTAAATGAGAAGTGAATCCCCCCTCCCCACCAAGCTATCCTCTATACCTGACACTCTGCATCCTTCCTTGTGGCATTTTAATCTCATGATTTTTCTATAATGATATTTTACATTCCTGCAAGATAAGAATAACCTTCATATTTAGAAAACCTCTTCCCTAAAAATTATAATATCAGACAATCCAAAGACAAACCTACAGTTTCAGGTTTTTTTGAAAATATAAGGAGAGAATATGTTTTCTCTTGTTTCTTAACCATGCGATATAATATGTATATCCCCAAAGCAAGTGTGTCATGTAAGAAGTTTGCATTCAGAATCATTTGATAATAAAAATCATGTAGATTTTAATTGTTTTAAGGTGATATATATTGAGTTATATAAATAAAAGTAAAAGAATTTCTATATGGAATTTTTCTTTTTGAGTGACTTGGCACATGCTACTTGATATATGTTACTGCTTCAGCCATTGACTTCCCATATATCACCGTGGGAAGGTTGAACTCAGTTGTGTATATTTACATTTGTATCATTTATTAACAAATACTTCTTCTGGAAAGGCCTGGTCTCTAAGCTTACAAAATTTCTCTAAAGAGAAAGGGAGTCTGGAAAGTAAACATACTGTCCCTTGAAATTTCATGAAATGGTCATACCTTCTTGTTCAGTGCCACATTCTTGAAGCATGATGAAGAAAATTAGAGCAAAAAGATTTGGCAGCCTTGGGCAACCGGTCACTAGGACTATTTTCAATACCAGCACAGAAGCTATTCTAACAATTACCACCTCCTTCACTATCCTCAACTACATAATTTATTCTTATGGTATGCTCAGTGCACCATCCTGACTGAGAATAGGAAGTTTGTTATCAGTGGGAAGCCCATTTCTATTTTCCAGGAGTGCAATTCTACTAGCCTGAATGGGGTGGTACAGTGCTAAATATGATGTGGAGTTCATAGGTATCTTCAGCCTCAGAAAGTTTAAGCTCACTTACAGCATGGAATAAAAATGTCATTATCTGTTCCCATTTTGTTGATATTTCCATGTTTGTGATGGAAGTGAACCATGAAATTATCTTACTCTTTCACGATTGTCAACAATATTTCCCACACCAACAACTTTTCATTTCCTTTAGACAAGAATATCCAAGCAACTTCACCATAATGACCATAGTGTATGTACAACTACTATCCAAAAGAAAGTGGATGGCCATTCTGGCAGACTGTGATTCAATGGTTGTTGTGCTACCCAGAATATTATTCCTGCATTCAAAGACACTGCCAAGTCCTCAGGCAAATGAGAAATTCACTGACATGGCCTTTTGTGTACCAATCCGAGACACATTTTTTGAAGATCTGTTTTATAGTCTTAAAAAAGTTGCCAAAGTACTTTTATGTCAGTAGGATGGAGAAGGAAACATTGGATGGACCATTGAGGTATAGCAAGGGTTATACTGAGATGACATTGTCTCCTGTGAATTAATAGTGAAATCCACTATTTCTGGAGTGAAAATCATTTTGGCTACAGCAGTAGTGGGTGTAAACCTCACTGTCTACATTATCAGTCCCAGAAAAAGTTTGGAAGGAAAAAGTGGCACTCAGATGCCAAGGAGACACTGTTCCAACTCTTTTTTTCATGACATTGAGAATTTTTCATCTTCCACTGATCCTACCCCACATCCTATTAAGTGAAAGAAAGGCAGTCAGAATCCTTTCCCTCATATACTATATATGTAAGAACTATAGACAACATTGTATCTATAAGGGGAAATATGTGTGCATGTGCAAACACACACACATACACACACACAAAAACATATAACTATGAAATATCTATAATCATTTCAAAGGCAAAATATAGAAAGACCACAAAGAAGGAAAAAAAATGGATGGAAGATGTTCTATGGATAGTCTCTCTAGGAAGAGATTCAATCTAATCTCCAAAAGTTGAGTCAAGTGAGGTATTAAGACATATGTATAAAAACACAGAGATTGCTAAAAACCTGGTAAATGTAATTAATAAAAGACCACTGTAATTGCAGTGTAGTGAGAAGAAAATAATTAGATAGCTACTTAAAATGGAGTTAGAGGAAAATGAGTTAGAGCAAAGAGGCAGTGTCTTTATCAAGGCACTGTAAGCCATGATAAAGAATTATTAGAATTATTAGTTCATCCTAAGACAATGGAGAGCCATTGCATAGTTTGATAAAAATTGCATAATAATAATAATATATATATACACACATATACATATATATACACACATATACATACATATATACGTATACATCTATGTATTTGTATGTGTGTATACATGCTTATATAAAGCATTATCTGCTATGCAGAAACTATACTGGGGACAGATGAAATTGGGGGTATTAGTCTGCTGTAGGAAAAATGGGGTGTGAGAGGATGGTCATGTTCCAGGTCTAGGTGAGTCCCCGGGACAAGCCGCCAAGTGAGTGTCCTTGGCTCCACACAGGAAAGAGTTCAAGAACGAGCCATAGTAAAGTGAAAGCAGGTTTATTTAGAGAGATACACGTTCCATAGACAGAGTGTGGGCTGTCTCAGAAGGTGAGAGAGGTGGCCCCAGGGCTTGGGGTCATGTCGGGAAGTGAGAATGGCCAAGGTGAGGTGTGGGGTGGTTAGTTTTTATGGGCTGGGTAATTTCATAGACTAATGAGTGAGAGGAATATTCTCATTATCTTGGAGAAAGGGATTTCCAGGAATTGCGGCATCACCCACGTTTGTCCTTTTATGGTCAGCCTCGGAACTGTCATGGCACCTGTGGGTGTGCCATTTAGCATGCTAATACATTACAATGAGTGTATAATGAGGCTCAGGGTCTACTGGAAGTCGAATCTTCCACCATCTTGGGCCTAGCAGGTTCTAACCGTTTTTTGTGGTTTCCTGTTCTTCTTAATGGTTGTGTCATTCTTTTAATTGTTGTGCCCTGCCCCCTTCCTTCCTGTCTCAAAATACCTTACACATTTGTAACAAATCAGTACTAAGCGATAGTGCGCTATTAAATAAAATATTTTCATTTATATTGACCTAGCCCTCCTCTATTCATTTTTAAATGTATGATAATCAGCTTTGGAAGTTAAATCAGTAAGGGTTTCTTATGCAAGCAAGGATTGAATTAGATGCTAACAATAGTGAGCTTCATCAGAGTAGCATTTTGGCAGCACAACAAGGCAAATCTCAGTTGTAACTAGAAACAAAAGGAAAACATTAACATTGAGCATCATTACAGGTAAATGAACTTTATCATTCTAGTTAACAACAGTAATACATTTAAAAATTAGACTGGTCTTCTTAAAAATCTCAACCATGAATTATATTATTCTTGACAGTATAATAAGAAGTTTTGCTTTTTCACTAACTATACCTTCTGTGAAAAAGAGAAGTTGGTGATCTGTTGAATTTGAAATGATAAAAAAACAAAGGGCGAAATCTAGGCCATAATACTTTTAATAGAAGCTGCATAACTGTGCATCACTTTTCTTTAGAAAGGTTTTACAGGAAAAGAATTAGTCTTGGAAATGTTAGATGAGATTTGGTCATGGCCTTCCATTTCTATTTGCTGGTTTTCTTTGTATTTTTATCTTTTCTCTTTGTTAGCTTGAATAAGGGCAAGCTTAATTCTTTTCCTATGAAGGATTTGGCCTTTTCAAATAACTGAAATAACATAAATAGCCTTGCAGAAAAAAATAATTTGATCCAACTAAATGTGAATTTGTTTATATGTATTTTTGCTCAACTTAGCACAATTTAATAATTATGAGCACCAAATGTCAGTCACAGTAAAAGTATTCAAGTTTAGATGTTATTTGATAAGTCTCCAAGAGTTGATCTGTGAATACTGAAATAAAATAGCTATTACAAATAACCAGGCTGTGTGTATCAAAACAAATGATTAGGTAATTCTGTCCGATTAACAAGCCATCAAAGGTTTATTGAATTTTGAGATGAAAGTAAGTTTTTGTAGACACAATGAATCACTTTGGGAGAAGAAAAATTTTATATCAGAGGTTATATAAACTAAGGGAAAGATCTCTACGAGCAATAGACAGCTAACTTAACAGGTGTATTCACATCAGTAATCACACATCTTCCTCTACTTACCTACACTTTAAAAAAAAAGAGGTCTCAACTGAACAACAACAGCAAAAATAGCATATAATCATATAATCTTAGATCTGGAAGTTTCCCTACCTTAGATGTCAGTCTCTGCTTCCTTCCAAAGTTAGGATTCATTTACTTTAATTCCTATTAGATGTTTCCTCAATCACCATTAATAAGAAAAAAATATCTCAAATTAGAGAGGACACTATAGTGGAATCTCTAGCATAAATTATTTCCCTACCAAATTATATGTGTTTACTGAATTAGTCTTAGTACTAAAAGTAGGCATGATCCTGGTAAGTTCATCTACTGTAGTTAAAGAAATTTACGGGACCAAACTGTGGACAATTAGACATAAAGTGCTATGTGTTAGAAATATATATCCCCAATTGCTAGTGACAGCTATTCATTGATCATGAGGATGAGGCTTAGAATGATGCAGACATGGAGGACCAAAAATTTTTTTTTAAAAAAAGCAGTTATAAACAAGTTTTATCCTTGAAGCCATAAATAAATGACACATCTTAACCAATCCTGAAACCCAATTTACCTCTAGATGTTCTGTTATGTGAATGAATATATTTGGTTATGGTTTAAGAGAATTTGAGTTAAATTATGTGTTTCAGTAACTGCAGCTGAAAAATGCTAAATGGTAATGGAAGCCACTCCATATCGATGGCCCTTCTTTATATGCTTATCAGAGTGTTGATTTTCCTCTGAATAGTGACACCTATAACTGTTTACAGTACATAAGAAATGGTCAAATTATTCCAGAGTATGGACTTGTTTTTGTCACTTGATTGGGAAACCAAGCATGAAGTGGGATAGACACAGAAATGTGACATACAGATCCCCACCAGGGAAGGATCTGCTGTGCACCTGCAGGGAGTGTGGTCAGCAGACAGCCTCCAGCAGTCAGTTTCTTGATTATCTGTTTCAGCAGTAGAGAGCCACTTCACCCAATGTCACACCCTTCCCAAAATGGCCTGAACCTCTTGACTGAGCAAGGTGGAGCTAAAAAGCGCTTGTCATTTCAGTCTAACACAGAATAAGTGTGAAAGGCAACATTTGCTTTAGTGTGTCACATTGGATTGGCTGAAGCTTTGCTGGGCCTTTATGATAGTTAAAATTCTATCACAGGGCTTCCCTGGTGGCACAGTGGCTGAGAGTCCGCCTGCCGATGCAGGGGACACGGGTTCGTGCCCCGGTCCGGGAAGATCCCACATGCCGCGGAGCGGCTAGGCCAGTGAGCCATGGCCGCTGAGCCTGTGCGTCCGGGACGGGGCCTGTGCTCCGCAGCGGGAGGGACCACAGCAGTGAGAGGCCCGCATACCGCCAAAAAAAAAAAAAAATTCTATCACAGGCCTATCCTGCTTTTTCCACCTTACTTTCATTGTTGTTGATCCTTAATATATTGTACATCTTGTAACACAAACTCTATCTCCGGGTCTGTTTCTGTAAAACCCAACCAACCTGCAACATTAACTTATCCTAGCCATTTTTAGCATATGTTTCCAAACTTAATGGTACATATTAAGGATTTTAGGGAGTAAAATTTATCAAGTATTTTACTTGAAATGTAATCAAGACATATACCAATCTCATGCATCTCATCATCATAACATTTGCTGAATTTGCTAGTATTTTCTATTTATTTCTTCAACTTCTCCATTAGGATATAAGCAACATGTGCACAAGGATATTTCTTTTCTTTCTGTGTGCATGGTGATTGTGATGGTTAATATTATGTGCCAAGTGGCTGGGCCCAGATATTTGGCCAAACATTAGTCTAGATATTCCTATGAGGGCGTTTTTGGATGAGATTAACATTTAAATAAGTGGACTTTGACAAAATATATTGCCTTCCATAGTGTGAGTGGGCCTCATGCAATCACTTGAAGGTCTGAATAGAACAGGAAGACTGGCCTCACCTGAGCAAGAGAGAATTCATCAGACTGCTTTTCGACTTCATCTTCATCATTGACTCTTTCTGGTTTTGCACCAGATGGACTTCAGACTCAAATTGAAACACTGGCTCTCCTATGTCTCCAACCTGTCAGTGTTCAGACTGGACCTGCAGGTTTGGCTTTCCTTTGTCTCCAGCTTTCCAGTCCACCCTGAAAATTTTGGACGTGCCAGCTGCCATAATGACATGAGTCAACTCTTCATTTTATATATATATATATAAAAAATATATATAATATCATATATATGATATATAATATATATTACACATATATATGATATATATGATATATATTATATATATATCATATATATAATATATATACATGATATCATAAATGTAAGATATGTGTATTTACATATATATATATATATATATATATATACACACACACACACATTCTGTTCTGTTTTTCTGGAGAACACTGACTAATACAGTGACTGAGTTATAATTGATTCTTAATAAATATTTACATTTGAAAGCAATCAAGAATTTATGATAAATGATAAATTCCTGGAGAAAAATAGCTGGCACAGTAGACTCAATAAATGTCAATTATACATATCAGTTAATTATTGCGTAAGATTAAAATGGTGATAAAATTGAAAGTAAGATATAGCAGGTATTTTTTTCCATTTAATTGAAGGGATATATCTTCTGATAAAGCATGGATATTTAAAAAGAGACTGCGACATAAAATTTAAAAAAACTATTCACAGCTAATGCCATTAGATAATGCCATTAGTTAAAAATTTTTCAAAACTGATGAAACAATTGAAATTTCTAATAAATAGTAAGCATATGAAGTAGAATTAATAAAAAGAAGTCTATAGCTACATAGGTTATGGTGATGCTTCAGACATTTCAGCTGACCCTTCAGGTAAATTATTATTCAAAATTGAGGAAAATAAAAATATTTTTGAAAGAAATTTTTAAAAATTCATAAAAAGACTGATGATCTTCAAAGAATCAGCTTTGAAGTTATATACTTCAGTTGGCGAAAGGCTAGGATGAATGATCAACAAAATGGCTATAATTGTGAGTAAATATAAACTCATTATCACTGTAACAAAGAATAATGTCTAATCTATAGGTTAAAAGTAATAATTCAAGATATAGCTGCAATAAATGACAATAATGTAGTGTGAAGTAAGAATAATGAGTGAAGTGATTAGAAATAGAGTTGTCTAGGGTCTTTGTATTTCTCAGATAAATGGCAGCAGCATGATTAGTTTGGGACTCTCTTATGGTAAGTATGCATGAAAAATTTTAAGGAATCCAATAAAAGAATAGAATAGTACTAAAATATGTTGCCCCCAAATCAGCAGAGGAAAGAAATTGAAATGAGGAAAAGAAATTAATTCAGGGAATATTAAAAGGAATAGAGAAAAATATGGAAAAATATAAAGTAGAGAATACTATGTTAAAATTAAGTCAAAACATTGCAATAATTAAAATGAATTTAAGTAGATTGAATTTTCTAGTTAACAAAGTTTGTCAGATTGGATTAAAAATACACCTATATGCTCTTTTTAGAAAAACTATGTAATATAAAACATCTAAAATAAAAATATCTAAAAACTAAAATAAGACATTTTTAGGAAAAATATCTTAAAATAACTAAAATAAAATGAAAAAAATCTCAAAGAAAAATACATAAAATAAATATCTAAAATAGAAAAACAAATATCTTGTATAAAATAAAATGTCTTATACAAGACAGTATAAAAAAGACAAAAAAAAAAAAAATTTCAGGCAAATGCCAAGCAAATGAAACATGGGATAGGTATATTGATATCATACAAAAAAATGTCTCACCAGTAATAGACAACAATTTTAAACTTGATGCACCCTGTAAATTGGTCTCAAAATATGTAAAACCAATCTACATCATCCTAGAAGGGTGAAATAGATCACTCAGTTGTGAGAAGTTATGGAAATAATATATGATATTTGAACAATTAAAGTGACCAATTCATAGACAAATGCATAGATACATACACTTCTCAAGTACACATGGATCTTTTATAAAAATTCTACATTCACAAGGTCATAGAACAATTTAAATTTCACAGGATCAGATGAAAATTCTTGTTTCTATCTAAGTAGTAAGAAAATAGCAAACTTACCTCAAAAAGATGCTAAGAACAGAAACAAATGGTACTAAAAGCCAAAAAACAATGCACTGAAGATGGCAGGCCACATATATTGAGAGAGACAGTAGCCATTTAAGTGATGAACCAATTCTAGAACTGCCCTGGTTTTGACCTTCTTGTTATATTAGATCATAAATGTCTTTGTTATTTAACAACCTTTGTAAGTAATTATTATATTTGCAGCTCTAAACAAGTTTTCTACTTTGTCTACCTATAAAACATTGTTTGATAATACCTACATTGGCAATGTTGAGGAAAAAGCATTTTCTTTCATACTGACAGGCACATGCATTTTCACAGACATTTAGAGAAACAAGCTAGATAATTAAAATATGAAGTTAAATATCTTTATATACACTTAGTTATTTGTAATTCTTCTATAAATTCTTTACTTAAATTCTAGAAATTGTTTTCTGTAAATTACTATTCATTGTCATTCTCTACTGCCAGTTGCCGTAAGGAAAATTTTTCCCTAAATTCTTTTTTCTCTTCTCTCTATACCTCATTCCACCTCAGGAAAAAGAAATGAACACATGAGACTGGTCTTTTTTGGAGGACAAAACTGGGCACATGCAGCTCAGCACCTTTCTTTCCTTCTCTCTTGGATAGCAGCTTGTATGTGGACTAAGACTTCTACTTCTCTGTGCATCAGACTGGGAATGGCAGATGTGTTCGTTTTAGATGAAAAGTTACATTTAAACTAATAATCAGATGTTGTGAGAAAAAATACATTCAAAGAAAATAAAAGTTATGGAATTTGGGGCAGTGAATTTTAAGCAGAGACTGAAACATTTGGCATGGCTACAGTGAATGGGTTTATTCTCCAATGGTGTTTTAAAAATGAGCATCAAGCAACCTCTTGAATTTAGTGTCTTGCAATGTCTTTTTTTGTGTAGCAGGGCTGGTTTTACAGATGTGTTGTTGACTGTTAATGGCTGAGACCTGGGCAATATTGATAGATAATTCTCTTGCATTTCTGCACATTTCTTGACAATATTTGTTCCAGAAAATCTGTTTAAAGATGTTTAGGGGCTTCCCTGGTGGCGCAGTGGTTGAGAGTCCGCCTGCCAATGCAGGCGATTATATAGCAAATAGCTTTGGACTATAAAGATAGCTTCTTCCTTTGGGACAGAGCAAATTTATTTGCTTTTCAGGATACTAAAGACAATGTCTCCCTCTGGGGCAAAGATGGAGTACAGTTGCTCCCAGTCTTCTTCTAAGGTTGAGTGTGTTGTAAGCTTGGGGATCCTCAGCTGTGACACAAATCTACTATGTGCAGCACCCACCAGGACCATTTCTCATTTCTCATCCTCCCGTGGGAGGACAAAGTAATGCAAACAGGGAGCTCATACTGCATGTGCCACAAGTAACTAAGTCCTTTGTCTCTAAACCAGAACTCTTGTTTCTTCTGCCAGCTTGCATTAAACTGTGGCAGGTTAATTTGCTAGCTTGCAGGTAACATCTCAGACCCTTCCCAGTTCTTAAGGAAAAAGGCTTTGTCTTAAATCATATGCTATTAGTTTTTAACATCTTTATTAGAGTATTATTGCTTTACAATGTTGTGTTAGTTTCTGCTATATAACAAAGTGAATCAACTATATGCATACATATATCCCCATATCCCCTCCCTCTTGCATCTCCCTCCCACCCTCCCTATCCCACCCCTCTAGGTGGTCACAAAGCACAGAGCTAATTTCCCTGTGCTATGCAGCTGCTTCTTACTAGCTATGTATTTACATTTGGTAGTGTGCATATGTCAATGCTACTGCCCTCTAGGTGGCCACAAAGCACCGAGCTAATTTCCCTGTGCTATGCAGCTGCTTCTTACTAGCTATGTATTTACATTTGGTAGTGTGCATATGTCAATGCTACTGTCCCACTAGTCCCAGCTTACTCTTCCCCATCCCAGTGTCCTCAAGTCCATTGTCTACATCTGCATCTTTATTCCTGTCCTGCCCCTCTTACCCTTCCCCATCCCAGTGTCCTCAAATCCATTGTCTACATCTGCATCTTTATTCCTGTCCTGCCCCTAGGTTCATAAGAACCTTTTTTTTTTTTAGGTTCCACATATATGTGTTAGCATACGGTATTTGTTTTTTCTTTCTGACTTACTTCACTCTGGATGACAGACTCTAGGTCCATTCACTTCACTACAAATAACACAGTTTCATTTCTTTTTATGGCTGAATAATATTCTATTGTATATATGTGCCACATCTTCTTTATCCATTAATCTGTCGATGGACACTTAGGTTGCTTCCATGTCCTGGCTATTGTAAATAGCGCTGCAATGAACATTGTGGTACGTGACTCTTTTTGAATTATGGTTTTCTCAGGGTATATGCCCAGTACTGGGATTGCTGGGTCATATGGTAGTTCTATTTTTTGTTTTCTAAGGAACCTCTGTACTATTCTCCATAGTGGCTGTATCTATTTACATTCCCACCAACAGTGCAAGAGGGTTCTCTTTTCTCCACACCCTCTCCAGCATTTATTGTTTGAAGATTTTTTGATGATGGCCATTCTGACTGGTGTCAGGTGATACCTCATTGTAGTTTTGATTTGCATTTCTCTAGTAATCAGTGATGTTGAGCATCCTTTCATGTGTTTGTTGGTAATCTGAATTTCTTCTTTGGAGAAATGTCTATTTAGTTCTTCTGCCCATTTTCATATTGGGTTTGATTTTTTGATATTGAGCTGCATGAGCTTCTTGAATATTTTGGAGATTAATCCTCTGTCAGTTTCTTCATTTGCAAACATTTTCTCCCATTCTGAGGGTTGTCTTTCCATCTTGTTTGTAGTTTCCTTTGCTTTATGTCACAGACTATTCTGCCTATGTTTTCCTCTAAGAGTTTTATACTGTCTGCCCTTACAATTAGGTCTTTAATACATTTTGAGTTTATTTTGGTGTATGGTGTTAGGAAGTGTTCTAATTTCATTCTTTTACATGTAGCTGTCCAGTTTTTCCAACATCACTTATTGAAGATGCTGGCTTTTCTCCATTGTATATTCTTGCCTCGTTTATCAAAGATAAGGTGACCATATGTGCATGGGTTTATCTCTGGGCTTTCTATCTTGTTCCATTGAGCTATATTTCTGTTTTTGTGCCAGGACCATACTGTCTTGATTACTGTAGCTTTGTAGTATAGTCTGAAGTCAGGGAAGCTGATTCCTCCAGGTCTGTTTTTCTTTCGCAAGATTGCTTTGTCTATTGGGGATCTTTTGTGTTTTCATATAGACTGTGAAATTTTTTGTTCTAGTTCTGCGAAAATTGCCATTGGTAGTTTGATAGGGATTGCACTGAATCTGTAGAGTGCTTTGGGTAGTATAGTCATTTTCCCAATGTTGGTTCTTCCAATCCAAGAACATGGTATATCTCTCCATCTGTTTGTATCATCTTTAATTTCTTTCATAAAGATCTTATAGTCTTCTGCATAAAGATTTTTTGTCTCCTTAGGTAGGTTTTTTCCTAGGTATTTTATTCTTTTTGTTGCAATGGTAAATGGGAGTGTTCCTTAATTTCTCTTTCAGATTTTTCAACATTAGTGTATAGGAATGCAAGAGATTTCTGTACACTAATTTTGAATCCTGCTAGTCTGCCAGATTCATTGATTAGCTTTAGTAGTTTTCTGGTAGCATCTTTAGGATTCTCTATGTATAGTATCATGTCATCTGCAAACAGTGAGTTTTACTTCTTCCTTTCCAATTTGGATTCCTTTTATTTCTTTTTCTTCTCTGATTGCTGTGACTAAAACTTCCAAAACTATGTTGAAAAATAGGTGAGAGAGTGGGCAACCTTGTCTTGCTCCTGATCTTAGAGGAAATGGTTTCAGTTTTTCAGCATTGAGAACGATGTTGGCTGTGGGTTTGTCATATATGGCCTTTATTATGTTGAGGTAAGTTCCCTTTACGCCTACATTCTGGAGGGTTTTTTATCATAAATAGGTGTTCAATTTTGTCAAAAGCTTCTTCTGCATCTAGTGAGATTATCATATGGTTTTTATCCTTCAGTTTGTTAACATGGTGTATCACATTGACTGATTTGTGTATATTGAAGAATCCTTGCATTGCTGGGAAAAACTCCACTTGATCATGGTGTATGATCCTTTTTTTTTTTTTTTTTTTTGCAGTATGCGGGCCTCTCACTGTTGTGGCCTCTACTGTTGCAGAGCACAGGCTCTGGACACGCAGGCTCAGTGGCCATGGCCCACGGTCCCAGCCACTCCGCAGCATGTGGGATCTTCCTGGACCGGGGCATGAACCCGTGTCCCCTGCATCGGCAGGCAGACTCCCAACCACTGCGTCACCAGGGAAGCCCTGTATGATCCTTTTAATGTGCTGTTGGATTCTGTTTCTTAGTATTTTGTTGCGGATTTTTGCATCTATGTTCATCAATGATATTGGCCTGTAGTTTTCTTTTATGTTGACACTTTTGTCTGGTTTTGGTATGAGGGTGATGGTGGCCTCACAGAATGAGTTTGGGAGTGTTCCTCCCTCTGCTACATTTTGGAAGAGTTTGAGAAGGATAGGTGTTAGCTCTTCTCTAAATGTTTGATAGAATTCACCTGTGAAGCCATCTGGTCCTTGGCTTTTGTTTGCTGGAAGATTTTTAATCACAGTTTCAATTTCAGTGCTTGTGGTTGGTCTGTTTATATTTTCTATTTGCTCCTGGTTCAGTCTTGGAAGGTTGTGCTTTTATAAAAATGTATCCATTTCTTCCAGGTTGTCCATTTTATTGACATATAGTTGCTTATAGTAATCTCTCATGATCCTTTGTATTTCTGCAGTGTCAGTTGCCACTTCTCCTTTTTCATTTCTAGTTCTGTTGATTTGAGGCTTCTCCTTTTTTTTTCTTGATTAGTCTGGCTAATGGTTTAACAATTTTGTTTATCTTCTCAAAGAACCAGCTTTTA
>NC_041214.2:108947056-109006837 GCF_002837175.3 Physeter macrocephalus | reverse complement strand
ATTTATCTCCTTCTGCTAACTTTGAGGGTTTTTTTTTTTTTTTTTTGGTTCTTCATTCTCTAATTGCTTTAGGTGTAAGGTTTATTTGAGATATTTCTTGTTTCTTGAGGTAGGATTGTTGTGGTATATACTTCCCTTTTAGAACTGCTTTTGCTGCATCCCATAGGTTTTGCATTGTCCTTTTTTCATTGTCATTTGTTTCTCCGTAGTTTTTTGATATCCTCTTTGATTTCTTCAGTGATCTCTTGGTTATTTAGTATTGTTTATCCTCCATGTGTTTGTATTTTTCACAGTTATTTTTCTTGTAATTGATATCTAGCCTCATAGTGTTGTGGTCGGAAATGATACTTGATACTATTTCAATTTTCTTCAATTTACCAAGGCTTGATTAATCACCCAAGATATGGTCTATCCTGGAGAGTTTTCCATGAGCACTTGGGAAGAAAGTGTATTCTGTTGTTTTGGATGGAATGTCCTATAAATATCAATTAATTCCATCTTGTTTAATGTATCCATTTAAAGCTTGTGTTTCCTTATTTTTTTTCATTTTGGTTGATCTGTCCATTGGTGAAAGTGGTGTGTTAAAGTCCCCTACTATTATTGTGTTACTGTCAATTTCCCCTTTTATGGCTGTTAGCATTTGCCTTTTGTATTGAGGTGCTCCTATGTTGGGTGCATAAATATTTACAGTTGTTATATGTTCTTCTTGGATTGATCCCATGATCATTATGTAGTGTCCTTCTTTGTCTCTTGTAGTAGTCTTTATTTTAAAGTCTATTTTGTCTGATATGGGAATTGCTACTCCAGCTTTCTTTTGATTTCCATTTTCATGGGATATCTTTTTCCATCCCCTCACTTTCAGTCTGTATGTGTCCCTAGGTCTGATGTGGGTCTTGTGTAGACCGCATATATCGGGTCTTGTTTTTGTATCCATTCAGCCAATCTATGTCTTTTGGTAGGAACATTTATTCCATTTACACTTAAGGTAATTATCAATATGTATGTTCGTATTACCATTTTCTTAATTGCTTTGGTTTTTTTTTTTTTTTTTTTGTAGGTCTTTTCTTTCTCATGTTTCCTGCCTAGAGAATTTCCTTTAGCATTTGTGTAAAGCTGTTTTGGTGGTGCTGAATTCTCTTAACTTTTGCTTGTCTGTAAAGGTTTTAAAATCTCCGTCGAATCTGAATGAGTTCCTTGCTGGGTAGGGTAATCTTGGTTGTAGTTTTTTCCCTCCATCAGTTTAAGTATGGCCCTTCTGGCTTGAAGAGTTTCAGTTGAAAGATCAGCTGTTAACCTTATGGGGATTCCCTTGTATGTTATTTGTTGCTTTTCCCTTGCTGTTTTTAATATTTTTCTTTGTATTTAATTTTTGATAGTTCGATTAATATATGTCTAGGAGTGTTTCTCTTTGGGTTTATCCTGTATGCAACTCTCTGGACTTCCTGGACTTGATTGACTATTTCCTTTACCATGTTAGGGAAGTTTTTGACTATAATCTCCTCAAATATTTTCTCAGACCCTTTCTTTTTCTCTTCTTTATCTGGGACCTGTATAATTCGAATGTTGGTGTGTTTAATGTTGTCGCAGAGTCTCTAAGACTGTCCTCAATTCTTTTCATTCTTTTTTCTTTATTCTGCTCCCTGGCAGTTTTTTCCACCATTTTATCTTTCAGCTCACATCTCCATTCTTCCTTCCTTATTCTGCTATTGATTCCTTCTAGAGTATTCTTAATTTAAGGTATTGTGTTGTTCATCAATGTTTGTTTGCTCTTTAGTTCTTCTAGATCCTTGTTAAATGTTTCTTGTATTTTCTCCATTCTGTTTCTGAGATTTTGGAGCATTTTTACTCTCATTACTCTGAATTCTTTTTCAGATAGGTTGCCTATTTTGTCTTCATTTATTTGGTCGTTTAGGCTTTTACCTTGCTCGTTTGTCTGTGACATAACATTTTGTCATTTCATTTTTTATTTTTTGATGGGTTGAGCTGTATTCCTGTGTTACTGGTTGTTTGGCCTGAGACATTCAGCACTGGAGTTTGCAGGCAGTTGGATAGAGCTGGGTTTTGGTGCTGAGCTTAGGACCTCCAGGAGGCCTAACTCCAATTAATATTCCCTGGTGTTTGATGTTCTCTGTTAGTCCAGTGGTTTGGACTTGGAGCTCCCACCACAGGAGCTCAGGCCCAACCACCGGCCTGGGAACCAAGATCCTGCAAGCTGTGTGACAAGGCAAAAAAAAAAAGAAAGAGTAAAAGAGCAGTACAATGTCAAAGAATAAAAAACAAAATGAAATAGAAAGATAAAAAATATATTAGGAAAAATAAAAATGTAATTGAAACAACTGCAACAAGGTAAAATAAAACCACAACAGAAAAAAGAACAAAAAAAAAAGGTGGGGACAGGGGAAACAAGCCAAAAGGAGAGAACAATAACAAAGTGTAAAGAATAAAATAAAATTAGAATAATAAAAGATTTATTAGGACAAATAAAAATATAAATGAGTCAACAACAATGAATCAACAAAGTAAAACAGAACCCCAATCTAAAAGAGGAAAAAAGAAAAAAAAAAAAGTATTGGCTGTGAGGGTGGAGTTTAGGCAGGTTTGGAACTTAGGCAGGGGCAGAGTTTTAGGGGGTGGGACCTAGGCCTGTGAGGGGGTGACATTTGATCGTGGAGCGGGGCCTAGGCTCAGGACTTGCACGGAAGGGAAGAGGCAGCACATCGGAAAGGAGGGCCCTGGAATGTGGAGTTCTGGAGTCTGGAGGTAGGGCCCTGCCTGAGGGTGTGTGGGTGGGGTTTAGGCCCAGCTTGTTGGAGGGGGTCTCTGAGTGTAGAGGTAGGGTCCTGGATGGGTGTGTAGGGGCAGGTTTGGGCTCTGCGTGGCAGGAGGGAGGCTCCTGGGCAGAGGATTAGTCCCAGGAGCCCAACAGGCTCCCTGGTGCCTAAGTTGACAGGGAAAGGGCTGGCCCGTGTTCCCTTCCATTCCTCTGTGCCCCCTGCACCATCTACCCCAGGGTCACCCCCGTCCCCTCTGGACCCCTAACCATTTCCTGCTGGGTGTAGGAACTCCTCCTTCCCCCAGCCACCCCTCAGGGGTGCCGGTCCCAGAAGTCAAGCCTTTACATTTGCTCCCCCTTCCCTCCCTCCCACTCCCTCAGGACCCATATGGCTGGAGGAGGCCTCAGTGGGCAGAGGCCCAGGATCAGGCCCAGGATCTCAGCAGGCTCCTGGGGGTCCAAGTGGGCAGAGGAAACCTGGCCATGCTCCCTTTTGATCCTCTGTTCTCCCAGTGGTCCCCTAATTTCCTCCTTCAGGCATGGGATCCCTTCTCCTCCCGCAGATGCCCCTCAGGGGCACCAGTCCCGTCCTGCCTCCACTTCTCCTCCCCCTTCACTCTCCCCATGCCCCACGTCCTACCCAGTCACTGGGGGTTCATCCCGTCCCCTTAGGTGTCTGAGGCCTCCCACCAGTGCCTGGTAGGTGCCCTAGTTTTGCGGAGACACAAATTCCGTGTCCTCCTAGTCCACCATCTTGACTCCACCCCTCTTATGCTATTTTGAAATGATGAATATTGTTGACATTTTGGTGTCCATTTTTACAGACAAATACGTTTTAAAAATTTTAATGGGAAAGCCATAGTTTAACAAAAACCCTATGGATTTCAGAAACAGAAAGCCCTTAAAAATTTCTTTAAAAAGGTCTTGGGCCTCAAAAGCCTCAGGAATGGTGTAAAGTTCTCAGGAATAAAGGGGACCAGACTTCCTTGGCGGTCCAGTGGCTAAGACTCTGCACTCCCAATGCAGGGGGCCCAGGTTCAGTCCCTGGTCAGGGAATTAGATCCCACATGCAACTAAGAGTTCGCATGCCACAGCTAAAGGTCCTGCATGCCACAACTAAAGATCCCACCTGCCACAACTAAATGTTCCGTATGCCACAACTAAAAGATCCTGCATGCCATAATGAAGATCCTGCATATGGCAACGAAGGTCCTGTGTGCTGCAACTAAGACTCGGAGCAGCCAAATAAATAAATAAATAAATATTTAAAAGAAAAAAAGAATAAAGGGAACCATGCAGGGCTCTAGGTTGCAGAAAAATGACAGGGTTTGGGTTACAATTTATGTCAGGTTGACTTTTGCTAAACAGAAATCCTGACCTGATTTGTAAATGAGGCTGGGGCAGGATTAAAAATCTTTAGCCTTGGTGAGGAGAACCACGAATGCTGTTATAATAAGGCAACTGAACTCCATTTGTGCTACAGAGCTCTAATGGAGTTCTAGCTTTAAATCATTATTCTTCATCATATAGACAATGATAGATGTGCTGTCTCAAATATTCTTTAAAATGTCTTTTAGAAACTAAAGGAAAAATTCTGAAATGACTATCCTTGAATTAATGTAGTTTGTCCAAGTTGACTCTGTATTTATTCAATACAAGATCTATAAACATGGCTTTAGATTTCTGAGATGCAAATTATGACTTTACCCAAAGAAGGGAGGATATATTTTATAATAAAAAACATACAAAAATAGGATCTCTGTTGGTAAGGAGAAATTATCATCTTCTTAGGTTGAAGAAGATGGACAACTCTGAAGTCACAGATCACCCTAAGGTCTTTCTCAACCTTGCTACTAAAAGTGTGGTCCACAGACCAGCAGCATTGGCATCTATCAAGATGTATTTTTACACCTTGATACATTTCTCCTAAATTAAACCTATGAATTGGAACTTGCATATTTATGGAGACCTTGGGTGATTTTTATTTGTGTTGAAGTTTGAGAAGTATAGCCTTAAGTGATCTAAAGATTGTCTCTGGGAATTAGGTGTTGCAAACTGTGGGAAAGTAAATATGTAAGTAAACCATACTCCGTACTAATGGAGTATGGTTTTTTTGCAGGTTCCTTGGTGCCATCTCTGTGCTGATATGGGTCTGTATCCTGTAAGCAAATAATTTATACCTTGCCTTTAAGCAGAAAAGAGGAAGGTAGAGAGAACATTCCCTGTGTTTGCTGCTTCTTAATTGCCTCCAGCTCAAAATAATTTTTATGTCAAAGATGCACATTTTTGAGGTGACATTTTCTGGTTTCCTTGAAATTAAAACTTTAAGAGAAGATGAAGGATAAAATATATTAAGAGGGAGCCAGATAGAATAATAATGAATAGAGACTAGGCTGGAGTTAGTCTGCTGAGAGAATACCTCATGGGTAGAATACTTTCTGGGTAAAATTATTCAATATGTATATACAATGAATGTAGACACAATTGTTTTTGAATAAGAGATGATTTTAGTAGATGCAGAAGTCTTTGATTATAAAATCTTATTTGAATTATGGGAGACCCCACAATTCAAAACCTAAAAGAAGCTGTTAGTGAAATATCTGAGACAGGAAGCAAATGTAAAATAGAAAGATTTTTGATTCAACAAAATATGCTGATATTATATTGAATAGAAGAAGAAAGAATCAAACTACAAATGGTTTAAACTCTTATAATTTCAGATAAGCCTTCCAACGGGGAAATAAAAACACTACAGACATATTCCACTACAGAACACCCAGTGTAGAAAAATGTGTAACATAAAGAAATGTCATCAAAGTTCTCCACTATTCCAAAGGAAAGGCAGTGTGATAAGAAGCATATGACAGATGCACCAATAGTGGCTTTAGTTCAGAAAACCCTTGTGGATAAATTTCCAGCTGAAACACATATGGGGTTGAGAGAAACTTGCCTAGGAGAAGGGGGGTCATAGGCTTAAGCTGCCATTATGGAATAGGATGGAGAGACCTGCTCACAAGAGATAGTAAAGGCATGCTACTAACACAGACTACCTCCATGTAGTGTTGTCCTGCCAAAAATGTGGACTCCCAGGGACATTGTAAATTAAGAGTTTGAATATGCTGGATGGGGAAGAAAGACTTGTCAACTAAGATCTGGTGATTGAGGCTGTCACCATTACAAATTTCTAAACTTTACCAGAAGGCAGGAATATCTTAAATGCTATTCTAAGAGAGGGAACTTTTGCATAATGGAATTTCCTTCCAGATATCCTAAACATAGTGGCATAATTAACTTCTTTTGTATGATTTTTCCTAATCTCACCTATTCACAAACCATGGGATCCGGTCACCTGGCAAAATTGACAGGTACATTGGCAAAGCTGAAACCCAGATGTTCCCTCTATGCCCCTTCTCTCAAACACCATTGAGTTTTGTTATATTCTTTGGCACGTCTGAGTATGGGCTTCTGAAAGCAAAATTTTGCCTAGTTTAACTGCACTAGTGACCAAGGTTTGACATGTTTTCTAAGTTTATTGGAAGATATGCCAGTGCTGAAATGATGTTTTGTATCTTATTAATTCTAGGTTTTCTTAAAAGTGAGACATATCAGAGATTTGTCACTGATCTTCTACAATTTCTGAAGGAGCTCACTCATTCCAGTGAGACATCAACACCATAGCTGCTCAAGAGACCTTATCTCCATCAGCTTTCAGAACTTTTCTGGTTTACTCAGATAAAATGGTGGATTAAAATAAAATAAGAAATTGGAGAAAAGATTAATGTAACAATTTTAGACTTTAGACTATTATGAGAATATTATTTGGTGATTAAATTCCTATGGACATTATTTTGCAAGGATAATTAATTGAACTTGAAGTTCTTTGGAAATTAATAAAGGATTTATATTCAAATTTGGAAGATCTCCACTAACACTGTGTTCTAGAATTTTAATATTGTTATCTAGTCACAGAGCAGACCCTCTGAAGAGTTTCATTGGACTACATGGCTGGAACAAATTTGAGCCAAAAAATAAAATGGTGAATTTTGAGCCTTGAGAAGATACCAGCTTTTCAAAGTTTTAGTTAATATAGCATTCTGAGCCTTTTCATATCCTTTTGAGGGAAAAAATTGACACTGTTCATCAGTAATCCTGGGATGATCCTAAAAGGTGGCTGATATGGAGGTAGGGGCAGTGATATGCTGATCTTGCCTCCAACTCTGGATTAACTCTAGGCTTAGTGCTTAAGTCCTTAAATTCAACCAGTTGTTAAGAAACTTGAAAATATCAGATTGTGAATGTTTCCTCCTTATTTCTGACTTTAAGAACGGTGACTTTCCCTATAATCTTCCAACAACTTTTTACCACCTTATTCCTTATTTTTTTTGAAAAGAATCATGATTAAATTTGATTTGGAAGGAGAAACTGCCTTATATTTCCCATTCTTTTTCTCTGTTTCCTATTTTTGGGTGAGCAAGCTGTCATGTCCACTCTGTTCCCTATGCTTTAATTTTAGAGGTTATGTTCTGACATTGCATAATAAGCCTAGACCTGGCCCCACATTGTCTGTGATAGGGAAGGGAAGAATTGTTCTCAGTCTACAGTTCATTGTTATTAAGAACTTACTTGCACAGAGAGGTAAGCCACTCAGCAAGTCATAATTGTGTGCCCATATGCATTACTTCTTTATCATTTTTTTTAATAAATTGAGCATTTGGATAGAGAAAATGTATTTTATTTGCCATGCTCCTTCCAACACCTAGACTAAGGGTTTTTTTTTTTCTTTTAAATTATCTCCATCTCTAATCAATTTGTGAAAATATTGCTTATACTGTATTTTTCATTATATTTGTCAAATAGGCTTCAATTGCAGTTCCAAGTTTGGCTTTCCAGAACGATTCCATTTTGAAATGTGTCTGTCACATTTATATTGCCCTCAGACTGCTTTATTTTTTTCATAGTGCTTGTATGAAATTATGTAGCACATCTGTTTACACGTTTACTGTCTATCTCACTCAAAGGAACATAAGATGAATTAGGGAAGGAAGTGTTTCTTATTTGTGTTTGAAACCCTACCTCTTAGTGCAATGCCTGATATATGATAGGGAAATTTGTGAAGATCTGTTGATGAGTGAATAGTTTTAACCATAATGTTAAAATTATATTTAAAAAAAAAAACCTTCTCAAGGAGAAGCAGTATATATTAACCATCCAGTGATCTATGACAGGTCCTAGTATTAAAAACTATTTGTTGGGTCAATGAGATAGACTTTCAGGAATTTGAAATGCCAAGGAAAGGAAGTAACAATAGGATCCAAATCTGAAAAATGCTATGAGGTAAACTTAAATCTCTGCAGTATCATGTACTTCTAAACTTGTATTTTAATCCAATACTGTCAAGAGGAAGTCATGAAGCATTGAAAAAAGAATTACATATTAGAGGAGGGAAATGCTATTCTGTATCAAAGAAAGAAAGGAATCGATACAGAGATGCAGAGATACTACAACAGAGATATCCTATGATGTAGATGAAAGTATGGGAGTATAACTTTTAGAATTACATATTAGAGGAGGGAAATGCTATTCTGTATCAAAGAAAGAAAGGAATCGATATGCAGAGATACTACAACAGAGATATCCTATGATGTAGATGAAAGTATGGGAGTATAACTTTTTCCCATATTTCCCCTAGTTTCTTACAGGTGTCCATTTCAATGTTGCCAGAAGGCATCAATGCATCAATCATAACAATTTACTCTTGACAAAGGAGTATATATTTTGTTTCTTATAACAAAAAAGTATCCAACTAGAATGAAAATATTTGCTAATATATTTATTTTGAATTTTTAAAATCTATATGCATAAATGGAGACCCAAATTTATTTTTGTTTCATTTATTTAACATTTTTAAAATTAAGTCTATGCTAATAGCATGAAACAAGATATATCAGAGACGCATTTTTTTCCTTCTCTTTTCCCTCGAAAAATTTAAGTAACATAGAAATTATTCTGTTCCTTGAAAGTTTAAAAGAATTTGCTCATGAAACGTCTTTCCATGATTTACTGATAGTTATGCATATCTCCTTTGTTTCTTATGAACTTAGTTAACGACTCTACTTGAATTAATTGTACAATATTAGAGTAACCTAGGAAATTGTCCTTTTTATACACATGTTCAAATGTAGATAATACAGTTTAAGGAAAAAATATAGGCTATAAAGCCTGTTTAATCAATCAAAATCCTAGCACAATAGAGGTAGTACATTCAAAATTGTGTTAATTTAGGAAAATTTGCAAAAATGAACTATTTACAAAATGTGAGCAGAGCTGAGAGAAACCAGCTGGAAATGGTTTCCATTCACAAGTGAAATTCACTTCACCAAAGGAATGGTGAAGTCTGCAGGGCTGGAAACCATAGGAAACCAGTGCCATCCATAGAAGAGATGACTTTTGCCTTTTTTGGTGTAACTCAAAGGAACTTTAATGGAACCTGGAAAATGTAGTTGCAGATATAAGCTACGACTTCATAGGACCTGTAGCTTTCTTTGATGGTCTGCAGTCACCTCATGGTGACCCAGCACAGAAGAAACTGAAGATTAAGCTGTTCTCTTGCTCTTTTTTTAGATATATCCATAATGTAAATTCTTCTATCTTAAAAAAAAAAAAATCTCTTTACTCCATAGTAATCCACCTCCAGGTACTACCTTTTAAAGAGATAAAAAACACAAAACGTCAAATAGCCTATCCATACTAGATGTCTTTTATTTCATTTTCTCACTTTCTGTTGAACTCCCTCTAAAGAGACTTCCACATAATCTCACTCTATTGAAGTTGCTCTATTCAGGGTCACCAATGACCTCAATATTGCTAAAGCCAACAGTTTTCAGTCTCTATCTTAAGTGAACTTTCATCAGCATTTGACACCATTAACCACCTCCTCTTTGGTACACGTTCTTCATTTGACTTTGCAGACACCTCGCTCTCCTGCATTCTCTCCTAACTTGCTGTTCTCTCCCTCTCATTCTCTTTTAATGGTTTCTGGCTATTTCTCCAATTTCTAAATGTTGGAGGGTAGCTGGACTCTGTCCTGGGGCCTCTTCTTTATGCTATCTATACTCACCCCTTTAGATGTTGAGTCTCATGGTTTTAAATACCATCCAGATATCAGTAACTCTCAAATTTTTATTTTAAGTCCTGGCATTTATGCAAACATCAGACTCATGTAATGAAAAACCTACTTAAACCCAATATGATACCTAATAGAAATCTCATGCTTAACATATCCAAAACTGAATTTCTGTTTTTATTGCACTCACTCTTCTCACAATCTTCTCTATGTCAGTAAATTGTTATTCCAGTCCAAAATAAACTCAGGACAAAACAAAACAAAGCAAAAAATGACACCCAAAAGAACTAAAAAACAAAACCTTGATGTCATCTTCAATTCTTATCTTTTTCTCTTACCCCACATCAAATAAGTCTGTGAATACTCTTGGCCTTACTGTCAAAAAAATATGTAGAATCTGTCTATAATTCACTACTCCACTTCTTCCTGAATTGTTGCAATAATTTCCCTTCAGATTTCCCTGATTCTTTTCCTGAGGCCCTAAAGTCTATTCTCAAAACAAAAAACAGAGCATTTTTTTTAAAGTAAATCATATCATGTCATACCTCTGCTTCAAGCCTTCAGTATCTTTCAAATGTAAGAATGTACTCAGAGATTTACATATATATATATATATATATATATATATATATATATATATATATATATATATGTCCCAGATACAAGACCCTATAGGATCTGCTCCCCCTCCTATGGCCTCATCACTCTGATTTTGTTTACTGCTTCTCTCTTTGGTCAGTCCATTCCAGCCACACTGGCTTCATTTCTATTCCTCCAATAATCTAGGTATTCACTTGCCTCAGGGACTTTTCACCTGCTCTTCCATGTGCCTAGAATATCTTTCTTCTTTGTAAGTAGAGCTTTTTTCTCTTCATTTCCTCCCTCAAAGTTATTGTTCTCTAAGAGTCCTTTCCAGCATACCCTCCTGTTTTTTTCTCTATACAACTTGACACATATTGTTTTGATATACTTTGTGTATTATGCATGCATGCATGTATGTATGTATCCCCACTTTTCTTGAATGAAAAATCTACAAAGGGAGAGAGTTTTGCCTTTTTTTGGTGTAACTCAATAAAAATGTTCAGCATATAGCTATCATGCAATAAATATTTCTTGAATGAATGATTTCTTTTATTGTACCTTTGATTTTTGTTAATCAGATTTATTGCACCAACATTAGTTTTGCTGGATCTAGAAGTTCATATAAATAGAAAATACAATAGATATTCTTTTGCATTCAGATTTTTTTTTTACTCAGCATAATATTTTTAAGATCTACTCATCCTGTTGAATATAATAGTGATTCACATATATAGGTGAGTAGAATTACTCTGGAGGGATGTACTACATTAAGTTTATCCATTCTCCTGTTAAGGAAGGAGAATGGGTTATTTCCATTTTGAGTTTATTGTGAATAAATTTACTAGGAGGATTTATGTTCACAGTATTTTTGATCATATACATCTATTTATCTTGAATAAATCCCTACAAAGTAGAATTACTAGTTCATAAGAACTATCAAAACTATTGCCAAAGTTGTACCATTTTGCTTCCGCTCCAGCAATGTATGAAAATTTTGGTTGCTTCACATTATCACTAAAATTGGTCTGTTTTTACTTTTGCCCATTTTAAATTATACATAATGTTACCACATTGTGTTTTTAATTAGTACTTCTAAAATAGATAGTGAAGCTAGGCACTTTCTCATGGGCGTAGTGGTCATTTATATACAATTTTTGTAAAATGTCTATCTTTATGAAATAACTATTCAAGTTTTTTGCACATTTTTATTGGATTTGTCCTCATTGGAATTGTTCTAAGATTATCAAATACTTTGAGGAGTACTTTATGCATTCTTAAATGTCATTTATCAAAACATGTATTAGCAATGTTATCTCAAAAATTGTGGCTTGCCTACTCATCTACTGAACATTGTGTCATTGGAAAAGCAGGATTTTTTAAATTATTATTTTGAAGTCAATTTTTTTTTTCTTTTATGGTTGGTGTTTTCTGTACCTTAATTAATAAATCATTGCCTACCCTAAGGTTGCAAAGATATTCTTCCTCACTTTCTTTTGGAGGTGTCAACTGAAAAATAATGCACAACCTAAAAGTTGAAAATTATGTTTTATTTGGCAGACAAAACTGAGGACTTAAGCCCAGGACACAACATCTCCTCTGGAGACTGCTCCAAAGAGGTAAGTGAGGAGTCAGGATATATAGGAGCTTTTGCAACAAACACCAAGTAGTCGGAACATCAAAAGATTACTGTTAATTAAAGAAAACCAGTTACCTCAAGTTAAAGAATTTAGTGCTTTTCTATGTATAGGAAGATGCAAGAGTCTGGGCTCACTGAAATCATTCCTTTGATATGTACCTCAGCTATATGGGGCCAGTATCTTGTGCTTTCTCATGAGGAGAATATTCAGATATTCTCCTCAGGGTGCATTGTTGAGGGGTGGCTACAGTGGCTGGGGGCTTGATGGGGCTTGATGGCAGGCATCCTGTTTCTACCCTGAGTTCCCTCAGGGCTCACTTTCTGGGTGGCTGTAAAGTGATGGCTTGGTAGCTGCAATATGCTTTGTTTAATGATATGGCAGGCAATATTTTTCATTCACAGAAGCATTATAGTTACACTTTTATGTTTAGGGCTATTATACCTTTCAAATTAATTTTTGTGTACATGTGAGGTATGGATTGAGCTGCATTTTTTTCACCCTTATGAGTAGTCAATTTTTATATCACTATTTTTAATGGCTTTCTTTTCCACATAGACTTGTTTCGGCAACTTTGTTGAAAACCAATTTACCAAGTAAATCCAGGATTCTTTCTGGATTCTCTATTCTGCTCTGTTGATTGTTTTGTCTTATCCTTAGATCAATACCACAGTATCTTGATTAATGTAGTCTTATAGTAGCCTTTTAAATTATGGTAGTGTTATTACTCATTTATTTCCCCCTTTTAAATACAAATTTGACTGTTACTTAAAATTGATTATTCATTTGAATTTTTGAATCAGCTTGTTAATTTTTATAGAGGAGAAATCTGCTAAGACTTTGACTGAATTGTATTACAATTTTAAAACAATTTGCAGATAATTGGCATCTTAAACAATTTTGAGTTTTTCATTCCATAAATATAGTGTGCATCTCCATTTAATTATGTTTTCTATAATATCTCTTAAAATGATTTGTAGTTGTCAGTATATAGGTTTTGTACATTGTGGGTCACCTGTTTTCCAATGAGTGAAAACAGTATTTCATATATTTTTTCCAGTTTTGTAGTAGCCTGGGTGAGAGACCTTGTCTAGTACCAGTGATTCTATCATGCCTGGAATTAGATGTCCCTTTACATTTTTCTTTGTTTCATTTTTATCTATACTTATTTTACCTCTGTCAGACACCAACTTATCTTTTACATATTACTTAATGTATTAAATAAAAACCTTGTTCATTTTTCAGTTTCTCTATACCTACCCTATGTAAAATCAGCATCTACCTTCAAAGCACCCACAATGCCATTGATAATTTGCTAATACCCTTATCAAGCTCCCAGAACTAGCAGAAGTTTGAACTGAAGCCCTGAGAACTTCATGGCCTTCATATCCTATATGCCACACTCAAACCTCATAATAAAATTACGTATCATGGTGCTTAATATCTGACCCCATAGAACTTACGACTCCTTGATATAACTAATTTCCATTTCTTGACTTCCTATATGTTTTTATTTTTCCAAAGTCAAGGACATGTATTAAAATTGATTTGCATTTAATCCACAGAATAAATATTTAATATGTATTTGTTGAATTAATAATTTTTCAATATGAACTGTTGATTGAACAAAAAACCCTACATTTCCCAAATTCTTCCTAATATTTTAATTACAAAAGTCACTAGAAATACACTAGTTTTCTCATTTTTACATTATTTCCTATAAATTATCTAAAAGAAATAGCAACCAGTAAGTTTCAAGTATTGACATGTTTTACTTCCATTTAAGGAAGACAAAATACTTGCAAAATATCTATATCAGTTGCCCACATAGAGCCCTCTTTTCTCCTCAGCAATAGAGCTCACTCTTGACAAGGGATAGATCTGTGCACATTTTGCTTTGTCTTGATTAGTTTTCGAGATCACCTGCTTCTATGTATAGCAATCTAAACAAAATCCTATGCTGTATTTATGACCCCTTCCTCTGAGCATTACTCTCAAGTTGCCATAGCAATGATATGTTAAATCAGAAATTGTACAGTAGGATTGAGATAGAGTCTGGAAAATTGAGGCAGCACTTGTTTGTCAGATCCCTTTCCCCCATTTCTTGAGATCTTGCCCAAGTGTAGCTGTGCTAAATTTTAATTTTATATCTGCTTGCATCAGTCAAAACAAATTATTTAAACAACTTAAAATGATGGTTTCTTAATTGGAAAAAATATAATACTATGCTTATAGGGGCATTATTCATAAGAGTTAAAAGTTGAAGAAACAAAAGTTTTTTTATATAAATGCTGAGCAACAGCAATGAAAGTAGTGAGCAATACAAATGAAATTTATCTTGAAGAACTTATTAAGAGTTTTACTATTACCTGATAAATTCAGGAATATAAATACTAGCAGAGAGAAAAAGTAAAAGAAATTTAAAGGCATTTTGCAGGAAAATAAGGGTCATTAAGTTGAAACAACCTACTTAAAAAAAATTCTGTTAAAAAGAATTACTGACATGACAAATTTCAAGAACCAGATATGCTTGGGTAATGTGTGACTTTCAGTAATTATGTTGCCTCATCTTGGTAAAGGGATCATCACTTAAGTTGGGATTAAAGGCAGTAGAAATTAAAGTATCCATTATCTTGATTTATTTAGTGCCATTAGAAAAAATTACCAAAGAAATATGGGATCATGAAGCATTAAATGAAAGAGAATTAACATTAGATCTTTAAAAAATTAAGTAAATATAGCAGACACATTCTCTCTCTCTTCTTCTTCTCTTTCTTCTTATGCCCCTCCTCCTCCTCCTCCTTCTCCTTCTCCTCCTTCTCCTGCTTCTTCCCCTTCCCCTTCCCCTTCCTCCTCTCCTTCCCTCTCCCCTTCCTCCTCCTCCTCCTCATCTCCTTCTTCTTCTTCTTCCTCTCTCTCTCCCTCCTGACCCATCTTCTCTTTCTTGCTCTGTTCTTACTTTCATTCTCTTGCTCCCTTTTTATATCTTTTTCTAATTCTTGACAAACCATCCAAGCTTGTGTAAAACATTTATCTATATACCAGTGTCCCTTAACTTTGAATGGATGGCAATGAGTCTCTAGTCATTTGAATTTAGTTTCACTGTTTATTCTATGATTGTCTCTTTGCATAAAGTATACTACCTTTGAATATCTATTTGTTTTTTCTATTTATGCCTGAGTATTGGTAATAGTTTCTTTACATTGGAGCATATTTATAGGAGCATATTGCAATGAAAGACTTGGAGTATATTTTTGCTTGTTAATTTTTATTTTATTATTATTTTATTCTGGAAATTGTCACCACTATATTTGACTGGTGCTATTCTAGGAGAGTAGTGAAAAGTTTCTAGACTAGAGAGGTAGAGTATCTATAACAAATCTCACGTCTCATGTTTGATACTTAAAGTCATTAGCATAGAGTTTTTTAACTTTGTATGCATGGGTCACTAAGGTGTCCATGAAAGGTCTTTACTGTCTGTGAACCCTTTGAAATTTAAAGTATTATATTCTGAAGAAAAAAATTATTTTTATCAGAATACAAAAGCCTATGCCAAAGTATCTAAGAATCACTACTCTTGTCACGTCTTCCATCATGTCTTCTGAATCAAATGAGTTATTCTTGCTATAACAAAAATGGCTAAGTATTGCAAGATGCTGCTGCAAATTTTGCAGAGTCTTTACTTATGATAATATTTGTTTCACTCTTTAAGCTAAAAAGCAAAAATTGGGTCCATCTCACCAAGTTACGTGTCGGCTAGAACCTGGAGCAGATTTAAATCACTGCCATAGACAGGACTATAGGAGAGCGGAGACAAGGAGTAGAATCCACAGATGGCTAAATCTAGATTCATTGACAGGTTTAAAAACCAAGAAACTAAACCTGAAAGCTTATCCAAGTATGAATTTTATTGTAAATACAGAAGGTGTGTAACTGAAACTACAGAATTTGATGGAAAAGCATCAATTGTAGAATATAATGTGTCTTTGTAATGGAGAAATCCAGTTAACAAAGAGTGATTAAATAACAAACTGTGAGGAACAGGAAAATAAGAGAGTGAGTATATGAGAATACTCCTGGAGAGAGTACTCACTACAGACTTTTTAAAAAAATATTTTTCTTATTACTGAGTATATAGTCTTGTCAACAGCATTTAAATGGCAGATGAAAGCTACTCTTCAGAAATAATTGGAATACAATATAGTAATAGGATATACAATAGAGAGATGAAATTGGAAGGCAAATTGGGCAGAAAAATCTAAATATATCTAGAGAAAAAGACCCTGAAGAGAATTGACAGTGACTGTCTGGCCAGCACAGAAAAAGTTATTTTTTAAAAGTGAGAACAAGAGGGGCTTCCCTGGTGGCGCAGTGGTTGCGCGTCCGCCTGCCGATGCAGGGGAACCGGGTTCGCGCCCCGGTCTGGGAGGATCCCACATGCCGCGGAGCGGCTGGGCCCGTGAGCCATGGCTGCCGAGCCTGCGCGTCCGGAGCCTGTGCTCCGCAACGGGAGAGGCCACAACAGAGGGAGGCCCGCATACCACAAAAAAAAAAAAAAAAAGTGAGAACAAGAAAGATGTGAATTCTCAGGGGAAAATATACTTTCCCTTCACTTGGCAGGATTAGAAGGATTATTTGATGCAAAGCTACAAGTTGAGAGCTGGCTAAGCAGCGTGTGATGACTTCATGGCCCATAAATTCTCAGAAGGCAGTAACTGTAGCAGATCACAATACAAGCACTAGGCCAACAGGTGGGAGTTGGTGAGGAGATAGCTGCTCTTCCGGGATGTAATGGAGAGGATTTTCAGCCCATTTCTAAGATCCATTACCTGCTGTATGTGCAGGAAAGGAAGAGGGCGGGCATATGCATTGATGAAAAATTGTCCAGTACCAGCCTTAAATAAGCCCAGAGTCAGTTTAGTCACTGGAATTCTGAACAGATATGGGATTGTTAAATCTGAATCAAAAACAACACACACCTCAGAGTTTCACAGGTGCGTGAAAGGATTCAGTATTGCAAAAGCTGTGATGACCCAGGAAACGGCTGTATCTCTCTGTACAGGCACAGTTAGTGTCACTTTGGGTGAAAAATGCTGTTTTACAGCACATTAAATTTCTTAATAAAAATTTGTGGTGCCTTGTTATCCTAAATTTCAGATATTCCAAGGTTCACTGGGAGAGAAACGGCCATGCAGCAACATTCCAAGATTTGAATTTTATGGAGAAATTTATGAAAGATAGTTTAAAGGTTTTAAGAGAGATGCCCTTCTATAGTGTATAGTTTAAATATTCATTCAGTTGGAAATTTAAGCTTACAGGAATGACCCCATAGTATTCCATTTTGCTCTGCAATGTTGTTAAAAGCTAAGATTTAAGTTTTTGTACTGAGGACAAAGACCAGGTGTAGTTTGAGGCAATGCAAGGTGAGAGGAAATATCCCTGACTATATTATAAATGTAGCACTGTTAAATGTAGGAGCAACTAAATCTGAAAGCTTATCCACGTATGAACTTAATCTTAAATATGAAAGGTGTGTAACTGAAACCACAGAACCTGATGGAAGAGCATCAATTGTAGAACACAAGGTGATTGTGTAACTGAATTTGACAGAAGTAGATGGGTATAGAAAGGTGGAGGTCAGAATTTCAAAATTACAGAGAAAAATGTCTTGTTTTACTTTCTGCCACACATCTAAAACTAGAGTTGAAGTTTCCTGAAAGCTTTCATCCTAGAGAAATCAATCTGGTATTCTAACTTTTAAATAAAGAACTACAACAGATTTAGATGGGTCTCTCAGTTTCAGAACTATTGCCATTTCTGTCAGGATTACTCTTTGTTGTGGGGTCTGCTCTGTGCATTGTAGGATGTTTAGCATCATTCCTGACCACTACCCATTAGATGCTAGTAGCACCCATTCCGCCAGTTGTTAGAGATGTTCCCTGAAGGACAAAAGTGCCCTCCATTGAGAACCACTACTTTGTGCTACAAGCATATAGTTAAAATAAGACAAGGACACTGCTAAACATCCTACAGTGTGCAAGACAGTTCCCTAAAACAAAGAATCATCCAGTTCAAAATGTCAATTGTGCTGAGATTGAGAAACCCTACTTTAGAGTAACCGAATTAAAATCCTTTCCTTTAGGAGTAGATGTCTATGAGCAAACACATTTTTTAAAAAATATAAAACAAACAAGCACAGTTTGAGGTATAGAGGAGTGAAAGTCTAAAGAATCAAAATTTGATCCTAAAATTATCATCGCATCAGAAGCAAACTCTGAGAACATCAAACATAAAAAACAAATATTAGAAGATCAAAGTATCTGAAACAACACTGAGTTTTTCTGAGGTCCCATCTTAATTAAACAAGACACACAAAACTTTTCAGTATGAGGCATAAGGAAAAGATCTGATTAGATTTCCCCAAAAGTATAAAGCAACCAGTATGTAGTCGATATTAGCTTCCATCCTCTTAGTGAATAGCTATTGGAAATGCAGAGGGAGAAATTTTGAAAATGCAAATTCTTTAAAAAGCCTGGAATGGAAGGGTACAGCTTCCTCCTTATCAATCTCAATGGCTCCAGAGGATGTCTTTGATACAGTGTTCAATGTTATCACAGGACGTTACAGAGGATGAGTTTCCAGAAATGGAAATTCTACTGAACAGTAAATGATCACTTTCCTTCCAACATACAATGCTCTATGAAACCTCTGGTTCTTGCACAAGTTACTTTAAAATTCCAGCCATCCTAGTAACTGTTACTAAACATTACAGGTTTGTCCAACACAATGCAGGGACCCCCTGCCTCCTGTCCTCTGCAGTTGAAGCATATTACACAGTAGCTGTCCCTTTATTCCTAGCTATGCTTACAATTGGCAAAAAAAAAAAAACGCATCTTATAATAATTATTTTCCATTACGATGTCTTGTATCCTAAAGCTGTTAAGTCATCGAGAAATTTTCTCCATGTGTAATATAGCTATGTAGAGCATTTTAACCAAATAGTCCGACTTGGGCTGTTTGAGTCAAAGAATTCTAAACATTTGTCAGAAACCTCAAACATGTTAGTTACCCTGTCTGACTCTCAGTTTTCATTTCTATAAAATGGTGATATCAAAACACATCCTGCCTACTCACAGCTATTGTTAATGTAAATACCCTTTAGAAATTATTGTGTAGAGTAAAAGATTTGAGGCATGTATTCACTTGTAAGTTAAGAACAAGATACAAGTACCTTCTTTCTCTACTGTTCTGCAAATTATATTGATGTTTTAAATTAGTATATATGAAACCAAAATTTAGTATACAAACAAATTGTGAGCTTTCCTAAGGTCTCATCTTAATACACAATATTTTTAACAAATAATGCATAGAGAGAAGATCAGATTTGAATTTCTAAGAACAAATATAAAACAACAAACGTGCAGTCAATATTAGCATCCATTCTTATTGAAAAGTAAGAAACAAAATGTCATTACTTTTAGGTTATGCATTTGTAGGTGTAAACATACCAGATTACAGATAAAATTCTTAAAACACTATCCAAGTTGCTGAATACAATATAACACAGACTCACACAAAAGTAATGGCTTACTACTCTAATAGAAAAAATTGGCTAGAAATTATAATGAACATTGATTCTATTAACTACAACAAAAATACTTTTTAAAAGAAAGAGGCTTAAAATGTTAGTGATAAGTTTTCAGAAAACTTTAGCCTAAATAATTTATCTAATTATATGTATAAATGGGGTAGCATAATGTGTTCCTGGATGTAACGTATATGAAATATCAGTTTACATGCTCCCTTTTTCTATTAAAACTCTGCAGGTGATTTTTGCTTGAAGAAAATATTTCACCCTTGCTTAACCACTGTATTGGATACTGGTGTCCTCCAGTTGTACGATAGTTTTTCCCACATTTTTACTACAGTGCAAGGTTAACCTATATTTTTGTTTATCTTCATGTGCTATTCAAAATAGAATTCCTTATATAGCATCTAATATTTGAAACAATTTTATCATGTTTTATATGCCTAAGTATAAATATCTAAAGCTGACATTCTTCAGCTTTCACTTATTGAACCCACTGAAAGAGATTACAATTTACATTTTGTCTAAATCAAATTTCTTTTGCATCTCTACTCCTCAAACCAATTCTTTGTTGTCTTCATTTTACCCACCATCTTCACATGTATTGTCTTATTTCCAAAAATAGTTAATATTGGTGGATTGATATCATAATCCTATGAAAACAGTCTAGTTATGTGCTAACTTTATGATAAATTATTAATGTAATCCTGAAGTTAGCCTCAAAGAGGAAAACTGCTCACTGACTACTGCAAAGGAAAATGATTCAAACAACATAGTCCTAAATAAATAGCGAGTGGTGTAAAGTTAATGTTGCTACCGATTTAGTGGTTTCACGGCTATTGGTCAGGAATTATTGCAAGGTCTCGAAGGATCCCAAAGTCTCAAATTACTATATAGGGCCTATATCCTTGGAGCTTAAGGAATGAAAAATTGTTAAATGGAATATATATGACTTTGCCAAAAAATCCAAGAATACAACTGCATAACTGTCAGCAGTCTCCCTTTCCAGTCTCTGAGTGCATTTCTTTTCCTTAAAAGGTTTTGTTTATACAAATGCCTTAATAATACAAAAGAGCTTAAAGTCAAATAATTCCTCCCTTTATTTCAAAGCTTGAAGGTCAAATAATTCCTCCCTTTATTTCAAATGAGACCCAGATAGTTCTAAATAAGGGTTAAACATATTTACTTCTAACTTTGTCTCTGGTATTTTTTTCTGATTTATCTTCCGGCTTCCCTTGTCTTTTGTGACAACATGTTAATTGATCCCTTTTTTAAAAGTTTATAACTGAAAACTATCTTTAAAAGAGGAGTTTAATTGGTAGTGACACAGATAACTTCAAGGGAAATGTTTTATGAAATAGCAATCATGATTATATGTGACCTGAATCTCTACAGACTTCTTGCCCCTTTCCCAAAGCCACAGTTTCTCTTCATACTCAATGTCCACTTATTAATTAAAGCAGATTTTATAGAAAACCATGTTGACTGTTGCACATTCCTTCTCTTCTTTCTGACTTCAATGTGTTTATTTTACATTATGCAATCTAGTGCCACTTGTAATTATGAAAAGAAAATAAAAATGAAAGTAAGTAAACCTCCATGGAGAACTAAGGAGATTCTTTGTAGAAAAACAGCCTGTTTTCTTCTGAGTGAGACGGAGGAAATGGAGTGGGATAGAGTAAATTTCACATTAAATGAGGTAGAGGCAATGATCCTCAGTCGTGGCTGGACAAGAAGGCAATGTAGAAAAGAGGAACTTGTCACTCAGACAAATTAGTTATTAAACCCCAAGATTCCTGTTTTATGTGTGATAGGCTAAAGGATTCAAGCTAGATAATTGCCAGGCATTATCTTATCTTACAAAAGCTGGATAATTTTTAAAGGGCCCATTGGAGCAGTTTGGAAGACTATACTGTGAAAAACATCAAATGATTGAAATTTTTGGTTAATATTAAGTACAATAAAGCCTAAGAATATTGGGGGAGGGGTGGTGATTTTGTGCTTAAAAAAATCACAGAGTGTACATTATAATTCTTTGTTTTAAAACTATTTGCCATGAAATGAAGAAAGGCAGTGACAATGGGAAAAAGCATCAGTTTGTCTAATAGGTTGTAGTTTCCAATTTTCTGGTTTAAGAGTTTGTGCCTAGGGTCTTAAAAAATAACCTGGGAAATGATATCTTTGGAAGAAACAAAATATTTGAAAATTGGGGCATCTTACTGATCTGTTCAGATTTTCTTTTTTAAGAAGAGAGAAATAAAGAAGGTAGGAGTCACTCATAGTTTAGTTTGGGAATTTGAGATTGTTATTATCATGTTTTGTAGTGGACAGATTTTAAGGAGGCCTCCCTAATCCTCTCTTCCTGGTGTCATATTCTTGTATAATACCTTCCCTTTTAGTGGTTGTGGGATCTATGAACTGCTTCTTATCAAAAAAACTTTGTAAAGGTGATGGGACAGAAATCCTAATATTACAATTTATAAGATTTCATCTTGGAAGACTCACACTCTTTCTCTCTTTCTGTCTTTGAAGAGACCATGTTGTAAGAGGGCATGTGTAGAGTTCCACATGGTAAGGAAATAAGGGTGGCCTCTAGAGACTGAGGATGGCCTGATAGCCAGCAAGAAGCCAGGGCCTTCAGTCAGACAGCCACAAGAAAATGAATTCTGTCAACCATTTCAGTCAGCCTGGTAGTAGATTCATTGCCAGTTGAGTTTCCAGATGAGAACTGAGCCCTTGCCAACATCTTGATTCTAACCTTGCATAGGACCCAGTTAAGCCATGCCCAGATTCCTGATTCAGCCAAACTGTGAGATAATGGATTTGTGTTGTTTTAAGATACTAAATATGTGGTAATTTGTTACTTAACACAAAAATCTAATGCATTATTAAAGAACAGTGGGAAAGAATGGGCAATTGTTTGTGTATCTGAAAAATGGGAATTATTATACACTGGACTGAATTAAGTAAGTTTATTCTTATCCTCTAATTCTGCAAAACAATCTTATAAGGTAAATTATGTTTTATTTTATAAATGAGAATATTTGCACACAGAGATATTAATAAACTTACCTAACTTACCTAACATATATAAGGAATTGCCAAATCATACAAATCCCATCTTTATCATGTCCTGGTTCTTTCTCATCTTGGACCTTTATAACTGGAATAGCCCTCCTCCTCTCCTATACTGGAAGAACAGAACATTTGTTTATTCTTAAGGCTCAGTTCAAGTATCATCTGCAGCAGAAAACCTTAGTCTGGATTAAGGACATCTATTTATTTCATATTTATTTATATATTCCTTCAATATTTTAACCAGTGTCAGTTAATCATGAATTATCTGCCTTGTATCTTTAGTGTTGATGATAGTAGTGAATACAACATGCAAGGTTCTTGATTTCATGAAGTTTATTTTCTAATGCAAGATGTAGATAATATATAAATAAAATGAGTTGACCTTTAAGAACCACACAAGCTATGCAAAAAAACTGAAATGATTGATAGAAATGAACTGTGTGTCTATTTTGCTTTAAGCAGGTAGAAAAGCTCTAAATGAGGTGACCTTTAATTTTGATGTACATGACAAAAAGAATTCAGCTATGTGAATTTCAGAGGAAAGAGAAGTCTGCACAGAAGAAACTGCCTATGCAAAGGCCCCACCCTGGGGTGTTGAAGAATTTGAAAGAAGGCCAGAGTTACTAGATCATAGAGATTAAGCAGAAAGGTGGTCATAGATGATATTGCAGAGTGAGATGGAAAAAAGATCCTAAAGTACTTTTAAACCAATTCTCACATACTTGAATGCTGCCAAGAAGTCACTCAAATTAAGAAGTATGTGCAGGAGATTGTTAAACTTGACAAGACAACACTCTGGAATCATTGAAATGAAGGACAATTTGAATGGACTAGGGAGTGATAATGACGTGAGCATGTATAGATTATTACTGAAGATGATTCTTTCATTACATTTGCTTTGAAAGAGAGGAGAAAGATACAGCAGAGGGTATGTGGATTAAGATCATATATATGTATACTGTTGGAAATGATATAGTAATGAGAGAAAAAAATAACATTTACAATGCAGCAGGGAGAGGACCTATGGCAGTAGAAGCACCCTTGAGAAGAATAGAAGGAATGTAAAGAGCACAGGAAGAGAGATTTTTGATGGGGAATTAAAGTACAGATGTTAGGAGGGTGGAAATTGAGGGGGTAATATTGTCCTTGCATTTACCTCAATCATGGCATTTATCAATTTATGATTATTCTCATTTTCATTTTCTATGTTCAGTTTCATTTTCTACTGTAACAATCAAAAGTTAAGTTTCATGAGAGCAAAATTTAGGTACTTTGTCTATTAATTCACAAAGCCTAATACAGTGTCTAACACATTAATTTAATTTGTACATAAATGACTAGATCTATAAACATATGTTCTTTTCACTGGGCTAAGTGGACTGAAAAATTAAGATGGAACTTTGAAGCCTGCTTACTGTTTTTCTTGTTTGTTTCATTTAATTTTCATTATTTCATATTTATTAAATGGAGACAGTACCCTTGGAAGAAAAAAATGACTTTTAGAACTATCACAAATAAATTATTCTTATCTTGAGTCAGAATTTTACTATTCCTAAGAAGAAAGCAATGTGGGGAAGAACAGAAAAACAAAAAACCCAAAACCAACGTATGCCACATTCTATTATGTTAAATTTTTAAAACTCTATAAAAAAAAAAAAACAGAAACAAAAAAAGTCTTTATAGGATAAAGTTGCCTTTTCTATGCCTTCCCTAGACTCAACATCATGCTTTCATATAACTTATGTCATTTGTTCTTTTTTTACACACATAAGGAGCATATGTAATGTTTATTACCTATTATTTGGATGCAATTTCAAAGTCCCAGGTATTTTTAAGTGACTTCCAAATTCCCAAGACTGGTAAATAGCTGAACGAGATTTTCTGTTATTGAATTCAGTTCTATTCCTATGCTAGCCATGACCTAATATTCATTTGTGTGTCTATGTGTCTGTTTAGTACTTCTTATGTATGTAGGATAAAGAGGAAGTCAAATGATAGGTGTTTAAACATTATAGATAACAATATCTTAGTTACGATGAAACATGCATTATGCTATAGTCTTTTTTAATCAATTTACTCTAAAGATCAATATGTTGACAATGTATTTTAAAATTTAATATTTATATGTTAGAATTGTATCCAGAAAATATTTAGAAAATTCTCAGCAACTTGGAGATGTGTTGAATGCAATTTTTACCCTTTAGCTTACTGTCAGTTTCTTTAAATCCTCTATTCTTATATATCTTTATTTGGTAAGGCAGACAACCACTTTAAAACAATGATGAAAACATTTTAAATTAAATATTAGTAAAGTGATTTTTTTCATTTTTTAAAAGAAAACATGTTCACCTCTGTCTAGCAAATTCCCCTTACCCTTACTTTCCCAACCTTGACCCAAACACCCTCTTTTCTTTATTAATAGATTACATACTTTATTAACGATGTAGAATCCATGTGATAGAAACTTTTTTTTACCTTACATTAAGAAACTATAAGCTAAATACATTCATACCCATATTCCTTTTTCCACCCTGTTACATTTGATGCTGTGTTTCTCCTAATATCTACGTCCTTGGGCCATGAATGAGTAAATAACTGCTACTTATCTAGACCTTAATATATAAAAACCTATGAAACTGGAAAAAATATGTGAAATAACTGTTTTTGGATGGTGGGTAATATAGACTGTACAAGAGTGTGAGCACCAAAAGAAAGGGAAAAAAAACACAAAATGAATCCAAGATTGTTTTAGATTTCTGCTCAAGGTCACATTCTGGATGACACCATGGGGAAGCAGAGACTAAGCGGAGTATGGAGATGCTGGGCAGGCAATGATCAAAGGTCTGATGCAGCTGAAATTTCTGGACAGAATTTAAGGAAGGAGGAAAGTATGAAGAGAATAAGCTCCAGAGGTTTGTACAGACTCCTTGTAAGTCTGTGGCTGATAATAAAGTTGACTTCATAAAGCCTGGCAGAAAAAGGTACAGGAAAACTCTGATCAGAACAGAGATTCCAGAGGTTGCATAGAAGATGTAGGATATCTAATTAGGCAAAGTGTAGAGACTTCATTAAACACCACAGGAACTCAGCTGACACACCAGAAAAGAGTTAAGAGTAGGAATATCCTAATTATATAGTACATACAACTCTAGACCTGCCCTAATAATGCTTAATACATGCCTCAAGGGGGTCAATCTGAGATAACCTTAAAAACTACCTGCCAGGAAAGCAAAACAAATTGAAAAAAACAGAAGCTTCTCTAAAGCAGCATAAAAACTGTTCGGAATAGAATACATGATTATCAGCATTTAATTAAAAACCACTGGATTTTAGAAAAAGAAGGAAAATACACAAGAGAATTTATTTCTTTAATAAAGGAATGGGAAAGGATTTAAAGGTGTTTAAGATGTTGTATTTAACAGATATCGAAGGTTAGGTAGCTATTATAAATATGTTCAAAGATATAATATGAAATATGCTTAACGAAATGAAAGGAAATAATAGCAAATATTAAAGCTATAAAATAGAAAATTTAGTACTAAAAATACAATATCTGATATGAAAAAATTGCTGAAAAGGATCATGATCATAAGATATAAGGCAGATGAAAGGATCACTAAATTTGAATGCAATCTGAAGAATACAGAACATTTTAAAATTAAAAAATAAAGTCTCTGTGAGCTGAGGCAATATCAAACAGCCTAGCACGCTTACATCTGAAGTTTCAAGGAGAGAAGTATGAAAACTACACAGAAAAAAAAGACCAAATAAAATAAACTATGAAAACCCAAATATTCAAAAATGTGTTGAAAAAAGATAAAATTTACATTTCCAAGAAGCTCAGTGAATCTCAAATGGGACAAATGCATTGATGCCACTATGCAGCACAAAGTAGTCGTATTACCGAAATAATCAAATACTGAAAATGAAAAAAGGTGGAGAAGAATCTTGAAAATAGTTAAAGGTAGAAAAATTACAATAATAGAGACCACAGTTGACCTCTGCTGGGAACAATGAAGGCCAGAAGACAATGGAGTGATATATTCAGATGGTTGAGGAAAAAAAATAAAAACTGTCAACACAGGACCCTACATCCAGATATATATACACAAATATTTTTCAACTTTCAAAATGTAAAATACATATATATGAATAAATTGAAAGAATTCTTTGCTTCTAAATCTGCTCCTATAAATAATACTGAGGAAGTTCTTCATTTTGAAGGAATTGACAACAGATGGAAAAAAGTATGTAAAGGAAGAAATGGACAAGAAAAGAAATAGTAATTATGTAGGTGAATACAGAAGATTAAACATTTCCTGTTAAATATGGATAACAATATAAAGCAAAAATTACAGCAACTTATTCTCATATTTAATAGTAATAGCACAAAGCTTGGGAGTTCAATTGAAATATAAATTTGTAAGCCTTTTATAATATTTTTCATAAAAGGGAAAAATATTAATTCTAAATAGATTATAATAGAGATGCATAGTATAATTCCCCAAAAGAAAAATAAAGTAAAATAATGCAAAAGCTATACCTAGAAAACTAAAAGGAATAATTAACATAGGACAATGAAAGATAGTTAAATAACCCAAAAAAGGCAGGAAAGGGAAAACATATTTTTTAAATTAGTCAGTCAAAAGATGAAAAATAGATCATTTCTTATCAAATTATAAAGTTAAATACTATTGTGTTGAAATTGCATTAAATTTAATGAATAAACACTCAAATTTAAGAATAAAGATGGTCAAACTATATAAGGTCTATAAGAGACTCATTTTAAATAAAAGGTGGAAGAGGTTGGCAAAGATAGATACGATAAAAGCAGTAAGCATATGAAAGTTATAATAGCTAAACTAATATCAGGCAAAAGAAATTTTATGACCAAATAAGTAACTAGGAGCCATGCTAAATGGAGTCATTTCTTTTTCTATCCTTTGGTTTCTATTTTTTTGGCCCCATAGTGAGGCATGTGGGATCTTAGTTTCCTGACCAGGGATTGAACCCGCGCCCCCTGCATTGGGAGCATCCAGTCTTAACCACTGGACCGCCAGGGAAGTCCCGATCCTTTGGTTTCTTAATCCAAGTATTCAAGATAATATATAACACCATATGATAATTATTGATTAGAATTGTACACTACATGTGGTAGGATGATTCTCCATGCTTACAGGGTACCATTTCTTAGCTGACATCTCATCCGCCTCTTCAAAATTCTTCTCCATTGCTCTATTAGGACTTCAGCTTATAGGTCATGCTGTATGTAATAGGATCTTAGTCATGTATCCACTGACACACCTACTTTTCTGCTAATTTGGTTCCTTGGTCCAATGAAATATGCGGCATTCCACGTCTCTAGATTGTAAGCCTCAAATCTGGATGAGATCCTTTGGGCAGAGAAGGCAAATCTATACTCAGAATATGTGTTGATTTTAGTCAGATGGATCACTTTCAGTTCCAAGTTGGAAGGGGTACACTATAGGCAATTTGCCACCAAAGTGTCTGGTTGATTTTCTAGAGTAAGTATAGGCAATTTTTTTCTGTAAAGATCTAGAAAGTAAATGTTTTAGGCTTTGTGGGCTAGCAGTCTCTCTTGCAACTCAACATTGCTACTATTGCACAAAGGCAGCCATGGAAAATATATAAACATAAAAGAGGGATTAGGTTCCAATAAAAATTTATTTGTAAAAACAGGGCTGGATTTGCATCATGGGCCACAGTTTGTCAATTCCTGGCCAAGAGAATGGTCTCATACAAGGGGACCTAGAGTTGGTTTCTGTTGCTGGGAGGTTACATATTCAGCAGCAGCAGTACCTAACCAGGGTTGGTGAGTGGGCACTTTGCTTGCCAGCAAAGGGGTGGTCAATTACAGAATGTGACTGATGGAAACTTGCGGAATATTGCTAATTGATTTAGTACTTCTTCATGAGTGGATGATTTATAAGGTGTTCGTCTGAAACTGAAGAGTTTATCTCCCACCTCTGGAGATCATGTGTTTCCAAGGTTTCCAATGCACTTGCAACCTCTTGCTCACTTGTTCTTATTATCTTGAGACCATTGATATAGTGGACCCCTGTGATGTTCTCTGGATGTCCAGACCATCCAGGTTTCTTTGAATTTGAAGAAAATTCAAATATACTATACTATGCTGGGTGGGGGACAGACAGGTTTACATAGCCCTGGGGCAAGACTGTAAGTATGCACTCTTATCTAGTGTTTGCGAATGTGAATTTTTGTTTTGTTTTTTGAGTAGCAAGCTCCTACACACTAAGGAATGGCTGAGAGAAACTGATGCCCAGAAGGCTAAGTAATGGTAACAATAGTCACAATAATGATAACAACTGATACTTAAGTAGCACCTACTGTGTGCCAAACCCTGATCTAAGCACTTTATCTTTTTATTTAGGTCCATAATTTTTCTGCAAATTAATCACTTCCACTCAAGATTATAATCTGTCTCACATCAGTGGCCTCTTTGATGCTGCACCCTGTAGAGCCACTTTGTCTCAGAGTTTGCAAGTATTTATGCAAATAATTAGCAATCAGAAATTGAAATTTATATAAATTATACTGGAAAAAGTAAATCTTGGGCTGAACTGTCCTTTTGAAAATAAGTTTTTCTCCTTTATTATGAAGGTAAAAATATTCCTTATATATTATTCATAAAAATATAAAGTTAAATATGTATATTTCCCACCACTCTGATGCCCGGGTGTTACTTTGATTACCCTATGGCGCCTAAACTTTTTTTTCTCATTACCTTTTGACTCTTTCTACCCATTTCTCCCAACTCCCCAGCTCCCTGCCTCTCGCAACCACCACTTTCTGCATCTATGAGCTTGTTTTGTTTTGTTTTTTGAGATTACACATATAAGAGAGATCTTATGGTATTTGTCTTTATCTGACTTATTTCACTTAGCATAATGCCCTTGAGGTCCATCCATGTTGTACCAAATGGCAGAATTTCCTTCTTTCTCATGGCTGAATAATATTACATTGTATATATATATATATATATATATATATATATATATACCACATCTTCTTTATCCATTAGTCTATTGATGGACATTTGCTTCCTATCTTGACTATTGTAAATAATGCTGCAGTGAACCTGGTGGTGCATATAAATTTTCAAGTTAATATTTTCATTTTCTTAAGTATGTGAACAATTTTTGATCCCCTTCTTTGATAGGATGCATTCATTAGACAATGGCCGCAAATCACATATCTGAGACTCTAGTAATGCATGTTAGTAAAGATACAACGATTCGCTCAGGAGGTACAATTGGAGCTACTCTTTAATTGAATTTCCATTAGTTCACTGTTATCCTCCAGGAACTATCTGTTCTATGGGTGCCTTGCATGAATTAAATCATGATATGATGTGATATGATGAGACCCACCATCCCTGGATCCTTTAGTGGTGACTCTGATCTCTCCCGTTCCCTCAGGAATATATGATTATTCTACTATATTGGCTAGGACACGAGGGAGGGGGCAGTTTCAGAGGTCTGTACTTGCCTGTACCAATACAATTGCTCTTATCCTACAAGCCAAGATAGTGATGTGCCTGTAACTCATATTTGCATTCTAATTACACATTGAGGAACAAGAGGAATGACCATCATAGAATCTTTGTACCTAGGGGATTCACTCTGATCTGGCCCTATTCCAGGACTCAGTCTATTAACTAGTTCCTATATGCCACCACTCTTACCATAAGTATAGTGAGGATCCTTTAAATCCTGTGTATCAGTTATCAATCCTGCTTCTATAATCCTCCAAACATGTAGATATTCTCCTCACACCAGTAACAGCTACTGAATAGTTATACATTCCTTTAGGAAAGCATTGAGTGATTCCTTACCTTAAATACCTGATGTAATGTTACAGAATACCTTCTCCTAGGATCTTCCTTTCCTTCAATGAATTCCACGTCTGAACAATTAAATTTTGGAAACTGGGCAAGAGATTATACCTTTCTATAGGAGCAGGTGTCATCAGCCTCCTGAAAACACATTCTTGATTTTTTTGGGTTGAATATTTTAAGCAATACCTTTGTCAACTGTCTTTCTATCTTGCCTTAGGGATGCTATATCTTATTAAGCATTCTCTTAGCTCTCTTCATGTCCAATCCTCCTTGCTGGCACTCAAATATTCTCATTTATTATGATCATTGTACCCATCCGGCTTCTGATGTTTAAGTACCACCCTGTAGACTTTAGTATTTTAGGTTCGTAGCATCCCCTTTACTAGTGGAAAGCTCAAATCGGTCACAACACCTTCTACATCAGCCCTGGACTAGAAAATACAGGTATGGATAAGCTTCTCATTTTTCAATGGGCCATTACTACTATTGTAAATTTGATGTCCTCCAAATCCTCCAGTGGAACATAATCATCTAGTGGGTTTTCTGGCCTTACACATTATATCCACTCTGCAGAATGACTAAACCTCTAGACCTTTTGATTCCTTCCCATGTCATTTTCTATGAAACATTTGGCATTTCTATTTCACTTTGCATGGTCTTGCATTTTCCCCAAGTTTCTAAGGGTCATCCTAGCAGCATGTTTGAATTTGGGGGGAAGTTCTTTGTAGAGTACTAAAATATGTATCTGAAAATGTGTTCCCATATTGATAAATTGTCCATTATCAAACTTTATATTATGTCCCCTACGATTCAGCATCTTCTGTCTCCTACCTATAAACACTCTCACTCCTCCTGGTACCAGTCCAGCATTTATAGCTTCTGTGCTCCATTAGCAAGATTTCCTCTATGGGTTAGGTAGTAACTTAATTCTCGTTATTGACTTTAATGGTTAGGGGGAAGTTGGGGATAACTCTGTTGGAGTGGGTTGTTTTCTTGCAGGGCAGAGACCTCTGCATCATCTTCAAGAAAACGAATGTTTGTTAGCTCTTAAGAGAGAGGATTGTACAACCACTTCTACAAACTTGAAAATTCAGGGGAATCTGAGCGTTTCATGCACCAATCCAGATGTTCCCTTTCAGTGACTTTCATTGCATGTCCTTTCAGTCAGAGTTCTGACCTTGACACAGCAGACCTGCCCAGTTGAAAATGTAACTTTCATTGAAGTTCTGCTACACAATCGCATCTTAAATTTGGATGTGATCCTCAGCTTTCTCTGCCCTTTAACTGCAGGAGACTACAGTATCTTTATATGCTGCCAAGGAGGCTTTCTGGCTTTCACATTCAGGCTTTAATTACTGATTAATTACATTTAGCCTTTCATTATCTTTATCCACAAAGTTCATGAAAGTGCCCCTAGCAAAAGCAATCCAATTCAAAAGCCATCAATTTAATTCCTTATATTTTTCAAATGAATGATGCATTGTGCCTTCTAGTGTATTTCCTTTTACAGATTATTCTATCCCAGTTCCCCATTAGGTAAAAGTCTTAACAATTGCATTGCCATCTTATGCCGGAACTATCTGTGTTCCACTACCACCAGATGAAGTCGTCTTTCCCAGCTCTAAAATCCCAAATTGATGTCCACTTTCTCTGTCCACTACCATCATCAACTGTTACAGGTCAGTTACCTGGAAAGCAGTCACTGAGATAGAAATTGATATTCAGGAAATTTGGGGAATGCCTACCTTTGAGAGAAGGGAAGAATGAAAAAGAATTTAGTTTGGATATTAAATTTTTAGCTTGGATGCACAACAAGGAATTGTGAAACTGAGATGACCCTTCTGATTTATCTCTAGTTGGGGAAAAGAGTCAGAAATGTATATGTAACCCAAATAGTCCAGTTATTGGTTTTAGGCTTACTCAGGAAGACTGTGTGATTTTGTCAGCCATATCTAAAAAAGACTGACAGTTGAGAGCTGTCAATTGGCAACACTCTTAGAAGCTGGAGTGAGGATTTGGATGAGTAAAGTATCCATTACCTTAAGGTTACCTCTATTTTGTTTCATTTTGCATGAATTTTCAGCAGTATTTGATACGGTTAGTCATGATTTCCATAAAATATTAGTAATGCTATTTGTTTTCCATGCTTTTTCTATAGACACTTTTTCTCTTTACATATGGCTTCTTCTTTTCTCCTCTATAAACTTTTTTCTTAGAGTATCTTATCCATTACAAGACTTAAACATCATCTATATATTTAGGACTCCATAATTCATGTCTTCAGTCCATATCTTTCCTCTGAGCTCCAGGGTTATATATCCATCAGCTTGTTGGACAAATCCACTTTGAAGACTAAAAGTAACTTGAAATTAAATTTCAAAAGTAAAAAGAACAAATTTTTATTTGTTTCATTTTATTTCATTTTCATTGTTTGTGTTGTCAGTATTTGCCTGGAACACAGCAGACTTTCATTTTATATTTTAGAAATATTTCTTAAATATTACTTTAATAAATGCTAATTGCTTTTCAAAAATAAATCATAGAAAGTTTGTGCCCTCATGGAAACTTCTACATTGAGCACACTATATATCCTGAAGACAGGCACATTTGATTTTTCAAATAAATCATGTTTAGAAATATGAGCAGGACCCTTTCAGGTAAAGTTTCTATAGTCTTGTTTTGAGTACAGTCCTAGAGTATAGCCAACAAAGTTTAATTAAATCAACATTTCAGTTATGACTCTCTTATAATTCTAACAATTGAAACCTTGCTATTCTTATTTGACAACAAAACTCCTCATAGAAAGACTGTAAGAAAATTTATAATATTTAGGATTTTCAGAAAATATTTTACTCATGCTGTTGCAATGTAAGCAAGTGAATTTATTTATATAGTATATTATTCTTAATAATTTTCTGAAATTTAAATATTTCACAGTTGAAATTCATAATATTTTGAAATTAAATTTGTCATCCAGTTATTAGTGTTGTATCATATTTTTATACCTCATTATTGATTGAGGCCATATATTTTCCTGAATGTCTTTGATTGGTGTATCTTCCTTTTCAGCTATTTTCTCCATTCTGATAGTCAAGGATAGACATATATAACTATGTCTAAGTGCCACAGCCCAAAAATATCCATGTATTATTTTGTACATTCAACATTGACTTCATTCCATTCATTCTTTTAATGTGGATGAGAATATCTTCTTCCAGGATCATTTTAAAGATTTCTTAAGAGGTCCCACTCATGCTCTTCTCTACAGGCCTGGATTAACCATTTCCTACTTGTCATTCATTGATTTGGGTCATTTGAACATTTTCTTATCACTGTGATTTGGTTCTTTACACAACCAATTCTTATGGAGTACCTAATATATTCCAATAATTGTTCTAGGCACTGAGGTTACTTCAGAAAGAGAACACATAAAAACCCCACCTTTAAGAAGTAAATATTTTAGTTAGAAGAGATAGACACTAAACCATAATAAATGAGACAATAACCGCTATTTAAAAAAATAAAGAAAATAGCAGGTAAGAGGAATTGGGAGTGTCATGGTAGTGGAGGAGGAGAATGTTACTGTTTTAAACAGTTTATATTTAACTATTTTTCATGATGGTGAGCCTCCTGGAAAAGGTATCATTGAACAGACTTGAAATAAGTGAGTGAAGGAACTATATGGATATAAGGAGGAAGAGAATTCCAACCAGAGGGAACAGGTAGTGGACAGGCTTTAAGCAGCACTGGCATTTCTAGAAATAACGTCAGAGACCAATGTGGAAAGGATAGGAGTGAAGGAGAAGAGGTCAGGAAATAAATGGTAAGCATGGGACTAGAAGTGGGAGCAGGGCAGATTCCTTAATGACCTGAAGCTATAGTAAAACTTTCATTTTTATTCTGTGTCAAAAGGGGGACCACTAGAGGATTCTGGATAAAGTTAGGAAATGATCTGATTTTTTTAAAGCCCACTTTGGCTGCTGGATAAGAAACTATTTTAAAAACCTGGGTAGAAGAAGATGGTAGCTTTGACCAGGATGAAAGTAGTGAAAAGTAGTTAGCTTCTGCACAGATTTTGAAGCGAGAGCCTAAAGGATTTCCTTTAAGAAATGGTAACAGTCAGTGACTAAAAGATATTTTATCTCTTATACTAAAATAAATTTCAGGTTATGTTATTCCATACGTACAAGATACCTACCACAAGGAACATTTAGTACTTTACAGAATGACTAAAGATAAAATATAGATAATAACCATTATATCACAAAATGACAGAAACTTATATGGTTCTGTTGCCAAAGATAATATTTTCATAAGATAAATAAATAAATGTATATGTTTGTTTATCACCTATTTTGCAAGAGTAGACTAAAATTTTTTATTTGGGTTACATTTTATAAGTGATTTGGGCATCCACGGACAAACAACAACCACATATTTTATAGATATATATGAATCTATAAATAAAGAGATTGAAGAAATATATAGCACCCAGGTTTGTTGCAGCAGAAGGGAAAAGAAAGGTACATTACATTTTTGAGGTATGCAGTAGTAATAACTCATTAGCTCCCTGTGGCAATTATGGTTGCCTTCATTCAAGATTTTCAAAAAATAATATTTGTTGGAGATAAATTGTTTGACTACTAATCAACCCTCTCCTTCTAGTAAGTAATGTTTTCCCTCCAGTTAAATTATCTCATTAGACATTCCTATCAGCAAAGAGGAGACATGACTGTGGTAATTTTCCAAGTTGGGAACACCAATAACCAAAATAGTCTTTAAAAAGATATAGTTTGAATGTGTTCATAGTTTAGACACCAGATAATAAACTTACATATCTCCAGAAAATGCATGAAAATGACCTCAATACATGTAAGTGATTAACTTGATTGGAGTAATTACCTTTAGTGCCCAGAAACACACAAATGCTTGAACATATACATATCTTTCATTTAGCATTTAAGTTCTAATAAGTACTTTTAGACATCTAGGACATTTATTTCCTTTACTTTTTTCTCTTTTCTCTCTCTCTCTGTCAATCTCTCTCTCTCTCTCCCTCTCTCTTCTGCTACCTGTTTGATTTGTGTTTGTTTGGATAATCCACTGTTCTAAAAGTTTGAAGTGAATCAGAAATGATCTAAAAATTAAAAGTGAGCCAGAAATTTAGACCAATGTACAGCTGATACCATGTAGTCATTTTCATTAAGATCATTGAAATAGATGAACTTTTTTCTTTTTTCAATATATATAGTTTATTGAAGTATAGTTGATTTACAATATTGTGTTAGTTTCAGGTGTACAGCAAAGTGATTCTGTTATTTTTTTTTAAATTCTTTTCCATTATAGGTTATAAGATATTGAATATAATTTCCTGTGCTATACAGTAAATCCTTGTTTACTTTATATAAATAGTAGTGTGTATCTGTTAATACCATACTCCTAAATTATCCCTTACCCTCTTTGCCTTTTGGTAACCATAAGTTTGTTTTCATGTCTGTGAGTCTTTTTCTGTTTTGTAAATAAATTCATTTGTATTATCTTTTTAGATTCCACATATCAGTGACATCACATAACATTTGTCTTTCTCTGTCTGACTTAACTTCATTTAGTATGATATTCTCTAGGTCCATCCATGTTACTGCAAATGGCATTATTTCATTCTTCCTTATCCATTCATCTGTTGATGAACACTTAGGTTGCTTCCATGTCTTGGCTATTATAAATTGTGCTGCTATGAACATTGGGGTACATGTACCTTTTCGAATTAGAGTTTTCATCTTTTCTGGATATATGCCCAGGAGTGATACTAATACAGCTTCTGGATTGTTGCGGGCACCTACTGAATCCTGTGTTTGCTGAAACACCTCATTCAAGACATTTTTTCCCCTTATCAAAACTCCTTTGCCTTGTATTATAGTCCCTCAGGTCTCTGCCCTTTGGAGATAATTTTATAAACCAACTAATGGAAATATATTAGTGACTAAAAAATCCAATTGACAACTCAGTTAATAAATACATATTGTGTAACTTCTCTGGTCAAGCAAAAGTTCAAGTTTGGTTTGGAACATAAATTACCTATAATACAGATACTGTAATCAAAAAATAACCAATAATCTAACAGGATGGGAAACACATATTATACCAAGCAGAATAAAAACATCACCCTAAATAATAATAATAATAAAGCATATTTAGTGAGTATTCACTTCGTTCCAGGAATGATACTTAACACTTCTCTATCTCATTATGTTTTCAAAATTACCTAATGAATTATATCCTAATATTATCTCATTTCTGCAGATGAGGAAACTTAAAAATCAAGGAGTTTACATGATTTACCCCAAGTGATTTATTTAGTAAGTGGGAAAATGGAATTTGAACCCAGACATAACTAGTCTTAAAGCTTACTCTTCATTGACCCCATCATATTGTCTTGCTGTTCTTAGTTCATTAGGTGTGCATGTAGAAAATACAGATTTAGCATGTAATTTTCTTTTTTTTGTATTTCAATCCAAATTATATTTTAAACCTCCAGTCTACAATTAAGGAATACAGTTTCAGCAACTGAAGATGTTTTCTCTTGCCTTCCTAGGATTGTTTCTGAGTTCAAGTGTGTTTCAAGAAGTGTGTATGTGTGAAACAGATTATCTTAGGCAATTAATCAGAATCTTCATCTCTTCACTCTGCCATTGAATTTGATGTCATTATTCTATTCTAAATTTTAATCTACGGTCTATACAGGTCTCTGCTGTGTTGTCTCTTTATCCTTTCCAGAAGTTTCTTTGGATCCAGCTCTCCTCTGTTAAATAGTCAGAATTCTATCTTTGGGCCATAGAAATCTCACATAGTTGTTTAACATCATTCTTTACTTAATATTTAAAAACTAGCATCTCACCAGATAATAAATATAAATATTTTTTTATCCATTCAGGATCCTTGTACTTTTTATGTCTCTTCACCATTCCTGTTAAGGAACAGAAAAAGTAATTTTATGTCCATTTTACAGATGAGAAAAATGTGGCTCTTTATATTATGTAACTTTCTGAATGCTATGTGACTAAAATCTGGTAGAATTAGGAAAATACCCCAAATTCTTTTGTTTCTCAGTTTAGAATTTTGAAAGTAAAATAAAAGTGCTGTGGATATTCATAAAAGGAAGAGATTATGTGTGGTCAGGAGGATGAAGTGAGTAGAGAATGAGATTGTTAAAATAAGATCAGAAGAGACTTCATGACAAAAGTACTATTTGAAGTAGATAGTAAAAGAAAAAAATGAAAAAACTTATAATATCAAAAGATCTTGATGAGTAGGTAAGGGGAGGGGAAGAAGATGGTTGTTAAAAAAGAATAGAAAAGAACAGGAGAAACTTTCCCAGGTTTTTTGCATTTAACATGAATTTGTTTTAGACAACTTACTCTGTGTGCAAGTATTCTAATGAAAGAATCATGAACTCTTCTTCCTGTCTCCAACTAGTTTACAGTCTATTTCATCAAGAATTAAAGTTTTGTTTATACTCCATAATATGTATTTATTTTTACCAGACCCTTCAATATTTAACTTAAAACAATGGTTAACGGCAATACTCTATCACATGTAGCGGAGAAAGGAATATTTAGATACAAGGAAGCTTTCTGAAATACCTAAATGGACGTCCTGCAGACTACTTATACAAGAAGAGACAATGTTATTCATGTTCCATGGTAGTAAGGCATCACTGATAAAGTAAATTAAGAAACTGAAAAATTTATAGAAAATTTAGTGGACCGTGTCTTCAGCATTCATTATATTAGAGGTACTTTACACAAGTTGATTAATTTAATCTGCATATCCTACTAGTTAGACATTGTGTTCCTTACTTAGCAGTGGGGAAAATATGGTCCAAGCTTAAGCATTTGTTAATAAATAAAGTTGGTTGGGAATTGAATGCAAGTTTTCAGGACTCCAAAGCCCTATGGCCCTCATTTATTACAGCAGATTTTCAAACATAGGGGAAAAAATTGAAAGAATGGAACTTTGAGCACACATATAAACAAAATTTTCAATGTTTATTAACATTTTACCCTATTTGTTCCATCTAGAAAGGTGTAATTTACATTAAAAATTCACCATTTTTTATTTAATAGTTTAATGAGTTGACAAACATATACAGTAATGTAAACATTATTATAGTCAAGATAGAGAATATTTCCATCACCCTGAAAATTTGCCATTGGTCCCTTTGCTGTCCATCCCTTTGTCTCACCTTGTTCCCTGGCAAATTCTTATTTTCTTTCTCTCTAGTTTTACCATTGCTAGACTGTCATATAAAATAATTCAGATCATATTTAGACTTTTGTATCTGGCTTATTTAACTTAACATATTTTTGAGTATCAAAACATTTGGTAGCATGCAACGTAAGTAGTTCATTCCATTTTATTGCATAGTGTTCCATTGTATGGATACACTAAAATATTTTTTATCCATTTTCAAATTAATCAACATTTTGGAATTTTCCAGTATTTAGCTATTATGAATAAAGGTATTATAAATATTATGTACAGGTCTTTGTGTAGCCATATATTTCATTTCTCCTGAATAAATATCTAGGAGAAATGTCACAGGATTGTATTATAATTATATATATAACTTTATAAGAAGCTTCCAAACTGTTTTCCAAAGTATCTGTACCATTTTGCACTCCCAGCAGCAAAGTATGAATTCCATTTGATCCACATCATCACCAAGACTTGAAACTCTGTCTTTTTAATGTTAGCCATCCTAGTGGATACATATATATATATCTCCACAAATTAAAACCACAATGCAATATATATATTGCATTGTGGTTTTAATTTGCATTTCTCTGGTGTATAAAGATGTTGAACATCTTTCCATGTGCTTCTTTGCCATTGGTATATCTTTGTTGGTACTTTGTGTTCAAATATTTTTCTTCTATTATTCAGTAGTAAGAGCACTTTTTAAAAAATATTCTGGACATAGTTCTGTTGCCAAATGTATCTTTTTTTCAAATATTTTCCCCAATCTGTAGCTTGTGTTTACATTTTCCTAACAGTATCTCTTAAAGAACTGAAGATTCTAATTTTGATGAAAACTGTACACTATGATAAAGTCTGATTTCATTTTTGATGTTTGTTGACAGTTTTCATGCTCCACTCATACCTCTCTGCCTTCTCTTCCACATCTTGAAAAACTGATAAGAAATTTCAGGTGCTTCCTCGTTTGGTGCTGGCAGGAAATTCAAGCCAAGTAAACCTCAGGCTATACAGGAGAACCCTCTCCATTGTTCCACCTCGTAAACGCAAGAAAATCCCAAAGACAGTTGCCCCTTTATGCTCTCTCAATTGTGAGATACCTTGACCTCCCCAGAAAGCCTTACTACGTGTTAGTAAATCTTTTCATGCCCTCTTAGTGCATATGTGATCTCAACAGTCTTGACATCTGAATCAATTGTCTCTTGCTGCTTTAGCAATTTACTGCACACTTTGCGGCTTAAAAATAACACAAATTTATTATCTTATAGTTCTTTATGTTAGAAGTTTCACTGGACAAAAATTAATGTGTTAGCATGCCTTCATTCCTTTATGGAGGATCTAGAGGAAAATTAATTGTTTTGTCTTTTCCAACTTCTAGACACCACCTGTAATCCTTAGCTGACGGTTCCTTCCTCCATCTTCGAGCCAGTGGGATAGCATCTTTAAACCTCTCTCTGCTTCCCTATTCCACTTTTAAGAACTGTTATTATTACATTGGGTTCATCCAGATATTCTAGAAAAAAACTCTCTATGTTAAGGTCAGCTAATTAACAATTTTAATTCCATTTACAGCTAATTCCCCTTTACCATATAATATAACATATTCACTAGATCCAGGGCTTAGGATGTGAACATACTTGAGAGGCCATTATTCTTTATATTAAATCTGAAACAAATTGCCACCTCCATAGGGTGACCACAACAAAATGCGAAGTTACAAAGATTTTTTTTTTTACTATTTTCCTACAGAAATTTCATAGGTTTAGCTTTTATATTTAGGTCTATTTCCATTTGTAATTAATATTTTAAATATGGTTTAAGGTAATGATAGAGGTTCAACTATTATGAAGTATATTGTGTTATAATTCTCTTTTATTACAGTTACTTTGTCTGGCATTGGTATTAGGGTAATGTGAACTTCATAAAATGACTTGGAATGTGTCTTTCCCTCCTTTATTTTCTGTAACAAAGTGTAGAATTGGTATTTGTCTGTTTAATGGATGATAGGCTTTACCAGTGAAGCCTGTTGGACTGGGAGTTTTCTTTGTAGGAAGATGTTAACTACAAATTCAAGATCATCCTTTTCAGTTATCTATTTCTTCCTTAGTGAGCTTTATATATTTAAAGGCATTTTCCACTTCATATTTTTTTAAAGTTGTATTGATATATAATTGTTTATAACACTCTCATATTATCCATTTAAACTCTGTAGAATTTGTTATAATGTTCCCTTTTACTTTTCACATGTTGATAATTTGAGACCTCTATTTCTTGAAAAAGACTGGTGAGAAATTTATCATTTGTATTAATTATTTTCAAAAATATATTTTGCTTTTATTAATTTTCTCTACTGTTGTCCTGTTTCCCATTTCATTAATTTTTATTTTCACCTCAAATTTTTCTCTCCTTTTTCTGCCTCTGTGTTTTCTTTGCTCATCTTTTTCTAGTTCCTTAAGTTGAAAATTTAGATTACTGGTTTGAGACATTTCTATTTTCTAAAATAAATATTTAAACTACATATTTCTAAGTATTGAATTAGAGCAATCTACAACTTCTGATATGTTGTGCTTTTATTTTTATTCAGTAAAAAAATATTTTATTTCCCCTATGATTTCATACCAATGGAGAATACAATTTATTTTCAAGTGAGGTCTCTAATTTCCAAATGCATTTTCTATATGTCTTTCTATTATTGATTTCTGTCTTAGTTCTACTATGATCAGAGTACATGATTTATAGTATTTTAATTCTTTGAAATTTACTAAGATGTTAGCATCACACCTTTAGTGAATGTTATATTTGATTTGAAAAGAATGTGTTTTCTATTGTTGACTGGAATGTTCTATAAGTATCAGTTAGGTCAGGTTGGCTAGCAGTGTTATTCCAGTTTTCTACATCTTAACTGATTTTTGTCTATTTGTTTTATCAGTTACAAAGAGAGGAGTGCTGAAATCTCAAACTATAATTGTGGATTTGCCTATTTCTTTTTTAGTTCTATTAGGCTTTTATTTTTCACTTTAAAGCTCTGTTATTAAGTACATAGGATTGTTGTCTTATTGATTAGTTAACCCATTATCTTTCTGTAATGACTCTTTTTATCTCTAGTAAAATTCCTTCTTCCAAAGTCTCCTTTGTGTGACATTAATATAACATCCTAGTTTTCTCTTGATTAGTGTTAACATGGTATAACTTTTCCTACTCTTTTATGTCTTTCATTTCTTTACAGTTGAGGTGGGTTTCTTATGGACATTGTACTGTTAGTTAGTGCTCTTTTTTTTTAAATCAAATCTTACAATATCTGCCTTTAATTGGAGAGTTTATACCATCAGGTATTCAATGTAATTATTGATATAGTTGAGTTTTAAATCTATAATCTATTTGTTTTCTTTTTCCCCCCATCTGTTTTTATTTATTTTTTCTCTTGTCTGGGACTCTTTTAGATTGGTTGAATCTTTTTTTTTTTGTTTCTATTTTATAACCCTTATAACTAGTTAGCTATACATTTTAATATTATTTTTTAAAGTTATTTAGGATTACCACATATATCTGTAACTTCTCACAAAGTACCTTTAATTATTATTATACCTCTTCTCACATGACGTAAGAAGTCTGCAAAAATATCCTTTCATTTCCTCCCTCCCATACAATTGTACTATTTTCATCACATATTTTATTCTATGTATATTTTAAACCTATGTGTATTTTAAATAGTAAAAATTATTTCTGGGCTTTCCTGGTGGCGCAGTGGTTGAGAGTCCACCTGCCGATGCAGGGGACATGGGTTCGTGCCCCGGTCTGGGAGGATCCCACATGCCGCGGAGCAGCTGGGCCCGTGAGCCATGGCCTCTGAGCCTGTGCGTCCGGAGCCTGTGCTCCGCAACGGGAGAGGCCACAGCAATGAGAAGCCCACGTAACACACACACACACAAAAAAAATTATTTCTATTTTTTACTTAGGTATCATTTAAGGAGATTAAAAATAAAGAAAATTCAGTTTATATTTTTCCAATTTTCACCATTTTCCATGCTCATTTTTTCTATAAATTCAAGTTTCCATCTACTATTTGATTATTTCTACCTGAGGAACTCCTCTTAATATTTGTTTTAGTATAAGAGTGATGACAATGAATTTTAGCCCTCTTTTTAATATCTTTATTTTGCTTTCATTTGTGAAGGATAGTTTTATAAGCCATAATAATTCTAAAATAACATTTTTTCCTTTGAGTACTTTAAGATGTCTCTTCATTGACATCTGACATAGTTTTTGGCAAGGCTTTCAATTTACTGTCTGCAATATTTATTTTTTTCCTTGAATTCATTCATGATTTTCTCTTTATGTTTGGTTTTCAGCAGCTGGAAAATTATGTGGCCATGTTTTTCTTTGTTTCATTATTTGAATTCTTACTACTTTTCCTACTTGGGGTTTTCTGAGCTTCTTTGATCTGTGCTTTTTAAAATTTTTCATTAATGTTAGAAAATTCTTATACACTGTCTCTTTCAATATTTATTACTCCTTCACTTTTCTCTTCAGGGTAACAATTCCAGGCATTTTAGACTATTTGACATTATCTTAATACTCTCTGATTTTATGTTCTGTTCTTTTCCCACATTTTGGTGTGTGTATTTATGTTTAGATTATTCCTACTGACCTATAGTCAAGATAACTAATTCTTTGCTATGTAGAGTATGAAAATAACCCTTAAAAATAGTCTCTTCACTAGATATTTTAAATTTTAAAACCCCTTCCTGATAGTTCTACCACCTGGGTCATCTCTAAATGTAACTATCTTAAGAGTTTTTTCTCTTGATAATGCATAATTTTTTTCATGTGTGTTCCATAATTTTTTATTAATTGTCAAACACTGTTTATAAAGAAAAGGTAACAGCCAAAGCAAATAATAGTTGTGTCCAGAAATGGACCCCTCATTCCTGTTAGGCAGTTAATGTGGTGAGCTGAATCAATATAGTCTGGGTGGTATTTGTTTTGTCGTTTCTGTGTTTACCTTAAGTGTATGATAGGCCTCATTCCCTTCAGTGGTGGTCTACCACTGTTTCCTCGTACTCAGTGGGAGGACTGCAGGAACCGAGAGTTTTCAAAAGTCCATGAACACCTGAAAAAAATAGAAAGAGGACTTTTTTTCTAAGTTCTTCTAAGTTAACTTGTCAGCTTGGATTCAAACTGTCCAGAGTGTGAATGGGCTTCTCCAGAAACTCACTACTGAGTCTCATATGTTGGCATTCCTGAATGCTTGTGACACTGAAAGGAGATCTAACAAATCTGCCACATCTAATATTTCTGTCGAGCTCCTGAAAGAAGCTTGGTGAAGAGAAATTTTCTTTGAATTAGATATCTCTTTTTGTCTGGGTCTGCCAAGGATTTTACATTATTACAGTAGCCCACACTTGGCTTTTAAGAATGTATTAAAATTTCATTTTTTCCTCTCTTTTTATGGTTTCCACTTCTTCCTCCTGTTTTCTGCAAAAGTTGAGACATTTTGTGTGTCTCCATCTCTCCTCAGAGGGATTTGGTACTCCCAGGAATTTAATTCATCCAGTTTTCTTACAACCTTAGCTCTCAGATAGGCTCAAAATATGTCATTTTGTAGATTATTCAGTTTTTTTTTTTTTAGTGTATGACATTCACTTGCAGCTTTCTTCATTTTAAGCAGAAATGCAACCTGACATATTACTGTTTAAAGTTCTTTTCAGTGTTAACATTTGAGTCCACATACAGAAGAAAAATCATTTAAATCAAAGTTTTGACAGTATTCTATGGCCTCACTGTATGACTAAAACCATGTTTTCTTCTCAAGTAATAATGACACAATTTTCTTAAAAATTAGAAGAGCTGAGCAAAGGGCGAACTGGTTTTTATCTATTATTCTAATTTAATCATTAACCCAACCCCTTGAGGAAGTTGTATCATGATCTCCATTTATATAAAAAATTGTGAAATACCTACAGATACACATCTAGAATGTGGCAGAAAAGAGATTCAAGTTATCTGATTTCAGACCTCTATCCTTAGTCACGAAGTAAGGAGTCCCCATTTAATAATCCATTCTTTTCCTGTGGGAAAGTCACACATTTTTGCTTCTTTTTGTAAGTCATGACAGAGCCTAAAGTACAGATTTCTGAAATATGTAATCATACTAGGTCTTTTAACCAAGCCTCTATAAAAATGTGAACCTAGTCTCAATTTTCAGTTATGAAAACAACGCTTATTCATGTTTTTGTATTCCTCTTTTTAATGGGACTACTGCCACAAGTTTCAGGTTTGAGTCAGATGGCTGTAAATTGAAAAACAAATAAAAAGAGAAATAAAATACCCTTATTCTTCTGCTCCCTAGTCACAAGTATCCAATAAAAACAATAGCAGATTAGTTCTGATAATTAATAGACTATTTTGTCAGCTAGCATGTTAGCTTAAGAAAAATGTGACAAAAAATTTTGTGCAGCATTAGAGAGTAAGTGTCTTTTTTAGAAAGTAAGGGAAAAGAACTTCCAAACAAAGGTGGAATTTTAAAAATATGTTTCTAGAAATGAAATAATTTATGTCAGTTAAGTTCTAAGCAACTCATTTGTACTGGAGGTTGGCTGGAGATAGTGATAGTGGAAGAGGAGTTTTTCTAAACCATAAAAAAAATATGTCAAATAGTTGAACTCTCTTTTTGACCTGTTCTTCAGACTTGTCAGCTTACTTTTTTCATTACATTTAGGAATTTAACAGAGAAGAGGCAGAATCAACCTCCAAAAATGCCAGAGGAAAATGGATGTGTCTTCATTCCTTTTGCAAATATTCTCCCTTGTTATGAGGATGGAAAGCCATTCTGACAGAAAAAGTGAAGACTGTGCTCACTGAATCTCTTTTCTTTATTCAATCCCATCTCTCTTCCTCTGTCTACCTTGTCATTTTTCATATTCATTCCTTGACCTTTTCTCATTAAGCTTTTTACCTTTTTTAGATCTTTCCCATTCTCATTAACAGTCTCTTTCTTCATTCCCTTCACAAAATATACCATATTTCATTTTTACACAGTATGTGCTTTCTTTTTTTCTTCACTGTGACACTAATTCCTTACTTCTAAATTGAGTAATAGGAAATTGAATCACTACCTATTTCCTTCTGGTATAAGTGAAATAGCCAAAAATCAATAACTGGAGACAGGTCAACAAAAGGCCTTGTAGAACATTGCTCAGTGAAACAGCTGGTCTGTGTTTGTATGTGTGTCTATCTGTGGTGAAGATTGATGATTGTGTGTCTGTATGTATATGGTGTTTGTGTGTGCCTGTGTCTGTGCTATGAGTGTGTGATGGTAAAAATATCTATGCATAAACTCATGTTAAGCCTTGCAAAAAATAGTAACTGACTTAGTCTTGAGTATATTTTAAGTAGATTTATCTTAAATTTAAGCCACAGTAAAAAATGTAAAAAAAAAAAAAAGACTTGCAAAATTAATTCTCTATTAAAGGAAGTAGGAATAAATTACTTATTTTGTTTGCATATTATAGTTAATAATGTAATTTCACTAGTGAAACAAATTAATAACTCCATTTCTCCTGTTTATTCATTGTATATAGAAAAAGGGAATCTCCATTCACAAAAATAATTTGTTTGAGGTTCATTCTCTTCCATATTGAGGACATTGTGAGATCATTGAAGCTTCAACATATCCAATCCAATTAGCCATTAAAATAGTTATGACAGAAAAAAAAAAAAAACCTCTGATGATAATAATGACCTTACTGGATTGACTATGGTGAAGTTCCATTCATGGCATCTGAAAAGCAATTATAATCGGAACTGAAATACATGTCTGGATACTAGATTCAATCAAGCATATGGACATGGGCATAGCTTCAGTGCATTCTCTTAAAAGTAGGTTTTAAAATGTCACTTCTGTAGTCTATTGATTTGTAAGCAAACAATTTTTAAAAAGTGTCATTGTCTAGGCTAATGCTGAAAAGGTAAAAATGCTCATTCCAATAAATATTGCAATAAAATTAATAAATGGCATTTTCTTTGGAAATTGAAAGTAGATATGAAACAACATGTGTCACTGAGTATAAAATCCCTGGTTGACATTTTTAGTCTTCCCGCCTTATTTAAAACACCTTTCGCGCACCAGATGCTCTATCCAAAAGATAGTTTCACAAACTTGTCTGTCTTAGGAAAAGCAAGCATGAGAGAAGTAAGATGAACAGGTAATAGTGTTCTCTAATATTTTTCTTGGCAGAAATTATGAAGAACCTAATTTAGTTGAACTAAGTAAGTGCTTTGGAAATTAAAGGAAGTCACAACCCTTATTTGATTCCACACAAATATTTCTCTGTGTAAAAAAAACCTACCATAAAATTATAAATAGTTCTTTCTGGTAGAGAAGTATTGAAGGAACTCTTTCAGAATAATACATATAATATGAAGAATAACACATAGAACTGAAATATTTGGTACAGTGAGCTTTTTTTATCCTGTCACAATGACTTTTAGGCAAAACCCAATATTAGAATATATCTTTCTGTTCTAAGGTATATGTCAATCTAGTAAGTAACCAGAGAAACCAAGATAATCATTTAGAATATTAATCATGCCCTGTTTTGTTTTACAACTTTTTTCTAGAGAACTTGGTATTAAATAAAATGCAAGAACACAATGTGGATATCAAGTTATACAGAAAGGTTTAAGAAAGTCATTTCTTATTCTTCAAAACCTAGATTAGAAACATAATACATTTATAGATTACATTTTCTAAAATAGATAGTAAAGTGAGAAAAATATATGGATTGTATCTGTAATTGCTGAGAAGTGATTTGAATGTGACAAATTCCATAATTTTAAAATCTCTACCTTGAAAGTATTTGGTAGGATTTTAATCTGTACTGGTTATGCAAATACAAATAAATGAGACAAAAGAATCTTAGGATGTAATTTTATTATATTTCTATAAAGTACTCTCTAAACCTCTATCTGTTGACTGACAGCTCTGAAACTGTCATAAAAGTGGTGGAGAGGGCTTCCCTGGTGGCGCAGTGGTTGAGAGTCCGCCTGCTGATGCAGGAGACAAGGGTTCGTGCCCCGGTGCGGGAAGATCCCACATGCCGCGGAGCGGCTAGGCCCGTGAGCCATGGCCGCTGAGCCTGCGCGTCCGGAGCTTCTGCTCCGCAACGGGAGAGGCCACAACAGTGAGAGGCCCGCGTACCGCAAAAAAAAAAAAAAAAAAAAAAAAGTGGTGGAGAAAAACTCTACCGATCAATGTGTGATCTAAGAAATTGTTCTGGCTCCATCCTCAAAATATCCATCACCTTGTCTTATTTTTCCTCCTATATAACTGTCTCGGTGAATGGCAGCAAAACTCCATTGAAATAGTTAACACTGAAGATATCATTGAGGGCAAAAAAGCTGGAAACAGAACTTAGGAGATTTTTGAAATACTCAGCAAAAAGGAATAGTAATTCTGGAAATATTTTGAATGTAGAATCAGCATGGCTTGGTTAATGATTGAATGTGAGAAAGTAAAATAAAATTGAATTAGTGGCTTCTCAGTTCAGTGGGATTGAGCATAATTTTAATAGAAATATGCATTTATTTTAAAACTGAACTAATTTTAAAAATGAAATAAACCACCCATAATATGTTCTGCGATGAAAACCACTAACAACGTTTTTGTAAATATTGCTTGTTTTATTCCAATACATATATATGTGTGTTTATAATGAGTTGAAACTTATGTTACAGGTGGCACATTGCAGACAGTATTAGTCAATTAATTAATATAAAAGCTAACTTTTGCAACCATAATTGAAGTATACCATACAAATGATTTTTATACATTTAAAAAATGTTAATGGTATATGTAACGTGACTATTCATATGATATTACATTTTCTTCTATAACAGCACTTAAATAGCTATATACGGGTCAAATATTTGGATATATCATGAATTTTTAAACCCATTCGCTATATTAGAAATGTGAATGGTTTGCAGCTTTTCTCTATTATAAACAGTGTTGAAGTATACATCCTAATGATACTTTAGGATACATTTCAAGACATGGAATTGAAGGGTATGTTTATAAAATTTGATACATATTTTTAAAGTTTATAGCCTTTCAAAATAAGTAAAATTAGAAATAGAATTATAAATTTGCTTTTAGAAAACACATCAGAAATCTGGCAGTGGCCATGTTCTTTCTCTGGTGTTTACCTCTGATTATTAATTTATGTAGATAAGTTGTAGTTAAAGTTGAAAGGAGTTATTAATAGTATAGGATTGCCATCCATTGCTATAATACTTGAATCCTTCTTCAAATCTCCCCCACCTAGTACCCAACCAGTTTATATATGAACATATTCATTGGTACAAAATTTACTACCTCTGGCATGGCATTTCAGGGTGGGAAATTCACCACATTCTTCCTCAGGTGTTATCCTTTGTCTGGTCCTTGTCTACTGCTTTGGGGACCAACCAGCCAAGTTTAATTTATCTTCTGCATGATAGATAAATGTATTTCATGAGTATTCAGTTTCCCCTGCTTTTCTTTTTTTGTTTTGTTTTGTTTGGCTTTGGTCACCTACCTTCATATAACATGATTTTAAATCCTACCAGAGCTTAGTCATTTTTCATTTTAAATGTAGTACCTATAAATAAAAACAGTACTTTTTGTGTAAGTTTGCATTGCATTTATTGGTATAAACATCTAATTACTAAATCAAAGTAAGATTTACTTCACTAAATCAGTTCCCATTTAACATGATTTTTTTCAATCTATATATTTCTATTTGTATTCTGTGCTTATTGGACCTCTCTCTGTCTCTCTTACTCTCTCTTTTCCTCCTCTTTTTCATTGCAGTGTAGATTATAAAATCAAGGAATAGTAATATAAGAGCAGGTAGCTTAGTACAGGATATCCTAGTTTTCTTTAAATGTTCAATTTTCTTGGCTATTTTATTAGATATGGTACCACCTTTTCTGTACTATTTCCCATAAACTGAAAAGTTGTTACATGTGCAAATTTTTTAAAGAAATATGATATTATGCAATAGCCTGACTAATCATATGACTTTTAATATAGCAACAAATAATATATGTAAAATTAAGATTTTTATCTGTAAATTCACCTGGACATTTCTCCTCTTGTGGAAAATCCCTGATCAGCTATGTTTCATACTACCTCATTTCCATTCTGAGATTTGAAACTTTTCCATTTCATTTATTCATTCAACAAATATTTTCCTCAGTAAACCAAGTTTGTGACAGGCAGTTTTCTAGGTACTGGGAATAAATCAGTAAACAAAATGACTCAATTTTCCTATGCTCATGGAACTTGCAACCTAGTAGGGAGAAACAGACAATAAACAAACCGTTGAAATCTATAGTCTGTCGTATAGTGGTAAAGATGAGGGAATAAATTGAGCAGGGAGGAGCATTAGAAAATGTGAAGGCTGGGATCCAATTGTTAATAAGGTGTGCAAACAAGACCTCACTGTCAAGGGGTAATTTGTGTAAAAACCTGAAGGAGAGACAGGGAAATGAGCCCTCCAGAGATCTGGCTAAAAAAGCTTAGGAAAGAGGTAGTGCAGACTCCATGAGGTGAGTGCTTGCCTGGCAGGGAAGCCATATGATTTGGGAGAGAATGGTATGTGTGGTTAGAGAGGTGAAAGAAAGTTAGAGAACATTTCCCTGTAGGTGACTTCCTGCAGAGTCGTTGGTTTTTACTCTCAGTGAGATGGGAATCTACTGGGAGTTTGAGAAGCAAAATTTCTTTATTAGTCTTATCTTTTTTCAGTTTTATTGAGGTATAATTCACAAATAAAGTTGTAAGATATTTAAAGTATACAATGTGAAGATTTGATATATGTATACATTGTAAAAAGGATTTTCCCCATCAAGTTAATTAACACATCCATCACCTTTTTGTGATGTGTGTATGTGTGTGTGTGGGGGGGGGAGTCTTATATTCTTAAGAGGTCACCCACCCCAGCTCTGTTCTGTTGGGAATAGGCTCTAGGAGGGTAAGAGAAGAGTAAACGCTGACACAGTGACAAGGTTTGGTGTTATATTTTTGCAGCATTTCTGTGCTTGGAATTTTATCTTGCCTAGCATTGCTTTATGTTGCTACTTATTTACGGCTGCATAAAATCCTGTCCCACAATTACATCACATGGTGTTCTGTGGTTTTCTTCGACATTACAACTGATAAAAGGCATGGTCCCCTTGAGGAAAGCTAAATGACAAAGGTGAGATGCAAGGTAATCACAGAAGCTCCCTCTATGTTTCACAAGCTTTAATTAAGTCCTACAGCTTTCTTCTGAAATGCACAAATACTATTAAACCTATTTTGCAGAGGGTGAAAATGAGGCAAGCTGAAAACTAACCAATTAAGAAAGTTCCAAGATCAGAATTATTTTTCTCTGTAAAAAAGGGGGTCATAATTTTTCAGAGATGAAAAACTGTTTTTATCTCATCATTTATCTCTTACTATTTTCCTGATGTTCCGTTTTGGGCTTATAGACTTTCTCCTCCAGGAGAGAATTAGGCTGTAGTGTCATTTGAGGTACTGCATTAAGTTCTGAAGTTCATATATGGTAGATGAACTGTTGGAGATTAATTGCTTACTGACACTGTCACTGCTCAGCACTCAGGATGTTTTAGCTTTGCTGGTTTCAGGTTTAATGAAACCTCACTGTCAAAGCATTTGGGCTACTGGAAAATTATCCATGCAGCTGAAGAGAAGGGTAGGGATGTGAAGAAGCAAAGTTAGTAGCAAAACCCAGGGATTATAAGGTGTTTCATTACTGTGAGAGGCAGTCTAAATGATATAAAAGTTGCTTGGAAATCACTGAATATTATTTCAAGATTTTTGATTCATTTTATCAAAAATATTTTGAAATTGTCCTTTCTCTTGAGATCTGTGCTCTGTACATGGGAGACAGTAAGAAAGTAACATAAGGTCATAGTTAAGAGCACAGGCACAGAAGTCAGACATACTTTGTGTTTAAATGTAACGTCTGCCATTCAATAATTTTATTCCCTTGTAGACATAACTACACTTCTCTGTCTCATTTCTTTAGATATAAAATAGGAATAATAATTATAACACCTACTTCTTTGGTTGTTGTAAGACATAAAATAGAAATTATATATAAGTAGAACATAATAAGTGCTCAATGTTATATGATTGCCATTGTTATTATTATCACTATTATTATTATCTCTAAATAAGGCATGTTCCGGCCTCAAGGAGTTTACATTCTGTCCTGAATTTAAAAGGAAAGACTTTCAAAGGTAGTGTGACATAAGCGAAATCATTGGCTCTGTAGAAGTTCAAAATAGGAAGGAGTGAGTAATGGGGTATCATGATCAGAGAAGGATGTGGAGACTTTAAATGTGAACTAAGTCTTGGAATGAATTGTGTTAGAACTGAGGTCGTAAAGATGCAGTTCAGGGAAAATGGCAACTTAGAAGGCAGAAAGAATGTGTGTAAGGTTGGAAAAGCTTCCATAAGTTTTATAAGAGAGGGAGAAAATATGATCCTATGTTAGGGTGTGGTTAGACTATGAAGAACACCAAAGGCCACATGAATGACTTTGAACATGATAGAAAAAATAAAGGAGGCGTTGGAAGCTTTTGAGCAGGAAACCCACTTAGTGAAAGAAGTAGGATAATATGACATCAGATTGTTGGAGAGATGAGTAATTGCAATTTGAGTAAGAAGCTCTGAAGCTGATATAATAAAAAATTTGCCAGGTTTGAGGACCCAAAGCTACAATGAAGTCAGATGTACCAAAGATCATAATTATTTCCCCAAACTTCTCTTCAGCCATAATGACCGATCAGATATAGAGGGGAGAAACCAAAAAAAAAACAAAAAAAAGGAATGAGTGGGAGTAGCTCTAAAATTTTGAACAAAGATACCCTGGAAACTGTTGATAAAGATTGAGAAAATATGAAAAGTTACTGGAAGGAGGGGGAGGGGAATATATGTTGGTGAGTCCAAACTTGGAAATACCAAGTTCACTATGTCATAGGAAATTCAAGTGGAAAATGTCATCCATTTGACTGGAATTCAGGGAAAGTGATATAGATATGAAATATAGCAAAGTTATATAGTTTCTAGCATTTATATAACCAAAATATTTCAACATGTTTCCTGATAATTGTTCTTATTATAACATTCAAGAGAGTATGGAAACCCAGTTAAGTATAAAACCTAGTGAAATATTTTTGCATTGTCAAATTAAGTAAATATTTTTAAAATAATAAATATTTTAAAATTCTCTACTGTAAACCTACTTTCTTCTTTCTCTAACTGATGTCTATGTATAAACTAGTTCACTAAAGTAAATTCCTTCGTAGCAAAATTTCTGTGCTCAGGCATGACTTCTGGAATTTTTAGCCTTTTATATCTAATTTAAATATCCAGATTAAGATGTCTCATTGACACCTCAAACTCAGCATTTCTTAAAGTTTACTCATTTCTGTTCTCTTGTTCCTAGCTCCATATTCTTTATAATCATGAATGACAACATCAAATGAGAAATCTGAGAGTCTTTCCTAGTTCTTCCCTCTTTCTCTCCCCTCACATTCAATCCATCATCTAGTCCAACTGAAATTATTAATCACACATATATGCTTGTCTTTTCTGCTTCTTCTTTATATTTTTTAACTGGTCTAATTCCTATTAATCCTCCTTCTAATTCATTTTTCACTTCGAAATCCAGGTTGATCTTTATAAATAACAAAAGTGAATCACGTAATACCCTTTCTGAAAACTCTTCAGTAATTCTCTCTGCACTATCAGGTTGTAATTTCTGGTTACCTTACCTATATTTGTCTCTAGAAGTAAAATCACAACCACTAGGCCATTCCTATCTGTCTTATTTCTAATATTTTCCCAAAACTAAACTTAGGACATAGCACATATTAAATACTCAGTAAATATGTATTAAATAAGTGATTGAAGAAATAATAAATGCAAAATTATTCAAATTAAAATGAGTAAAAGAAATAAAATATATGTTGAAATCAGCTTAATTGGAAGAAGAGGATGAGACAATCTCTAAAGTCCCAATATATTCTAATTGAACCAATGATATTTGTAATAAATGAAGGAAAAGTATAAAACAGTCATCTTAATAATATATATATATATAAAGTTTACTGTTTATTAAAACCAATTTTTCTTTCATCTTTAAAAAATCTAAATAGAAAAATTCTATTAAGTGGTTTGGACTGAAAAAATAAAATGATATTAATCCATTTGGAGAACTGACAGGGACAACTGCAGTTTCACACTGATTATTTCATTATGTTCATTGGTTGTTATCTCCAAGGAGGCTTGAAATAAATACTTTTTTTCTGAAAATGAGTTCTTCCCTGTGGGGCTTCAGATGGAAGGTGCGGGTACATGGAACAGATATAGTGCTTTACATTATATGGATACAGCCAGTTCTGTTTTTCAAGTTCTTGAACTTACTCTTTACAGTTTCCCTTAAAATGGTTATATCTGGTCAGGGAAGGTAATGCCAATAATCAAATTTATTAGATGTCTATATAATTAAAGTTAATAGTCCTTGAGTGAAGTCTTGAGGGCTCTTCAAAGAAGGAAGGGCATGAGATATTAAGGCTTAGACTTCATAAAATTTCTTTTGGTTACCCAGATAAATTTTGTGCTTTTTTGTTTGTTTGTTTCAGGGTAAATTTGAACATATTTCCAGTAAATAGGAATGTTACTATAAATACATCTGTAAGTACCTTTTTACTGTCATGATATGTACCTTATGAAAATCTTTAAAATTCTCAAATTGTATCTGAAGCATATAGAAAATATGGAAGATTTTTAATATTTAAATTAATAATTCATTAAGAATGTTAAATTGAATATTGAGTAATATCATGAATTCAAATACCTAAAATTTAAAATTACAGTTTAGGACATGCCCTGAAGTATTCAAAATTTTACTAACGTGTATTTTAATCCCATTCTGTAAAGTTAAGAATGAATGAATTCTATTTATGCTGTTAAAAATAGATGGGATTTCTCATTCAAGAGTGGTCTCTCACTTCAGAAATTCACTTGTGAAATTTCAAACCTCATCCTGTGAGGTTTCCAGGAAACATTAACTTCAGGCTTTTCAGCACCACCCCACACTCCTATCTTCCTAAAGAATGTGGCTAGATTCTGGGAGATGCATATAGTAACAATTAATTATTTGCAGGTGTCTCTGTTATTAGACTGTCAGGATATGTCAGTATAAGGTAGACCTGCCTTACTCCTAGGCCATGCTTTAGCCAGTGAATGATATTTATAGTACTTCATCACACTTTGGAAACTGTAGACATTTCTGCTTTATTACTACACCTGGGATATGGGAAATTCTATGACGCTATCTATGGTAATACCTGTCTAAATGCGTTGCCTTTGACTATCACAAAATTCTGCATGAGGCAAGGATTACAGTTAATCCTGTACCATCTCACACACAGCACTCTTACCCCTTCTACTTCTTCTCCCCCTTGACAAGCAGATCTTTATTTATAATGGGATTTGGGGTAGAGTGGCAAGCCCTGTCTCCTCTTGCTTCTTTCAAAAAAATTTTTTTTTCTAGAAATTGAATCCTCTTAGTTCCAGTAAGAGCTTATGAAAACAAAAGTCACAGAAATCAAACTTCTCTTTGCTTTTTGCTATATAATATGCCTTCTTCTTGGTAAGAACAGAGAACACAGTCCTAATTATCTGCCGGTATTGGTAAAAGGGGCACCCTAGACAGGGGACTGTAGGTCACGAATGTCACATATTGAGAGTAAGAGGGAGCAGAATGAACTGATATTCAGAAAAGTTTTGTCAAAGTAAAACCGGGCTTACATATATATATTTTTAGATCGAAAACATACTTTCTGTTTCAACACAATCCTCCAAACCCCTATTTTCATAAACACAGTTGTTCATCTACTTACTTTACATGTTTGTCCTCATACTCATGTAGGCTGTGACGTAACTGTCATTAGAGAAAATAATATGTAAGGAATCCAATATGCATAAGAATTATTATGATCATATTTGGCTTTATCTACTTAGAAGCAGAATCTCTAAATCAATGATTCTTATCCATGGAGTTTTATCCCATCATAGCATATGAGAATCTCCAGAATTCATGTTCAGAAAGACACGCAGTAATAAAACGTTGTTGAGTTTAATGGGAATACCTCTACCATCACAATATCACCTTTTGTTTCCTTAAACTTCTCGTTTGAAAATTTCATAGGTCAAAAAGTAACAGACATGTTCTCTACCTCCCTCCCTCCCTCCCTCCTACCTCTTTAGATGACATGAGATAATGTATGGTTTTAATAGAAGGGTACTGAACAACAGCTGTTTGCTAAAATGATTCTATAAGATTGGAATAGAAGAAACAAGTGGTCTTATTGTGGGGGAAAGAGTGGTACTAACAAAAATTTCAAACCTAGATTTAAAAAAATCCTGTTTATTCTTTCTAATTTTTCTTTCAAATGACCTTCTGAAATTAAAGGGGAAAAACCATCTATGATATCTTACACATTAGCAATAGAAACAATTCAGCTTCTGACTGAAATCCAAATTAATAAACCCTTCTTAAGCCAGCTTCCGTGCACAAACAGTTATATTATTAAGGTTCATGAGGACAGGGATTTTTTATTTATTTGTCTGTTGATATGGGGTGCCAAAAATAGTGTCTGGCACATACTATGCATTCAATAAATATTTGTTGAATAAATATGTATACATATATGTATTTTATTGTGAACATATGGAATACTGTGACATTGTAGGTAGGGATGCAGAGGTATAAAAAACTCACACACAAAACTTTGTGTGTGTATGCACAGGTGTACGTGTGTGTCTATGATGGAGCACAAAGTTTTTATGTTTTCTTGTTTTTTTGGTTATTTTTTTAACATGTTTATTGAAGCATAATTGCTTTACTTTGTTGTGTCAGTTTCTGCTGCATAACAAAGTGAATCAACTATACATATACTTTTAACCCCATATCCCCTCCCTCTTGCATCTCCCTCCCACCCTCCCTATCCCACCCCTCTAGCTGATTCACTTTGTTATGCAGCAGAAACTGACACAACAATGTAAAGCAATTATGCTTCAATAAACATGTTAAAAAATAACCAAAAAAGCACCGAGCTGATCTCCCTGTGCTATGTGGCTGCTTTCTACTATCTGTCTATTTTATATTTGGTAGACTATGTATGTCCACGCCAGTGTCTCACTTTGTCCCAACTTACCCTTCTCCATCACAGTGTCCTCAAGTCCATTCGCTATGTCTCTGTCTTTATTCCTGTCCTGCCTGTAGGTTCTTCAGAACCATTTTTTCCCCTTTTTTTTAGATTCCATGTATATGTGTTAGCATATGGCATTTGTTTTTCTCTTTCTGACTTACTTCACTCTATATGACAGTCTCTATGTCCATCCACCTCACTACAAATAACTCAATTTCGTTTTCTTTTATGGCTGAGTAATATTCCATTGTATATATGTGCCATATCTTCTTTATCCATTCATCTGTCAGTGGACACTTAGGTTGTTTCCATGTCCTGGCTATTGTAAATAGTGCTACAATGAACATTGTGGTACATAACTCTTCTTGAATTATGGTTTTCTCAGGGTATATGCCCAGTACTGGGATTGCTGGGTCATATTGTACTTCTACTTTAGTTTTTTAAGGAACCTCCATACTGTTCTCCATAGTGGCTGTATAAATTTACATTCCCACCAACAGTGGAAGAGGGTTCCCTTTTCTCCACACCCTCTCCAGCATTTATTGTTTGTAGATTTTTTCATGATGGCCATTCTGATTAGTCTGAGTTGACACCTCATTGTAGTTTTGATTTGCATTTCTCTAATGATTAGTGATGTTTGTTGGCAATCTATACATCTTCTCTGGAGAAATGTCTATTTAGGTCTTCCACCCATTTTTGGATTGTTTGTTTTTTTGATATTGAGCTACATGAGCTGCCTGTATATTTTGGAGATTAATCCTTTGTCACTTGCTTCATTTGCAACTATTTTCTCCCATTCTGAGGGTTGCTTTTTCTCATTGTTTATGGTATCCTTTGCTGTGCAAAAGCTTTTAAGTTTCATTAGGTCCCATTTGTTTATTTTTGTTTTTATTTCCATTTCTCTAGGAGATGGGTCAAAAAGGATTTGCTGTGACTTATGTCATGGAGTGTTCTGCCTATGTTTTCCTCTAAGAGTTTTATAGTGTCTGGCCTTACATTTAGGTCTTTAATCCATTTTGAGCTTATTTTTGCATATGGTTTTAGGAAGTGTTCTAATTTCATTCTTTTACATGTAGCTGTCCACTTTTCCCAGCACCACTTATTGAAGAGGCTGTCTTTTCTCCATTGTATATTCTTCCTCCTTTATCAAAGATAAGGCGACAATATGTGCGTGGGTTTATCTCTGGGCTTTCTATCCTGTTCCATTGATCTATATATCTGTTTTTGTGCCAGTACCATACTGTCTTGATTACTGTAGGTTTGTAGTATAGTCTGAAGTCAGGGAGCCTGATTCCTCCAGTTCCCTTTTCTTTCTCAAGATTGCTTTGGGTATTCACGGTCTTTTGTGTTTGCATCGAAAATGTGAAATTTTTTGTTCTAGTTCTGTGAAAAGTGTCATTGGTTGTTTGATAGGGATTGCCCTGAATCTGTCATTTGCTTTGGGTAGTACAGTCAATTTCACATGTTGATTCTTCCAATCCAAGAACGTGATATATCTCTCCATCTGTTTGTATCATCTTTACTTTCTTTCATCAGTGTCTTATAGTTTTCTGCATACAGATCTTTTGTCTCCTTAAGTAGGTTTATTCCTAGGTATTTTATTCATTTTGTTGAATTGGTAAATGGGAGTGTTTCCTTAATTGCACTTTCAGATTTTTCATCATTTGTGTATAGGAATGCAAGAGATTTCTGTGCATTAATTTTGTATCCTGCTACTTTACCCAATTCATTGAATAGCTCTAGTAGTTTTCTGGTAGCATCTTTGGGATTCTCTATGTATAGTATCATGTCATCTGCAAACAGTGACAATTTTACTTCTTCTTTTCCAATTTGGATTACTTTTATTTCTTTTTCTTCTCTGATTGCTGTGGCTAAAACTTCCAAAACTATGTTGAGTAATAGTGGTGAGAGTGGGCAACCTTTTCTTGTTCCTGATCATAGTGGAAAGGGTTTCAGTTTTTCACCATTGAGCTCAGTGTTCACTGTGGTTTTCTCATACATGGCCTTTCTTATGTTGAGGTACGTTCCCTCTATGCCTACTTTCTGGAGGGTTTTTATCATAAATGGGTGTTGAATTTTGTCGAAAGCTTTTTCTGCATCTATTGAGATGATCATATGGTTTTTATCCTTCAATTTGTTAATAGGGTGTATCACATTGATTGATTTGAATATATTGAAGAATCCATGCATTCCTGGGACAAGCCCCACTTGATCATGGTGTATGATCCTTTTAATCTGCTGTCGGATTCTGTTTGCTTGTATTTTGTTGAGGGTTTTTGCATCTATGTTCATCAGTGATATTGGCCTATAGTTTTCTTTTTTTGTGATATCTTTGTCTGGTTTTGGTATCAGGATGATGGTGGGCTTGTAGATGAGGTTGGGAGTGTTCCTCCCTCTGCTATCTTTTGGAAGAGTTTGAGAAGGACAGGTGTTAGCTCTTCTCTAAATGTTTGATAGAATTTGCCTGTGAAGCCACCTGGTCCTGGGCTTTTGTTTGTTGGAAGATTTTTAATCACAGTTTCAATTTCAGTGCTTGTGATTGGTCTGTTGATATTTTCTATTTCTTCCTGGTTCAGTCTCGGCAGGTTGTGCATTTCTAAG
>NC_041214.2:108946551-108946946 GCF_002837175.3 Physeter macrocephalus | reverse complement strand
GTTGTTCATTTTATTGGCATAGAGTTGCTTGTAGTAATCTCTCATGATTTTTTGTATTTCTGCAGTGTCAGTTGTTACTTCTCCTTTTTTCATTTCTAATTCTACTGATTTGAGTCTTCTCCCTTCTTTTTCTTGATGAGTCTGGCTAATGGTTTATCAATTTTGCTTATCTTCTCAAAGAACCAGCTTTTAGATTTATTGATCTTTACTATCGTTTCCTTCATTTCTTATTCATTTATTTCTTGTCTGATCTTTATAATTTCTTACCTTCTGCTAAATTTGGGGGTTTTTATTCTTCTTTCTCTAATTGCTTTAAGTGAAAGGTTAGGTTATTTATTCGAGATGTTTCCTGTTTCTTAAGGTAGGATTGTATTGCTATAAACTTCCCTCTTAGA
>NC_041214.2:108812109-108946371 GCF_002837175.3 Physeter macrocephalus | reverse complement strand
GGAAAAGTTACTTGATATGATTTCAATTTTCTTAAATTTACCAAGGCTTGATCTGTGACCCAAGATATGATCTGTCCTGGAGAATGTTCCATGAGCACTTGAGAAGAAAGTGTATGCTATTGTTTTTGGATGGAATTCCTATAAAAATCAATAAGTCCATCTTGTTTAATGTGTCATTTAAAGTTTGTGTTTCCTTATTTATTTTCATTTTGGATGATCTATCCATTGGTGAAAGTGGGGTGTTAAAGTCCCCTACTATGACTGTGTTACTGTCAATTTCCCCTTTTATGGCTGTTATCATTTGCCTTATGTATTGAGGTGCTCCTATTTAGGTTGCATAAGTAGTTACAATTGTTATATCTTCCTCTTGGATTGATCCCTTGATCATTATGTCGTGTCATGTTCCTATTACCATTTTCTTAATTGCTTTGGGTTTTTTATTGTAGGTCTTTTCCTTCTCTTGTGTTTCCTGACTAGAGAAGTTCCTTTGGCATTTGCTGTAAAGCTGGTTTGGTGTTGCTGAATTCTCTTAGCTTTTGCTTGTCTGTAAAGCTTTTAATTTCCATTGAATCTGAATGAGATCATTGCTGGGTTGTGTAATCTTCGTTGTAGCTTTTTCCCTGTCATCACTTTAAATATGTCGTTCCACTCCTTTCTAGCTTGCAGATTTTCTGCTGAAAGATCAGCTGTTAACCTTATGGAGATTCTATGTATGTTATTTGTTGCTTTTCCCTTGGTGCTTTTAATATTTTATCTTTGTATTTAATTTTTGATAGTTTGATTAATATGTGTCTTGACGTGTTTCTCCTTGGATTTATCCTGTATGGGACTCTCTGGGCTTCCTGGAGTTGATTGACTATTTCCTTTCCCATATTAGGGAAGTTTTCAACTATAATCTCTTGAAATATTTTCTCAGTCCCTTTCTATTTCTCGTCTTCTTCTCGGACCCTTATAATTCAAATATTGGTGCATTTAATGTTGTCCCAGAGGTCTCTGAGACTGTCCTCAATTCTTTTCATTCTTCTTTCTTTATTCTGCTCTGCAGTAGTTATTTCCACTATTTTATCTTCCAGGTCACTTCTCTGTTCTTCTCCACAGTTATTCTGATATTGAGTCCTTCTAGAGATTTTAAAATTTCATTTATTGTGTTGTTCGTCATTGTTTCTTTGCTCTTTAGTTCTTCTAGTTCCCTGTTAATCATTTCTGTATTTTCTCCATTCTATTTTCAAGGTTTTGTTCATCTTTACTATCATTACTCTGAATTTTTTTCCAGGTAAGCTGCCTATTTCCTCTTCATTTGTTTGGTCTGGTGGGTTTTTACCTTGCTCCTTCATCTGCTGTGTATTTTTCTGTCTGCTCATATTGCTTAACTTACTACATTTGGGCATCTCCTTTTCGCAGGCTGCATGTTCGTAGTTCCTGTTGTTTTTGGTGTCTGCCCCCAGTGGGTAAGTTTGGTTCAGTGGGTTGTGTAGGCTTCCTGGTGGATGCGACTGGTACCTATGTTCTGGTGGATGAGGCTGGATCTTGTCTTTCTGGTGGGTAGGACTTCATCCAGTGGTGTGTTTTGGAGTGTCTGTGACCTTATTATGATTTTAGGGAGCTTCTCTGCTAATGGATGGGGTTGTGTTCCTGTCTTGCTGGTTGTTTGCTATGGGGTTTCCAGCACTGTAGGTTGCTGGTCATTGAGTGGAGCTGGGTCTTCACATTGAGATGGAGATCTCTGAAAGAGCTTTTTCTGTTTGATATTACGTGGAGCTGGGAAGTCTCTGGTGGACTAATGTAATGAACTTGGCTGTCCTACCTAAGAAGCTCAGGCCTGACAGCCAGCCGGAGCACTATGGCCCTGTCAGCCACATGGCTCAGAAGAAAAGTGAGAAAAAAAAACAAAGAAAGAAAAAGAAAATTAAGTTATTAAAATAAAATATATATATATTATTGTTTCTAAAAAAGTAATAAAAAAAGAAAGAAACAAAAAAGGGCAACCAAACCAATAAAGAAATTTGCCAATTTTGCCAAACACCAAAAACTATACTAAAAAAAAAAAAAGGACAGACAGAACCCTAGGATAAATGGGAAAAGCAAAGCTATATAGACAAAATCACACAAAGAAACATACACATACACACTCACAAAAAGAGAAAACGGAAATATATATATATATATTAAAAGGAAGAGAGCAACCAAATCAATAAACAAATCTACCAATTATAATAAACTCTAAATACTAAAGTAAAATATACCTAAAACCAGAAACAAATTAGATACAGAAAGTAAACCCCGTTGCAAGTCTCCTGTTGCTCCCAAAGTACACTGCCTCAATTTTGGAATGATTTGTTGTCTATTCAGGTATCACAAATGCAGGGTACAACAAGTTGATTGTGGAGATTTAATCCACTGCTCCTGATGCTGGACAGGGAAATTCCCCTTTCTCTTCTTTGTTCACACAGCTCCTGGGGTTCAGCTTTGGATTTGGCTCCGCCTCTGTCTGTAGGTTGCCTGAGGGCATCTGTTCCCCGCCCAGACCAGACGAGGTTATAGTAGTAGCTGATTAGGGGGCTCTGGCTCACTCACGCTGGGGGGAGGGAGAGGTACAGAATGTGGGGTGAGCCTGTGGTGGCAGAGGCCAGTGTGACGTTGCAACAGCCTGAGGCACACCATGTGTTCTCCCAAGGAAGTTGTCCCTGGATCACGGGGCCCTGGCAGTGCCGGGCCGCGGAGGCTCCTGGGAGGGGAGGTGTGGTTAGTGACCTGTGCTTGCACACAGGCTTCTCAGTGGCTGCAGCAGCAGCCTTAGCACTTCATGCCCATCTCTGGTGTCTGCGCTGATAGCCGTGGCTCACGTCCATCTCTGGAGCTTGTTTATGCGGTACTCTGAATCCCTTCTCCTAGTGCACCCCGAAACAATGGTCTCTTGCCCCTGAGGCAGTTCCAGACGTTTTCTTGGACTCCCTCCTGGCTAGCTGTGGCGCACTAGCCCCCTTCAGGTTGTGTTCACACAGCCAACCCCAGTCCTCTCCCTGGTATCTGACCTCTGATGCCCAAGCCTCAGCTCCCATCGCCCACCCACCCCGGCAGGTTAGCAGACAAGCCTCTCAGTCTGGTGAGTGCTGGTCAGCACTGATCCTCTGTGCGAGAATATCTCTGCTTTTCCCTCTGCACCACTGTTGCTGCCCTCTCCTCCATGGCTCCAAATCTTCCCCCCTGCCCAACCCCCATCTCCACCAGTCAAGGGGCTTCCTAGTGTTTGGAAACTTCTCCTTCACAGCTCCATCCCAGAGGTGCAAGTCCCGTCCTTATTCTTTTGTCTCTGTTTTTTCTTTTTTCTTTTACCCTACCCAGGTACGTGGGGATTTTCTTGCCTTTTGGGAAGTCTGAGGTCTTCTGCCAGCATTCAGCATGTGTGCTGTAGTAGCTGTTCCACATGTAGATGTATTTGTGGGGAGGAAAGTGATGTCTATGTCTTACTCCTCTGCCATCTTAAAGGTCCTCCAGTTTTTATGTTTTATTTATGTAAGTAAACTATGAAAGCATTTTTCTTCTATAAGCATTGAAACATTATACTGTATATATATTCAACTCTCATTCCTTATGAATAGTAGCCAGTGATATCACTTTAGGGACACTACCCTCAGCCTTTCTCTATGCATTTAGAAATTTTGCTATATTCAAATATATCATATATTGTAGATAACTTTCCATACATACACTTTTGTAGGTGTTTGGGAGGCATTTATATTACATTAAATATAGCATAACATTGTTATTGACCTGCACCTTCCTTTTGCTCCCAAAAATATGTCCTAGCAATACATCAATGATGGTACGTATATCTACTTTATTTAAAAAATCCACATGGCATTTATATGTCACTGTTTGTGTAGTTCTTCTCTAATACAGATGCACTTTGACATCATATGTTATGTCATTGCAAATAATTAGATTAGTTGTTTAAATTTTATACAACATATACTTAAATTTATGTAGGAAAAGTCCTGAAAATTATTATTCTTAGGATCTATGCATTTCCATTTTTTTACAAATTTTCCTCCAAAGAGGCTGCACCACTTTACTTTCTTACTGTATAAAAGTAATATATTCCCCACTCTTACTAATCATTATTTTTAATCAAAATTTAAACTTGTGCAACTTAATAAGTTGTCTCATTTGAATTCCTTAATTTCCATTAACGTTAAACATTTGTGTAAATTATTTAAAACACAAATAAACTATTTTTAAGTGATCTGTTAATAATATATGTTTAATATCCTGTTTTATTTTTCTTGTGGATTTGTAGTATTATGCACATTAAAATATTCTTCCTGTACCATTATATATATGTTACATCTGTTAAAAGCATTTTCACCTGTTTCTTTTTCTATTAAGCTTATTTATGGTGGCTTTAGAAGTAATAACTTAAAGTTCATAAAAATTTTGTTCATGTCTTTTTATAATCTTTTTGAATATGAACTATCTATTCCAAAGTTAAACATATAGTCTCTCTATATTATCATGTTAATGTATATAACATATGTATATAATATATAATATACATGTATACATACATAATTGAGAATTAAATCTAAGAGAAAGATTTTTATTGTTTGTTATTTTATTATTTTGTCCTATTTTACGTATCTGATTTGTTAATACTGTATTCATCATTTTTTGCATTTATGTTTGTAAGTGAAAATGGCTCTATTTTTATTTTCTCAAGCTTTCCTTATTTAATTTGGGTACTGAGAACACACTAGCCTTGTAAAATGAATTGAGTCACATCCATTAATTCTCATAGCAAATTGTATATGAAATGAATGAAATTTATCTGCCCCTGGTGGTTTGGTGAAATTTAACTTTAAAACTAATCCTCTGTATCTTATTTAATTTATAAGTGTTTGGCTAGGGAAAGGACAATTTTTAAGTATTGGTTCATTTTCTATAAAACTTTTATTCTATTAAATATTTTTTCAGGTAATTTAAAGATTTATAAAGTTTTCAGAGTTTTTTAATTTGTTCTTATAACTTGTTCATAGACTTCAATTGTGATTTTTAAATTGATAGTATATCTACAGTTATGTTCCTTTTTAAAACCATTTTTTAAAGTCATAAAATCATAATTCTTCACAGTCTACTTTGTTGTGAACAAAAAACAATATTTTGAAAAGTTTACATTATAAAACTTTTAAAAGAACCGTCTCTTGGTTTTGTTGATTATAACTCGTGTTGTTCTATTCTTTACTTCTGCTAAATAATTTGCAATAAAATATGTGAATAATAATTATGCAATATAATTAATATTGAATATAAGTAGTCGTTATCATCTTGTCATTTGGTCTGATTTTGCTTGCTATAGTAGGAAGTATATTGCTAGCTGAATACTTCCAAATTAAAAATTTATCACAGTTTATTGCAATTTTTTTCTATCTTTCTTTCTCATTAAATTTGAGATCTTTGAAGGCAGGAATTAAATAAATGCCTAGTGCTTAACACTGTACCTGAACATATTAAATTCTCAATATGTTTCTTGAGTAAGCTGAACGAATAACTTTAATAAAGAAATTGTGTAATTTTTACTCAAAAAAATCCTTTCTTGGAAGTTTTCAACAAATTGGCTTGTATCTCCACCTTATGTTATTGGGTGGGTAGTCCAAAGCTTTCCTCCAAATGTCTATAAATTGCCAACAGCTTATATTAGCAGGGTCAATTCTAGCTCTGGAGTCTCTGACTGATTAAATGTTACTATTCATGTTTCAGTTATGCTATTGTCTCTGGCATAAAGCCAATAAAGCCAAGTTATGAAGCTCCTTTTTTGATTTGCTCTCCCCCCCAACTAGTCACACAATTCAGTTATGTTTGCAGCAGATTTTACTGGAAATTTAGAAGTAATGCAAGGCTTTACATGCAACAACATCAACAGTTTTAAATAAACAAACAAAAACAGTAAAACCCAACCCATATGACATCTACAATGCATCAGCATAAGTGATTCATGTGTTTTAGCTCATTTGATTCTCATAACAAACCCAGGAGGTAGAATTTATAATGATTCCTTTTTCTTTTTTTTTTTTTTTTCACTTGAAGAAACTGAAGCACACAAAGTTAAAGAAGAGGTCACAAAGCTAACAATTGTGGTCCTGGGATATAAAGTATGCTTTTCATTAAAAGTCCTTTGAATACACCCTTTGATTTTACCAACACATAGAATTTTTCACTGGTTGACGTCTCCCAAACTGGCAGGCTCCTGCTATGTTTTGTAATCTATTCTCTCTTTTTCTCCAACCACCTGTCTACTCTCTTCTCTCATCCTTGTACATTTCTGTCGATTAATTGGAGAACTTAGGTATCTCTTTTTTTATGTTTCCTTCCATACATCAGAGATTAAATCCACACTCAACAGTACTTATAAATTTATTTCCTGTACAAAATGGCTCCCTGCTTATGAGGAATCAGGATTATCTCTTAAAATAACAATATTTCTTTTTCTTTTACCTGTAATATGTGGATGTAACTCATATTGCTTTATTCAGGATCTCTACTTTACATTAGCACAATATAGCTTCCTGAAAAACATTTTTTTCTTTAACTTCCTGGGAACTTGGGAGACATGGTTGGTCACACAATAAGTCTGGTCTTTTGTTTCTTAGATGTTCAATACACAGACAAAGCATTGAAATTAGTTAAAGAAATATCCAAGTCCATTCATACTGACATTGCCCTAATGAATATAAGGATTATTTGCATTTCAGCTGAATACCCTTACAGTTTTTATCCACAGATTCTAAGGCATATATAGAATTAACAATTTCCAATAAAATGAAGCAAGAAAAATATTTCTAAGTGGGAATAAAGAAATATGCGTTTATGATACTAACACAAATCTGTAGTTTATTGATCTGTGTGGAAGAAGTTTTGGGTTTTATTTCTGCAAATGGATATATAGTTAGGTTTTATGAAGGATACTAATGAGATTCTACCCTGAGGCAAATAAAAAGGAAATCAAGGTTTTTTTAACAAGATATTTCAGAGTAAATAGCCCTAAACCATATGTGGTTGTTTCTAGAAGCTAAGTAAAATGTACCTTAATTTGGTCAGGAATTGAAAAATCATGTGAAAAAATCAAGACAGTTGATCAGAACCAAACTAGAATACGAAACTGAGCAAAGTCTGTCTTTGTACTTAATATTTCACACTCATTTTTTGATCTGCGTTCTACATAAATGTTGGTATTACCCTCAAAATGACTGTATGAGTGTATGACTAACTAGACACTCTCTTTACCTGAGTGATACCACTCCCAATTCTCCCAGAAAACACACGTTAATAACTTATTGGGTATCCTCCCTTGGTTTGCCCCAGGTTCATCACACACACACACACACACACACACACACACACACATTTATATATATGAATGATATAGATCTATGATACAGATGGTATAACTATATGGGTTTTTGTCACAATTTGCTCTTTTCAAAGTGGAGTTATTCTGTACACAGTTTTCTGCGTTTTCTTTTCTTTTTTAATTTATGTTTTTATCGAAGTATAACTGACATATAACATTATATTAGTCTCAGGTGTACAAAGTATTTTGATATTTATGTGTATTGCAAACTTATCTCCACAATACTCCTTTACCATACATAGTTACAAAAAAAATTTTTTATACTGAGGACATTTAAAATCTACTCTCTTAGCAACTTTCAAATATACAATGCAATATTATTAACTATAATAATCATGCTAAATATCATATCCCCCATGACTTAATTATAACTGGAAGTTTGTAGTTTGTGACCCCCTTCACCCATTTTTCCCACCCACCACCTCCTGCCTCTGGCAGCACCATTCTTTCCTTTGTATCTATGAGCTGGTTTTGTTGTTGTTGTTGTTGTTTTTTAATGCCACCTATGAGATGTATGGCATTTGTCTCTCTCTCTGACTTATTTCATGAATGATATAGATCTATGATACAGATGGTATAACTATATGGGTTTTTGTCACAATTTGCTCTTTTCAAAGTGGAGTTATTCTGTACACAGTTTTCTGCGTTTTCTTTTCTTTTTTAATTTATGTTTTTATCGAAGTATAACTGACATATAACATTATATTAGTTTCAGGTGTACAAAGTATTTTGATATTTATGTGTATTGCAAACTTATCTCCACAATACTCCTTTACCATACATAGTTACAAAAAAAAATTTTTATACTGAGGACATTTAAAATCTACTCTCTTAGCAACTTTCAAATATGCAATGCAATATTATTAATTATAATAACCATGCTAAATATCATATCCCCCATGACTTAATTATAACTGGAAGTTTGTAGTTTTTGACCCCCTTCACCCATTTTTCCCACCCACCACCTCCTGCCTCTGGCAGCACCATTCTTTCCTTTGTATCTATGAGCTGGTTTTGTTGTTGTTGTTGTTGTTTTTTAATGCCACCTATGAGATGTATGGCATTTGTCTCTCTCTCTGACTTATTTCACGTTGCATAGTGCCCTCAGTATCCATCCATATTGTCACAAATGGCAAGATTTCATTCTTTTTATGGCTGAATAGTATTCCATTGCATATATATATATATGAATATAAAATATGCATTGCTATACATTGATATATATGGTATATGTATATACTCTTTATCCATTCATCCATTGATGGACGATAAGGTTGTTTTCATATCTTGGCTATTGTGAATGATGCTGCAATGAACATGGGGGTGCATATATCTTTTCAATTTAGTGTTTTCATTTTCTTCAGATAAATACCCAGAAGTGGAATTGCTGGATCATATTATATAGCTCTATTTTTAAATTTTTGAGAAACTCCTATATTGTTTTCCATAGTGGCTGCAACTATTTACATTCCAATCAACAGTGCACAAACGTTCCGTTTTCTCTACTTCCTTGCCAACACTTATTTCTTGTCATTTTTGATAACAGCCATTCTAACAGGTGTGAGTTGATATTTTATTGTGGTTTTGATTTGCATTTCCCTGATGATTAGTGATGCTGAGCATCTTTTTATGTACCTGTTGGCCATCTGTATGTCTTCTTTAGAATAATATAAATTTAGATCCTCTGCACATTTTTTTATTGGATCATTTGGGGGTTTGGAGGTTTTTATGTGTTTTGTGAGTTCTTTATGTATTTTGGATATTAACTCTTATTAGATGTGTGACTTTCAGATATTTTCTCCCATTCAGTAGCTTGCCTTTTCATTTTCTTGATGAGCATTTTACTTTTCTTCATATCTTACAAAATCTGACACATCCCCACACGCAGCCTGTCAACTCTTAATAGTCCTAATTCATTCTTGTTAATAGCAGTATGATATTCATGGTGGGCATATAACACAATTTATTTAAACGTTTCTTTGTGACTGGTCATTTTCTCAAGTTTTTTTTTTTCCACAATAGATATCCTTGAACACATAACATTTTCAACTGGTGTATTTATTTCTGAAGGATAGATAGATTTCCAGGAGTAGATTACTCTGTTGAAGGCATAAGCATTGTTTTTCTTAAAGAATGTTGCAATAATACTTTCCTAATAGGATGTAAAATTTTAGTTTCTACCAAGTATATATGATAGTATACTTTCCCCTACCTCACCAACTGCATATATTTTAAACTTTTTCCAATGTAAAAGGTACAAAGAAAGACCTCATTATTTCAATTGCATTTCCCTTAATTCTTGTGAGTTTATTCAACTTTTTATGTTGCTTGACCATTTTCTGTGATTCAGTATTCACATGCCTTGCCCAATTTTACATTGACTTGTGTGTCTGTTTATAGACTGTAAGTTCTCATATTATAAATATCATACCTTTACCAGTAACTTTGTTGCAAATTTTTTTCAAATCTATCTTTTTTATTGACTTTGTGTGGTATGTTTTACCACACAAAGGCTTTTCATGTTTACATGGTTAAATATATCAGTTTTTTACGGCTTTTGTGTTTTAGCATTCTCTACCAGAGTATGCATCACTGATTTTTGTTTTCTGTTTTAAATCATTTGGAACTGATTTTGTAAATGGTTTAAATAGTCCTCTAATTTTACAGTCTTTTAAATGGATAGCTGGTATCATTTTATTTCTAAATAAACTATATTTTTCCCACTGAATTGAAATATCACATTCCTTATATATTAGAATGTCATTTTGGGGAATCTATTTCTGGATTGTATACTCAGTTCCACAGGTCACTGACTTTAGAGCTATGTTCTGATAACTGAAAAGGACACTAACCATTCATCACTATTTCTTCACATATTTCTTAACTCTTCACAAACATTTATTCTTCTATATAACTGTTAAGAAGAATGAATGCTGTTTAAGATAGAGGATATTTTAATTAGAATTGTTTTAAATGTGTAGAATATATCAAATTTAGTCGAATCACTACACAATAATATTGTTTTCACATGCAGGAAACTGGTAAATATAGCATGCACTATTCACTTGTTAAGACTACCTTTCTCTATAGGTCCTAGGCTCTTATTAAATTTAATCTTTAAAGGTTACAATTTTTTCAAATTTTGAAAGCAATGTTCCCATTTTATTTTTCAGTGTTCAGTTTAGTATGAAGTTTTTATTTTTATTTTTCTTCCAGCTTTATTGAAATATAATTGACATTTAACATTGTGTAAGTTTAAGTTGTACAACATGATGATTTGATACACATATATATTTCAAAATGATCATCAAAACACTTTGATCACCTCACAAAATTTCCTTTTTTTTTTTTGTGGTGAGAACATTTAAGATCTACTCTCTTAGCAACTGTCAATACATAGTACAATATTGTTAGCTATATTCACTATGCTGTATATTAGATCCCCAGAACTTATTTATCTTTAACTGGAAGTTTATACCTTTTGACCAACATCTCACACATTCCCTGCTCCCTCAGCCACTGGTGTCATATATATATATATATATATATATATATAAAGTATCATATTGTATTTCTCCATTCATCTGTAGATGGACACTTAGGTTGTTTCCTTATCTTGGCTATTGTGAATAATGGTGCAGTTAACATTGGAGATATCTCTTCAATATCCTATTTTCATTTCCTTTAGATGTATACCAAAGGATTGCTGGATCATATGATAATTCTGCTTTTAATTTTTGGGGGGAACCTCCATGCTGCTTTCCATCGTGGCTGCACCAACTTACATTCCCATCAACAGTGCCCGAGGGTTCCCTTTTCTCCACATTCTCATCAGCATTTGTTATCACTTATCTTTTTGATAATAGCTATTCTAACAGGTGTGACATGATATCTCACTGTAGTTTAGATTTGAATTTCCCCAATGACTTGTAATGTTGAGCATCTTTTTTCATGTACCTGTTGGCCATCTGTGTGTCTTCTTTGGGAAAATGTCTATTTAGGTCCTTTGTCCATTTGAAAATCGAATTGTTGCTTATTTTGCCATTAGTTTTATGTGTTTCTTTTATATTTTAGATGTTAACCCCTTATCAGATAGATGACTTGCAAATATTTTCTCCCATTCCATTGGTTGTCTTTTCATTTTTTTGATTGTTTATTTTGCATGCAGAAGCTTTTTAGTTTGATAGAGTCCCACTTCTTTATTTTTTATTTTGTTGCTTGTACTTTTGGGGTCATATACCAAAAAAAAAAAAAAAAAAAAAATGTTGCCAACACCAATGTAGGAGCTTTTTCCCAATATTTTCCTCTAGGAGTTTTGTAGTTTCATGTCTTATGTTTAAGTTTTTAATACACTTCAAATTCACTCTTGTGAGTAGTGTAATACAGAAGTTTAATTCTATTATTTTGCACCTGAATATTCAGTTTTCCCAGCACCACTTATTGAAGAGGCTATCCTTTCCCAATTGAATATTCTTGGCCTCCTTGTCAAATGGTATTTTACCACATGTACATGAGTTTATGTCTGGGCTCTCAATTCTGTTTCTTTGGACTGTGTGTCTGTTTTTATGCCAGCACCATACTGCTTTGATTACTGTAGCTTTGTAAAATAGTTTGAAATCAGGAATTGTGATGCCTTCAGTTGTGTTCTTTTTCCTCAGAATCACTTTAGGTGTTGGGGGTATTTTTTAAATTTCATACAAATTTTAGAACTGTTTTTCTATTTCTGTAAAAAGTGTCATTGGAAGTTTGATAAGGATTGCACTGAATCTATAGGTTGCTTTGGGTAGTATGGACATTTAAACAATATTAATTCAACTGGTCTATGAACACAAACTATCTTTCTATTTATTTGTGTGTTCTTCAGTTTCTTTCATCAAAATCTTATAGTTTTGGGGACTTCCCTGGTGGTCCAGTGGTTAAGAGTCCAGGTTTCCAGTGCAGGGTGCATGGGTTCAATCCCTGGTTAGGGAACTGAGATCCCACATGCCATGTGGCATGGCCAAAAAATTAAAATAAAATAAAATAGGGTCTTTAAGTAAAAATAAAACAATGCACACTTTAAAAAATCAGAAGCATATGAATCTTTAAAAAAAAAGTCATATAGTTTTCAGTGTACAGATATTTCATTGTCTTGGTTAAATTTATCCCTAAGTATTTTATTGTTTTAGATGGTACTATGAATGGGATTGTTTTCTTTATTTCTCTTTCAAATATTTCATTGTTAGTGTATAGAAATGCAACTGATTTCTGTATATTGATATTGTATCCTGAAAATTTTCTGAATTTGTTTATTACTTCTAATGGCCTTTTAGTGCAGTATTTAAGATTTTCTATATATAAGATCATATCATCTGCAAACAGAGACAAGTTTACTTCTTCCTTATCAATTTGTCTTTTATTTCTTTTACTTACCTAATTAGTTTGGCTAGGGCTTGCAGTACAATATTAAAAAAAAATGATAAGAATGGACACTGATGTCTTCTTCCTAATCATGAAGCAAAAGCTTTTAACCTATCATCATTGAGTATGATGTTAGCTGAGTATGTTAGAGTATGATGTTCACTTTGTCATATATGGCCTTTATTATGTTGAGGTACATTTCTTTTATACCCAGTTTGTTGAGAGTTTTTTATCATGAAAGGATGTTTAATTTTGTCAGAGCTTTTTCTGTATCTATTGAGATGATCATATGATTTTTGTCTTTCATTTCATTAATGTAGTATAACACATTTATTGATTTGCATATGTTGAACAATTCTTGCATCCTAGAGATAAATGCCACTTTCTCATGGTGTATGATGCTTCTAATGTGCTCTGGAATTTGGTTTGCTAGATATTGGTGAGAATTTTTGAATCTATATTTATCAGGAATATTAGCTCATAGCTTTTTTTTTTTTTTTCTTGTAGTGTCCTTATGTGGCTTTGGTATCAGTGTAATGTTGGCCTCATAAAATCAGTTGGGAGTTTTCCCTCTTCTTTAATTTTTTAGAAGACTGTGAGAAGGATTGGTGTTAATTCTTTAAATGTTTGGTAAAATTCACTAGTGAAACCATCTAGTCCTGGACTTTTTTTTGTTGGCAGGTTTTTTTATTACTGATTCAATCTTTTAATTCACTAGTGATCTGTTCAGATAGTCTATTTCTTCATGATTCAGTCTCAGTAGGTTATATGTTTCTAGGAATTTATCCATTTCTTATTGGTTATTCAATTTGTTGGCATATAATTTTTCATAGTAGTCTCTTATTATCCTTTGTATTTCTGTTGTATCAATTGTAATCTCTCCACTTTCATTTCTGATTTTATTTACTTGAGTCTTCTTTCTTTTTTTTTTCCTCAGTACAACTAAAGTTTTATACATTTTGTTTATCCTTTCAAAGAATCAGCTTTTAGATTTGTTGATTTTTTCCATTGTTTTTCTGCTCTCTATTTTATTATTTCTGCACAGATCTTTGTTATTTCCTTCCTTTTGCTAACTTGGGGCTTAGTCTGTTCTTTTTTCTAGTTACTTGAGGTGTAAAGTTAGTCTGCTTATCTTAGATCTTTTTTTCTTAATGTAGGCATTTATCACTTTAAACGTCCTTATTAGAACCATTTTTGCTTTATCCCTTAAGTTTTGGTATCCTGTGCCTCCATTTTTGTTTGTATCAAGATATTTTTAAAATTTCCTTTTGATTTCTTCTTTGACCCATTGGTTGTTAAAGAGAAAGTTCTAAATTTTTGTATATTTACTTATATGCACCTCTTTTCCTAAATTTTCTAATTGATTTAATCTAATGGAGCTTTTCTTCTAACTAGAACATTTTCTCTTGGTTTTCTAGATTAAAATAGTTATATAGTTGAATAACTCACATTTATTAAAAAGCAAAATTTTGTACTTATTTAACATACCCCACTTGATTATATAATACATTTCTAAATGGACTTGAATCTATTTGTAAGCATACTATTCTGTTTCTCTGGTTTGTCTCCTCATGCAGCAAAACTACACTACTTTAATTACAGATATTTTATTATACAATATCTGTTAGGACTAACTCCCCTATATTGTACTTCTTCCAGGGATTTTTACTGAGATCATGATGAATTTGTAATTTAAGTTAAGGGAATTGACACATTTGCAATGTTGAATCTTTCTAACTACAAACTTAGTAAGTTTTATCATTTGCTCAATTCTACATTTTTGTCTTTCTTAAGTATTTTAAAGTATTTCTTCAGAGAAGTTATGTATATTCTTAGGTTTACGACTCTCTCTCTCTCTCTATCTCATTAGGGATTCTCTGAACAATCACAGTATATTCACTTTTCTAGCAGAGAAGAATTAAGAATGCCACTACACTTACTACAGTAATTTGCCTTCCCATATTCTGATTTATTAAAAAAAAACATGGACTCTATGTGGTCATTATATGTAGAGTGACTTTGAAAACAACTGTGTATGTTTATATGTGTGTGTGTATGTAAATATCTATGTCATGTGTTTAAAGAATATTAAAAACAATATGATAAGATTATAAGTAAACAAATTTTAAATTCTTTCAAATTCAAAAAAATCATAATGTACTTTAAAAAATTTTAAATGCATGATTTTTCTGTAACCTGAAATGCAATTATTCATATTTTAATTTTGCATATATTTAGCACTACAAATAATTGAAAGAAAACCCTGAAACATAAAATGTTATTTTTGTGAAGTGCAAAAAATGTTCATAGACAGAATAGTTATGAAATTTAATACTAACATGCTATAAATACACTCATTTTAAAGCTTAAATTAGATATTTTCACAGTCAATTTATTCCTAGAAATTTTCTTTCTAAATAGGATAACACATTTTCTATTTTGAAAGGCTTGACTTTTTTATTAGTGAAATATAATTATATTTCAAACATCATAAATGTAATAAATTTAAGCACAAAATTAAATGAAGCAGATTTATTGTGTTTGTGTTTGTTTAGCCAGTGTTTGAATTCAGTAGCACAGTTTTTCCTAAAACTCTCTTCACTGACATTATTACTTAGTTATGTATTCCAAGACACAAGACATCACCTTAACAAAACAAGTCATAGCTGACTCCTTTTGCCATTGCCCCAATGCCTCATCCTCACTTTCCTGCCCACTCAGGAGTATATGGAGAAAAGGGCTTATCAGAGCTGCCACTTACACTAGTGTCATAAAATGCTTATTCTTAAGTACTATTTCTTCATTCATTTATTTCACCTTGTTTTTCTAGTGGTAGAGATTAGGAAACAAATTGTCCTCAGTTCAGAACCAGGTAAAGAGGAATGGAACGGGCCAGTGGCTTAAAAAAACTTACAAAAATCTGATTGCTTTTATATGAAGAGATAGTTTATTCTCAGTAAATAAAACAAGAGACAAATGACAGTTTAGCTTTTATCAGATTTGGTTACGCATGTGTGTGTATGCGTGTGTGTATGTGTGAATTAGATGCTAAATTCCAAATTACATTGCTAGATAATGGTATTTTTAACCTACATTTTATCTCCCAGCCATAAATTGTGTACTTATATTATACAACTCCCAATAGATCTTAGGAATACATCACAATAAATCTTAACATATTCAGTATGCAGGAAATTTATTTGCAATATGTGTAACACTTTACTGTGCTTTGCTGTACCTTCTGACATTGGAGTGGAAGCATTCTCTGTTTCAGTAATTAAATAAGATATGCAGCCCAAACTTATAATAAAAATATATTTATTAATTATTATTTTATATGCATATCATTCTGATTATAGATGCATGTATAACTTATGACTTCACAAGTCATTAGCCTTTAAACACAATTTATATAAAATGATTTCTATGAGCACTTCTTTAAATTCATAAAGGCATTAGTAACTAAATATCAACTTCTTTTACTTACTAGAACCTAAGAAACTTCCTCATTGTGAGATGCATATGATTAATATTAATGCCAAACAGCATTTCAATTTTTGTTTATTATTAAACGGTTTCACATTTTGTAAATTTTCCAGTCATTCCTAAGTCATAAAACCAACAGAGCATATCAACTTGTATCTTTTAGTATCTCATATAAATGTAGGTATCTGGTATATCCCTAAGTATATGTAGGTATACATGTAAACATGTAATCACAAATCAGGTGAGGAAATAATCTCTTCTCACTCTCCTTAATAGCTATGGAAAAATCTTGGTTCTAGGCAAGTGTGAAAAGCAATATTTCACTGTTATGATATAATCAGATGACTTTACTGAATTATGGAAAAATATAGTCATACATAATACTGTCTACTTGTAGGAAACATTCAAAAGCATCATTTTTCAATAATATTTTACTTATTAGTGATGCTATTGACAGGTATGTGAAGGATATCTGAAATCCCCTTTGGTATTCCAGTTTTATTCCTTAACACTAGTTAACATGTTATACTTTACTCCTTATCAAATGAAAAAATGATAAAGTAAAAATAAACACCTCAGTTATTCTTAGATCTCTATTTCCAGTGAAACCCTACAAAAAAGTAAAATGAAGATAGCCGTAGATTTTTCATTTTTTATTCATAGTTTTCATTTTTACTTTATACCATATACGGCTAAAAGATTGCCAGAAACCCATGCTGTCATGATCTATGCTCTTTGGACCCCAGAAACACCTAAACACTTTTATCAAATTAATGCATCAGGCAACAAAAGTATCCTAACAGGAACTAAAGATTTAGCAAGAGCAAATCTAACCTCAGGGCCAGTTTTATGGACATGCTATAGAAGGCCTCACATTTGGTCAGTGCTCTGCTGTTGCCATCTTGAAATTCTTAAGAATTTTTTAACAGGTGGTCACCATTTTTATTTTGCACTTGCTCCTCCAGATTATATGACTAGTCCTGCCAACATCTATAGAAAATCAGCAACCTTTACGGAGAACTTTTCGTTGGAAGATTCTTCTAAGGGCCACTTGACAGAAGTGAGAGCCAGTTGTTCTGTTCTTCATCTTAATTTTCCCCTTGAGGCTTCCTTCATTCTAAAGATTTCTGAGCTTCTCCTTTAGGCTGGAGCATAGGGAGAAAAATATGTTTTACTTATCTTTATAACCCCATGCCTGGCACGTATATAATAAGCATTCATTAAATGATTACCTAAGTGAAATAATTGACTTGCTGTAATATTTAGAGGGCATTTATTAGAAATGATAATTGGTTTTTTATAGATTTACTTTTGGCACTTTGAAATCACAATAATGACGTTAATATAAAATGTGCACATTTAAATGAACAGACAGCAATTCCACTACCATCATTTTTTAAGAAGGTATATGATAAAATGACAAGCATCATTTGTTTTCTGAAAGTTTTTAAACTAAATGGAGGCAAAGAAATAAAAATAAAATTGAAAAATGAATGAATATTACTTACCCCATGTGGAGACTAAGAATATATATGCATATCTACAAAAGAATTTTTAGGAGTCAGAATTAAGGAAAATTGTTGGATTGTTGGATTGTTTCCTGCTAGTTAAACAAGCAGAATAAATATTCATATTCCTTATAATCGTCTCATTACAACTGCCTGCTTTCCTTGAATCAAAAATCCTCATGAGCTTCTTTGAACGCATTTTTTCAAAAACAAGTAGTTTAATAGTCTCATAAAGAATAAATAATTTTTGAAGCAACTTTATATTTAATTTTGATTATTCCTTAAGTTTTTATGTATTTCAGAAAATCCAGCTAATGAAAATTTCTCTTCAAATGGGCCGATCATAGTATTTTCTTTTTTGTTCAGCTTTATTCAGGTATAATTGACACATAAAATAGTAAGATATTTAAAGTATACATGTACTGATTTTGATATATGTATATGTTGTGAAAATATTCCTTCCATCTAGATAATTAACACGTCCACCACCTCACATATTTACCTTTTTATTTTTTGGTGAGAACTCTCTTAGTAAATTTCAATTATACAATACAGTGTTATCAACTATAGTGACCATGTTATACATTAGATCCTAAGATCTTATTGATCTTATACCTGAAAGTTTATACCTTTTTACCAACCTCTCCTTATTTCACCTACTCCCTGCTCCTGGCAACCACTTTTCTACTCTGTTTCTATGAGTTTGACTTTTTTCTAAAAGATTCCACATATGTTATACTGTGCAGTACTTGTCTTTCTCTCTCTGGTTTATTTCACTTAACATAATACCCTCAAGTTTCACTCAAATTGTCTCAATTGGCAGTAGTACCTTCTTTTTCATGGCACAATAATATCCCATTACATATATGTACCACATATTTATCCATTCATCTCTGATGGACACTTAGGTTGTTTCCATATCTTGGCTACTGTGAATAATGCTGCAATGAACATGGGAGTGCAGATATCTCTCCGAGTCCTGATTTCATTACCTTTGGATATATACCCAGAAGTGGGATTGCTGGATCAAATGATAGTTCTGTTTTTAACTTTTTTGAGGAAACTCCATACTGTTTTCCATAGTGACTGTACAAGTTTACATTCCCACGAACAGTGTACAAGGGTTCCCCTTTCTCCACATTTGCATCAGCATTTGTTATCTCTTGTTTTTTTGATAATAGTCATTCTAACAGGTGTGATATGACATCTTTGTGGTTTTGGTTTGCATTTCGATGATGACTAGTGATGCTGAGCATCTTTTCATGTACCTGTTGGCCATTTGTATGTCTTTTTGAAAAATGTCTATTCAAGTACTCTGCCCATTTTTTAATCTGATTTTTTTTTTGCTATTGAGTTTTGTGATTTCTTCATATGTTTTGGATATTAACCCCTTACCAGATATTACTGGAAAATATTTTCTCTCTTTCCGTATTTCCTTTTCATTTTGTTAATGGTTTCCCATGTTGTGCAGAAACTTCTGAGTTTAATGTAATCACACTTGTTTATTTTTGATATATTGTCTTTGCTTTTCATGTCAAAAAATCATTGCCAAGATCAATGTCAAGGAGTTTTTTCCCACTGTTTTCCTCTAGCATTTTTACAGTTTTAGGTCTAATGCATGGGACGATTATTTTTTGGGGCATGTATATTTCATTTAATTCAAAGTGAAAATACTATATATTAATGGGATTTGGAAGAAATCTCATAATAAATGGAACATATCTTCATGGAGCTTCCTAATTATCCCTTTTATAGTTGCAGTCTTATGTAAAAGGACTTGACAAAATAAGAAGGAGGAAGAGAAGGAGGAGGAGAGAAGAAAGAACAAAAGGAAGGGAGGAAGGAAGGATGGGAAGGAAGGGAGGAAGAAAGGGAAAGAAAAGACCAAAATCTCTACCAGTTTTTATATACAAAAGTCAGAATGTCATTAAAGTGTTATTTATTATCTACATGTTAATTACTAATTTTTACTTTTAAGTTCATTCTTCTAAAATTGGTCATTATTAGCTAAGGTTATAAAATAGCTTCCTGAATGTTTCTTTATGTGATCTGATTTATAGGGAATTATGCTCTTGAGACAAACTATATTCTTTACTCATAATTTGTTGAATTAAAAAAAGTTTCATTATGAGCATTAATTTTAATGTGAAATGCACACATATATATAATTTTCATACTTCTATAAAAAAATTCATTTCTAAAGCTTTTTGCAGATCACTTTGCTTAAGTCAGAGGAAGATTAAACTGATGTTGATCATGATCATGTTTGTCTGAGGAGCCATCTGGAACCATTCTAGTTAGGAAAATAATGGACCAACTATCCATTTATATCTTCTCTCATCCCAGATGAGTCACAGGATAATCAGGATTCTGGATTTCTAGAGAGACCAGTTTGGTTCTTGTGAAAGCATCTAAATCACTATTGATAAGTAAATCTCCCTCCATCCATGAAGAAAGAAAGGTAAGGGGGACTTTCCTGGTGGTCCAGTGGTTAAGACTTTGCCTTCCAAAGCAGGGGGTGCGGGTTCGATCCTTGGTCAGGGAACTAAGATCCCACATGCCTTGGGGCCAAAAAACCAAAACATAAAACAGAAGCAATATTGTAACAAATTCAATAAAAACTTTAAAAATGGTCCACTTCAAAAAAATCTTAAAAAAAAAAAGGTAATGGGAAAGGGAGATTATCATAAATTCATTTTAATACATACAACCATCATAGAAAAAATAAATGCAGAGGAATTCAGAAGAACACAGGTTACAGACATGAATTCCTGCCTTCAGAAAACAGTTTCCAAAAGTCATATTTTTAAGAAATCTACATAAAATTTAGATTCCCAAATTATTTATGACTATAATTCATGAGTGAAATGTTAGGGAAACTTAATCTCCTTATCAAACTCCCCTAAAACTCCTAAATAAAATAGATTTTCATTCCCCTTAATTACAAGAAATGAAACTTTCTAAGTTGTACTACCACTGAAGCTCAGTGTGGGTGACCTTCTCATTTATTCTGCCTAAATCACAAAGATAAGCTATAGCAAAAAGCAATATTTGTGTATGTACATGCTTATACTTATATATGTGTATGCAAAGATGGATAGAGATATGTAATTTTATCATTTCAGACTTAAATGTACCTACTCTTTTCCTATTCCAATCCTAGCTCAATTTCTTCTTTTACACTGTTAAAAAAACAAAAAACAAAAAAAACACCTCATTGTTTGTTATGTATTTTTATAGCAACTGGAGTATTTTATACATTTACCCTAGGGATCAAAAACTTTGGTTAGAGGTGCAAGTGTACTTTCATTCATATTCTACATCTTTTCTTTCCACTCCAGTTCTGATTTTGATCTTTAATATCTAGTCCTTGGTGGCTTCATCTTATTAAAGTATTAGAAAAGAAATAGAGATTAGCACATTATTAAAAATAGCAATAAATAATATCAGGCAAAAGGAAGTTCAATGTATTATTAAGAAAAAAACAGTAGAACAATACACATATTCTAACATTTTCGTTCAAAGAACTAGAAGAATTTTCAAGAACTTTATGATAGGAAATTATAATAATGTCTAGACTGTAGATGGCAGGAATTGCAGCAAAGGAAATTATCTAAATCTTATACACAGTTTGTAACATATGTCCTCCAAAGCTCCATTTACAATCAGTAGCAAAACATGATTATCAATAGCAAATAACATTGCCTATGTAGAGCTTTTACTTAGAAATAAGCATTTGTTTCAGAGTAAGAGGTTATATTTCTCATGACATTAAACACAATCAATTAAAACATGACTCATATGTATGGAACTGCATATTCCCATGTATATTCATGAAGGAATTATACCAATCCAATAGAGCATATTATTAATGCTTGTGAAGATGATCAGTTAATTAACAGCCAGACCTTTCATCTTAATATTGATCCATTTTATATATGCCTTTTGACTGAAGGTTTCTTCCAAAGAAAACTGATTAACTAGCTAAGAATTGAATAAAGTTCAATTCTAAATATTGAATAAAGTTACAATTTGAAGACAATGAAAAATATGAAAAAATGTACTCCTTGATTGAAGAGGTTAAGATATGTTTTACCCATCTGTCACAGTCAGCCTTCTGCCCTTACCATTGTAAAAGATTACACATTTACAACACTTTTATTTTCTCTTCATTTATCCATTTTTGATGTTATAGGAGGAAGATGGGAGATAAGACAGAGAGTAAGTGTAAAAACTTTATCCAAAATTCACAGTACATTCAAGGTTCTATATACACATATATAAATGCCCTGATTGGTTTTCTAAGGTATGGAGTAGTGTGAAGTTAATGGAATAGACTCAGGCCACACCAAATTCAAAACAGAATAGATGGAGCATCTCTCAATGTCTAGTCTATGGTTGTACTCATACATTGGGTCATGTGGTTTCCCTAAAATAAGGTACAGTAGCAGGTTTGTCCAACCACTCTTATCTCAAAGAACTCATGTTAGAAAGCCCACTGGATAAATTATAAGTCAAAAATAGAAGATTCAGTTAAATAAGAAACTATTTTTGGCAATATTCTTTATCCGCAGTACTATATTTCGAACTGTGGAACACACCCTGCCCCCACATAAAAAAAAAAAATAAAGTCACCATTCCTACATTCAAGAAGCTTAAATCTGGATGGGCCAAATAAAATAAACGTAATGAACTTAAATAAATAAGGGGCTTAACTAAATCAGAAAATAATTTCAGAGATGTGAATTACTATCAATAATAAGCACTGATTCTGTCCTTTGTTGTTTAGGATAATTTTTTTTTCTTCAAGACAGGATGTCAGATACTTCCAAGAAAATATGACACATGACAAAACTTAGTATGAGGTTTACTTAGGCTACAATTATGACAGGATCTGTTTTTTTTTACATATATAAGTATACTTGTACTTAATAAGTATTAATTAATTATGAGGGAGATAAGAAAGCTATTGCTTTCAGTACCCAGTTAATAAAATTAATACTAAAATTAATTTATTCAATAAATTTCAATTCAGTGCTTACCATGAGCTTATATTAAAATTGGCACTGGAGAGATAATAATAAAGACAGTCCCTGTTTTATGAGTCACACAGAATAGCATCTTTCAGGGACAGTGTTTATAAAAAGGTAGTAAGTACATAAATTTATATATTTATTGAAATAATTATCTTTGTTTTGGAGTTTAACCATGAGTTTTCATACAGATATTCTTAAGAACCTGGAAATAAAGGGATTAAGACTGCCCTCTGAGCTAAAAGTTAATTCAATATATTCTGGATAAGAGAAAAGATCAGCAAAGTCATCATAAAAATAAAAGATGGCTCCCAAACTTTTAAAGCAAACTGTAACTTGATTGAATATATTAACATATCAGGGAAATAATGTGTCATTCAGAGGTGGTTGTCAGTCTTGAAAGCAAGGAAAAGAGAGACACTTGGAAAAACATTGGCAGTCCCTGTCCAAACACTCTTCTGATCCAGAAGAGGGTGTGTTCTTAAAAAATGAATGCTTTTTCAAAACCAGAATTAAGACATAATTGTATTAAAGGCCTGTGGCTTAATACTGTGCACACCAAGCAAATTTCTGAATGTAATTTGCTTTCTAATAGGATCTACTTCAGGCACAGATGTGGTTACGCTGATAAAAGTATTACAGTCTGTGTGATGGTTTGAATTCTTATTGTAAAATAAGACATTGGCATTCTGATTTTATACATCAGTCTCTGTGACTTTATTGAATGTGAGACTAACCCTGAAAGCAACCCATGCTCAGTATGCTAAATCAATCAGGATTCTAAATCTGAAAACCTGAGAGCAGGATCATGACAAATTCATTCAGATTATAAATGCTGTGTATCAAAACACAGGCCACAGGCCAATCTAATGGTAAATTGCTGGCCATACATGACATTGTTACTCTAAATTTCTACATTTCTTAATGTTTTAGGTTTCTGGGTGAGAAAGAACTATAAACATCAGGGAGCTATTTTGAGATGTATATACCTAACTTAAACCCCATGGGGTATATTACACAAATCTTATCTTAGGTTGCAGGCATTGCTAGCTTGACAGTCACTTTATTCATGCTAGGTAATATTTTATAAACTGCAGTATATTGGTGGAAAGGAACATGGGCAGAACACTGGGAAGATGATTTCAGAAAAGGGACTCTGAAAACAAATATGCTTGCATGACACATAGTAGATTTTAGGACCTAATGAAGCAGAATGGTTCTAGAAAATCATTCCAAACAATTGCGTTTAATAACAAGTATTAGAGTTAGAAGCTAAGCATAGGCCTTTCTCATGCCAAATGAAGCCCAAATGAAGCTTACCTCTTATAAAGATATTTCTCATTTAATTCTTTACTTCTAGAACCTCTCGTGTGAACTTTTACTCTGGCTACTGTTCTCAAAAGTAGGTGGCAGGAAGGAATGTTTCTTAAAAATAGATATATCAAAAATAATAGTAAGTCTTCTTGGGGGAGAGTTGTTTCCTTTTATTGGTACTTCTTTCAAACATCTGTTTTTTCATTAATTTTTTTGCCAAATAAATTTGATTTACTTGTCTTTCATTTCTTTTCTTCTTCCTGATGACATTCCATTGGTCAAATTATCATGGGAAGAGTTTGTCTTCACAATATTTAATTGAAAATTCTGGGAGGAAGCTATTGTTGTCATTGTTCATTGTACTGGTGTTTTTGTCGTAACTGCACTGGCAGAATGCTGACTGAATGAGAAATATCTAGCAGCTCTGTCCACAGATTAGCTCCTTCAATGGGAGAGGGCTGGGGAAAGGGCAGGGTAAAGAAGAACAGAAGCTCTAATTAAGTCCAGATCCACTGGCTTTCTCCCAGTGATTATCAGAGGGAATTTAAGGGCAGAAGGTTAACATTATATTCTTGGCTCACACTAGTAGAAGTGGCATGACTAGTAGTACTAACAAATTGTGTATTGATTAAGAGTACAAAAAAAGGTTTCCCATGGATTTTTATCAATGAATAAATACAGACCATAAAACTTAGTTAATTTGATTAGAACGTATAGAAAGGCGAGGATAAAGAAAAAAAAAAGGGTATCTCTGTGTTCTTATGTACCCTTTCTAGCTATTCAACTATTAATCATTGAACAATCTTTTAATATGCATCCTTAGTGGGCATGAAGAGCATCCATTTTAAAGGGGCTGAAAAATGAGTGAGTCGTCACCATTCCTACCATATGTTGAGACATTTCTAGAAGAGAGTAAGGGGGTCTGGACAGTTTGGCCGAGGCTGTTCTGGCTTCCTCTACCAAATGGGATGCTGACTAGTATCTCCAGCCTTATCAGTCAGCCTGTCCAAGTTAAAATAAACCCTCAGCAGCTTATCTTTTATTAAAATTAATTAGCTACTGAGCGGCACAATGAAAACTAATTAGGAAAACACTGGGTAAGAAAATGCACAATGCTATCACTGAGAACTGCAAAGTCTTAACGCATGTTGGGCCAATAAAGCAGAACCTGTTGCCACATGTTCAGGATAAGCCTGTGTTTGTGCTTTGGAAGTATTTGCCAGAGGTATTATGTTAAAGTCACTGAGTCAGTTCTGGTGATCTCTGATTTCCTGTAAATAATTGTGTGTGGCTTCTAAGCAGTCCCCAGGAACTTCACATGAGACATCAGGTTTGGGGCTTCCCTGTTGGCGCAGTGGTTAAGAATCTGCCTGCCAATGCAGGGGACACGGGTTCGAGCCCTGGTCTGGGAAGATCCCACGTGCCGCGGACCAACAAAGCCTGTGTGCCGCAAGCACTGAGCCTGTGCTCTAGAGCCCGCGAGCCACAACTACGGAAGCCTGCACTCTCTAGGGCCCGTGTGCCGCCACTACTGAGCCTGCGTGCTGCAACTACTAAGGCCCATGTGCCTAGAGCCCGTGCTCTGCAACAAGAGAAGCCACGGCAATGAGAAGCCCGCGCACTGCAACGAAGAGTAGCCCCCGCTCGCCGCAACTAGAGAAAGCCCGTGCGCAGCAACGAAGACCCAATGCAGCCAAAACTAAATAAATAAATAAATTTATTTTTTTTAAAAAGACATCAGGTTTTTCGTTTTTTACTGTCTTTAGGTAGTACTTTACTAAAAACAAAAAAATTTAAATCCATAATTCCCAATTAAGTGCTTAATGACAATAAAAATATAGGAGTTGGGATTATAATCACTAAAAGTGTTACGCTTTCACATTAAATTTTTATGAAAAATATAATAATATTTCTCCATAACCATTTTTAAAACACATAATACCATAAAATTTTCTTGATGTATTATCCCTCACTGTTATAATGAAGAATGCAATGATATATTTAGTTTGTAATTATTCACTTTCAATACCCGAAAATTATCTCTGGAAATCTCAGTTAGAGCTAAAGCTCTCACCTAATTCTGTTTGAACACAGCTCGTTTAACAGATTCTATTACGTTTCCAGGATAATTATGGTTCCTAAAATATAACTACACAGAGTAAAATCTGCTGTACATGGAGCAACAGCACTAAGCTTGACTCCCAGCAAGTGTTTTAAAGAGCTTCCAGTGTTATTTTCCATCATAAGGCCCACTAGTTGGCAGAACCCCTGGAAGCTATGCAAACAGCAACACATCTGTTCCCTAAGAGGTGAAATGCTGCATCTCATTTGAGATGTTGATTCCCTTTACCAGAAATATTGTGAAAGAGGAAAGGCTGGAGCTGGCTAGCAGGAATTTTCCTTGATAAGCTTGCATATCATTATAGAAAGAGAAAATTCTGGCAATGGCAAAGACAGTGAACCCTTGAACTTTCATTTGTGATACTTAGGGAGTAGCCTTCTTTTCATATTGGCAAAATCAGAGTGTATTCAATATGTTGTGTGTGTGAAATCTGAAGCCTGAATAAAGCTGAAGTCCTCAGCAGAAAAGGAAAATTTTAAAGTTCGTTAATTAGCTTGCTTAAACTATTATTTCCAGAGCGAATTATCTGTTTAAATAAGAGATTCAGACTTGGTTTTTAGTGCTCATGAGTAAATGAAATGTTTTTGCATTTCACAAGCACGTTTGAATTTCATGGCTTGTTTTTAACCAAGGAACAAAGTTCAGCTAAGACTTTCCTGTTATTTTACCTCTTCTGAGATATGACTTAACCAGAAGGAATAAAATATTAGCCTTTACAATAAAAATGCAGGCTCCCTTAGAAATTCCATCATTTCATTTTACAAATATTGCCTCAATACTAGAAACTTTCAGATTTGCATTTACAACTTTACTATACTCCTGAGCTCTAATACATTTCCAAATACTTCCTGAATATTTAGATATTCTCCCAACTACTCAAAAGACACCAGGTTAAAATCCAGAATGCCTGGGCTTCCCTGGTGGCGCAGTGGTTGAGAATCCGCCTGCCGATGCAGGAGACAAGGGTTCGTGCCCCGGTCCGGGAAGATCCCACATGCCGCAGAGCAGCTGGGCCCGTGAGCCATGGCTGCTGAGCCTGTGTGTCCGGAGCCTGTGCTCCGCAACGGAAGAGGCCACAACAGTGAGAGGCCCACGTACCACACACACACACACACACACACACACACACACACAAAATCCAAAATGCCTTACTTTCCAGCCCACAACAACTCTTTTTTTTTTTTCATCTTGCCTGCATTCCTTTCTGTTGTTGTTTTAAAACAGTGCATGCTATTTTAACAGCACTGTTACTCATAGTCATCCAGGTTAAAAAAAAAAAAATCACTCTCTCCCCATCTACTCAAATCTGTTCATTTCCATTACTACCTGCCTACTGTGAAGCTTCATTTCTTGTCTTCTACATACACAGAAGAAACTTCTCTGTCACTTTTCCCAGCCAGCATCTGCCTCTCCAATTTGCTGTGAGCAACACAGATTCCTAGTTCCCTCCTCAAAATCTCTACTACTTACCATGCAAAGCACAGAGCCTCTACCTCTGTCATCAGGGCTCAACCCCTAAAAAGAATCAGCATGGATTGTTGAACAAACATGAATGTTGAATAGTTCATTCCATAATCTAGCAGGTGCTAGGGACTACACTGTGCACTAGACCCTAATGTGAGCTAAACTGAAGGTACTTTCTCCTTATAAAGCCTGTACAGTAGTCCCCCCTTATCCAAGGGGGATATGTTCGAAGACACCCCAGTGGAGCCTGAAACCACAAACAGAACCAAACCCTATATATACTTTTTTAGAAATACATATCAATACATCCTAAGATAAAGTTTAATTTGTAAATTAGGCACATAAGAGAATATCTGAATTGCCAGCATCACTATTCTTATGCTTTGGGGCCATTATTAAGTAAAATAAGGGTGACTTGAGCACAAGCACCATTATACAGTGACAGCTGATCTGATAACTTAGTCAGCCACTAAGTGACTAAAAGGCCAGATGCACTGGACACTGGATTCTGGTCCTGGGTGGGAAGCAGCAGGTCTGTGCAGGATTTCATTATGCTACTCAGAACTGTGCAATTTAAAATATATAAATTGTTTATTTTGGGAATTTTTCATTTAATATTTTCAGACTGTGGTTGACTGCAGGTAACTGAAACTTTGGAAAGCATAACTGCAGATAAAGGGGGATTACTGTATTCTGTTGGAAAGCGAATCTGTGTTAATATCCTTGTACCACATATTCCTAGCTGAGGCTGGAATGAGTGACTTAGCCGCTCTGTGCCTCAGATGTTTCATCTATAAAATGGTGACTAAAGCAGGGGCAGGGGCGTACATAGTTTATCGGGTTGATATAAGGATTAAAATAAATGAGGCAGTATATGCTATGCTCCTGGCTTAGGGCATTTACTTTGAGGTTACTCATTGATGGTAAGAACAATTTCCTTCCAGTCTCTCCAGTTAGCTACATACATACCATATTAGGCAAAATATTCAACTGTGAAAGCTCAAGACAATCGTTGCCCCCCTCCACCATACTACTAGTTTCCCTTTCCATGATTTCTAAATCTCTACTTATCATGCACCTCACCTTATTATTTAACTAATTTTTTATAGTTATTATTATTACCATATTTATTAACACTCCTTTCACCATAATTGCTGTTGTCATTTATTAAAGCCTTAACTACGGCCTAGGCCTCACAATTTTTAATCCTCATTAAAGAAGGTATAATATTATTCCCACTTTACAGATAAAAAAACTAAAGTTTGAGGATAAATGGGAAGGTATTAAGTAGCTTAGTATCTCATGCTTACTAGCGTCATTTAGCTAGTAAGTTGTGAAATCGATTTTCAAATCGACATCTGCTTGACTCCAAAACCCACACTCTTAGCCTCTGTATTATGGGTCTTGTCACAGGCTACTACGCTGTTGTTAGTCTGTCTTAGCCAGGCTAAGTATGTAAATTAATAAATGTAAATTAATACATCTGTTAATGTATTACATTTATTAAAAGCATAAATTATGTTTTTATATAACATCTCTGTAATATCTCCTCACCCGGGACCTTGCATATGGTAGATGTTGAATACATATTTATTAAAGAAATAAATGTAAGAATGAAGAAGTGAAGTTAAATTTGTAGAATAGAAAAATCAGGGGGAATGTGAAACGAAAGGGAATTTATCAGGTTTTCTGCGTGCATCATCCTCTCTAAGCAACATAGGCAAGAGTGAAATGGAGGGAAAAAAGAGCTACAGACCATGATGAAGATGATTAAAGAGAGTACAGAGCAGCTGTCAAAGCAAATATCAAGCAACATTAATAACTTTATAGCTCACCATGAGGCTGTCTCAAATATTTCCAAGAAAACAGGATCCTTGCTGTTGCACAGAGTAAGTGAGACTAATAATCAAGTGCAGATTCAAAGAAATTTTTTTGTCAGATACCTTGAGCTGCAGAATTAAAAAAATAAAATAAAAAATAAAAAGATTCTTAAGCTAGTGGAAAAATACATGACTCAGAGGAAAATATTATTGCATTCCTGGTATTTTAATTTGGGGCAGAGTTGATAAGAAACAAGATCTGCAATGTTCGCCACCTATTATCTAAGTTGTTTGAAAGTCAGATAATATCCCCAAACTTCTGATGCTGATCCAAAAATAACCGTGTTGTGAGACTTACCAGTAAAAACTTCAGCATGCCCAAGAATTGATTTTACATGTATTTCAACCTGCCCAGTAGGTCTGAAAGATGATCTACATGGATAAAAGTGAAAATTTGAGATCAGATGTTAATTTCTGTTCTAAACATGAAATTATTTTTTAAATAGTTTGTATTTTTAAAATAGCAATGACACTACATACAAGTTTCTTGTGTATTTGTAACAAATTATGTGCATGATTCCTTGACTATAGTGACTAGTAAATCTATTTATTTGCTCATTTACAGTTTTTCACTGAAGTAAGCTTTTGTGGGTTTTGTGTTGTGACATCCTAGTGTCCTTATATGCAGATAATGTGGGCTATAAAGGAAGCAGGAGATTTGGTCTCTGGTCTCATTTAGCTGACATTTACTGTTTATGGAGATTAGGAATTAAAAAAAAAACACTTTTAATTATATAATGATTTGGCAATGTGAAAAAAATAAATATTTTATTTTTCTTGTCAACTCGCACTGCCCTGTTTGATTTTGGATAGAAGAGGTAAGAGAATAGCAAATAATAGGAAAGAACAAAATTAGCTAAGCCAGCTTGGAGTAAAATGAAAGGTACGTGGTATAAAGACAACTACAGTGGAGCCTGTGAGTCTCTAAATGGTAGATCAAATTGCAGTAAGTGTGTTTTTTTTTTTTTTTTTTTTTGTGGTACGTGGGCCTCTCACCGCTGCGGCCTCTCCCATTGCGGAGCACAGGCCCCGGACGCGCAGGCCCAGCGGCCACGGCCCACGGGCCCAGCCGCTCCGCGGCACGCGGGATCCTCCCGGACCAGGGCACCACGTGGGATCCTCCCGGACCAGGGCACGAACCCGCGCACCCTGCATCGGCAGGCGGACTCCCAACCACTGCGCCACCAGGGAAGCCCAGTAAGTGTGTTTTTAATCTTTGCCTGAAACAAACTTATTTATTAGGCCATTCCTTACATTTCAGATTTCAACTTAAATGATGCCCTTTTAGGGATCCTGGCCCTAACTAAACTTAAAGAAATCCACTTACAACCACCCAAACAAAGCTACCATCACACAATCAGTAATTGATCTCAGTCTTTCCCACTAAAATGTTTGTCTCAAGAAGCTTCCAGTCTTGTCTATTGTGTTCATCTCTGTAACTTTGGGGCCTTGCACATAGTAGGTACTTAGTAAATGTTTGTTGAATGAATGAATGAATTCGTATTCTAGTTATTACTTTCCAAAAGATTATGTCTATAGATAAATTGCTAGATTTATTTACTTTTTTGTCTCACATATTGTGAAACATATACTTACATGTTAAGATGTGATACTTATTTATTTAAAACAGCTGCATTTCTAAGGGCCCAAATCTCTTCGAACAGAACCGAATATCCACATCACTATAAGGAAGGTCTGTCATGTTTTTTTCTGATTTCTCTGTATAGCAAAGTTCTATATCACTTGCAGAACTGTTATACAACATAGTAACTTGACCTTGAGTATACTATGTGGAATCCGTTTGTGGATCCAGCTCATAGACCTTTGCTTTTATAATGCTCAAATTTACAAAGAAAAAAAATCGTAAGTTTATAGAAGGTAGACTAACAGTATGCTCAAAGAGAAAGACCTAGATTAGGTAAAATAATAACATCTCAGAAGTCAACTCTGAATCAAACTAGTATTAAAGTCAGTAATCACTTCAATAATTGGTAGAGCAAATTGTACTTCTTTTTTTTTTCTTTTTAATTTCTGCAAAATCCAGTAGTAAAAGACTAGTGCTTTTACTTAAAGAGTTTATGAGACTATGAAACTTAGTGTTCCTAACATTCTGTAGGAAAATAAAACTCTCATGGTCTTTTGTCTACTAGTCAGGACCAAGAGTTAAAGTAACTGTGGCTTGATCTCACTTGGCTGATCTTTAAGAAAGTAGTTCCAAATAGGAGCTACTTCTGCCACAGAATACAGGATTCTGTAGTTCTCTACTATCACCTCCTTGTATTATTTTTTTAACACAATAAGAGCTATCATGTTAAGGAAGTATTACATTAACCATACATTTAATATATCCACAATTAAAGTATGCTTTATGTATATGCTGCTGTTCCTTACTGTTTTTTGTTTTCCCACTTCTAGTGAAAATTTCCAAGTAAAATATTTTGGAGAATATAAAATTAAAAAAAAAAACAAAACATAGTTCTAGTAAAAAAAAAAGTATATAAACTAAAATGGTAAACTAGACCTTCTAACATAGGTAAAAACTTTTTCTTATCCCAAGGGCATTTCTTTCAAGTTACATTTTTCTTTTTTATAAAGAATGTGGGGCTTCCCTGGTGGCGCAGCGGTTGCGCGTCCGCCTGCCGATGCAGGGGAATCGGGTTCGCGCCCCGGTCCGGGAGGATCCCACATGCCGCGGAGCGGCTGGGCCTGTGAGCCATGGCCGCTGGGCCTGCGCGTCCGGAGCCTGTGCTCCGCAACGGGTGAGGCCGCAGCAGGGGGAGGCCCGCGTACCACAAAAAAAAAAAAAAAAAAAAAAAAGAATGTGGTAGGGAATGATTAATTAAATGTTTATTCAATGATCTAGCCTTAGGTTTATAATAAAATGTTAAGATGCTAATCCCTGGATCCCTAATCTTTCTGTAGTTAGAGTCACACTAGCAACAGATCTCCTCTTTACTACTATTTTTATTTATTTTATTTTTCTTTTTTTTTTTTTTTTTTTTTTTTTTTTTTTTTGTGGTATGCGGGCCTCCTTCCGCTGCGGCCTCTTCCCGTCAGGCTCCGGAGGCTCAGGCTCAGTGGCCATGGCTCACGGGCCCAGCCGCTCCGCGGCATGTGGGATCCTCCCGGACCGGGGCGCGAACCCGGTTCCCCTGCATCGGCAGGCGGACGCGCAACCGCTGCGCCACCAGGGAAGCCCTACTACTATTTTTAGAACTGTGTAATTCAAACATTTGATATGTCCACTATGACCTCTAAAGCAAGGATGAAGGGAAATTTCTCACTTGGTTAGAGAACAAAGAGATTAAGAAAGTGTCTGTTACTTACTAAAAAAATAAATAAGGGAATGAGAACACATTAATTGCTCTTTATATTTTGGGGGAGGATGAGATATTTTACATTTTATCAGTTAGTTTTGGAAAAATGTAAATAAAGGTGCTGATCAGAAAGATGTATAGTTTACATGTTTAGAATGGCTTATCCATGAATATATACTATCTAGCTAATACATTTATGGTATACTTAGATAAAATGAATTAATTGCAAGGAACAAATGGATTTGGAAATAGTATCTTATATCATAGAGCTTCAATAAGATTATCCTAAAAAGGGTATTTTATGCATGGACTTGAGAAAACCCAGATATGTATTGATGTCTTATTTTTGTCTTCATTAGAGAAAATTATGCCAGTTCAGAATGGCCAGAATACTTCTCTTTAGTTCCAGAATAAAAATAGGAATTCAGGGAGTACCTAAACTGGTATCGGAAAAAAACAAACCCCCAAAAAACCCTTTCCTTTTACAACCTCTCTGATGTCAATGAGAACTTTCTTGCTGTTGTCATTAGTAGTCATAGAGACTGATGTCCTCTTTTCCTTCTTGTCTCTTCCCCTTAAAATTAACAAAACACATAAAATTAACTTTTGTGGATCATATTTGATTTACCTCTTTCCAGATACCAAAAATTGGGGGGATTTATTTTGTAGCTCAATTAGAGCTGCATGAAAATCCTATCCCTTCTGTTCATGTTGAGAGGGATGCTTAAAGCCACAGGATATGGGGATTATTAGATATGCTTTTCTAAGGAGGAAATAGTAAGACAAAAATGGCCTGCCTGAAGTTACAGTTTATAGATTGGAAAAAGGCACAGACAATTAAAAGATGGAGCTACTTAGGGCAAATTACTTGCAATCAAGCTGCAGCTAAATGAGCTTCTTGATGAGGAAGTCAAATTTATGTTGTTTCAAACCAGGAAGAAACATTAAAGAAGTTGAAAGGTGAGCAAAATACTAGTACAGTCAGATCCAGATAGGTTGATAAGAAAAGTTATTCAAGCAAGTAAAACAATGCCTTCTGAAATGTACACACAGACACACACACATACACACACAGAATCATATGCAAAACACCTCAAAATAGAAGACTACATGATTACATACACTTTCAGCCTTCATTTACATTTTATGTAGATGCCCCTTCTCATCACAAAAGCCCTGTGGCTTAAGAAGCTCAATCACAGAATATAATCATTTTCTCCCTCAATCCGCAATTTACTATAGACATTTTATTCGAAAATGATGTATTGTTTAAACTCTAAACAACTGTTTTCACTTTTTTTCTCCCCTCCCTAAATTATACCTTGGCAGCCCTTTGAGTCAATTTTGAAAGAATATATTTGATAATGAATTCAGAACTTACATAAAGTGCAAAAGCCATGTGAAAGCTTCAAGTGTGAAATATCATATTTCTTTCTTTGTTGCTAGACATTCGGGTCTGTATGCATCAATTTCACTGAAAGCAGGATATTGTCCACATATGTCTGTCTGAATGGAATGACTTTCAGGATTTTGTAATTTTGAAAAGGCATCAAGCTAGGCTATCCTTCATCCCATTTCTGTTGCATTGGAATGTTAGGCATAACAAGGTAGACAAAAGAAAGCTATAATACAGATCCTTATGGGCAGTCAGCAAGTACAAGGAAATGTAGAAAGGGATTATTTTCTGCTGACATTTTCCCTTATCTTGATTCCCTTATCCTGACTCCCTTATCCTTTCATGCATTAAGTTTTACATGAACAGAATCTGAAAAAATTATCAGCCCTTGTCTGAAACAGACAAAAAAATCTTCCTCCTTCAAATGATCTCCTTTAGGAAGTAAAAACTTTTCTAATATTCAAGAATTGAAAATGACAATTAAAAAAATGTCCATATTTAGAGCAACAAATAGGAATGTGATTCTGCTGCTAACATGTTTTTTTCTAATAGTTGAAATGGAACATTTTCGCATTTCCCTGGCCAGGTCTCCCATTGAAAAACACGCCAGAAAAACTGTCCAAATGCCCACAGTGGTAGTTAGGAGGTCCTTTCTCCATCTGATGTTCAGCTACATCTCCCGTTTAACAAAATGTAAAGACACTAAAAAGAAAATACTGTATAGGACTCTGAGAGAAAGTTTAGCCCTGAAAATATATTTGTATCTTTTTGTTTCTTCCCAGTGAATTATAAATTTTTAAAGGCGTATTTTAAGCACTTTTGAACGGTCTCTCGTTACATTGAACATTGGCTAAAGGAACATTTGGCGATTGAAGTCCTATCACCTGCAATGATGGGATTTCCAAATCCCCCCTAAATCAGCTTGGTAAGGAGAGCTTAAAGGAAGTGGGAGCATCGATATACAGGATAAAGTTCATTGTTAACTGTACCAGTAACCGTTAATTGAGTGACCAAAAATGGGCATAATAGTGATTTTTGTATTAATGATATCCTTAGATGCAAGCCTAATGAGGCAGGTCTGCTTTTAAAGAGTAATGACAAGTACCTGACCAAGTACCCCTCAAGTTTGAAGCAGCTAAATAACAAACAGAAGTAAATCTTAGTAAAATGTAGATATAGAATTCAAGTGACCTGGATTCTACTCGGAGTGTCATCATTATCTAGCTTGAAAACTCTGCAGATCAGTCTACCCTTCTGAAAGATGCTTCCTCATCTACAAAATGAAAGAATTGAACTAAGTAATCACTGAGATTCTTAAAACTATGCGACTCTAAAAATACTTCCATAACCCTAGGTTGTTTCAGCCTTCTTAAAAATGTTTTGGTTAGAGAGAAAAAATCTTATAAAAAGTAAAAATTTTTGCTTCTTTGCACAAAATTGGGGGCTATATCTGCTTTAAGGGCAGTTTGCCCAGTGGATAGTCTCTGGCGTGCTGGGTTAAAGGCTGCAGACAGGATAATCTCATAGCACTTTGATAAATTACTTCTGTCTTCTATACCTAAAGTCCTTAGAAGTTATGGTGAATTACTTATTTTACTCAGGTTTGTAATACAGAATGTCTAAACATGTCTATATTTCTTCCCCCACAGTGTTGCAATGACATGCTTCTTTATGGAAATGACCATGCCTTTTAACTTATCTCTCACAATACCTATAAAACTCCCATCATAACTTCACTGGCCTTATTTTTCACCACTGTCCTTCTTGTTTCTTGATGTCCAGTCATGCACACCTCTTTTTCGTTTTTTAGTTTATCACATTTGTGACTTCTACTCCAGATTATATTATTTGTTCTGCTTTGAATGATTTACTACCCTTTCAATCCACTCCACCCACTCTAACATACACACTCTTCACCTTTCAAATTCTTATTCATCCTTTAGAACTCAACTTCCCATTTCTTAGACCATCTCGAACAAGACCTTCTTAATAATTCTCCTTTGTAACAAATAACCCAATTTTAATAATTTATGTATATCACCTACCTACTCCTGTGTGACAATCTTTCTCAGGCTCAATGGCTTCAAAATAAACAAAAATATATATTATTGCCCATATTTTATAGGTTGATCAGCTATTTCATCTACTGGTCTCCCCCATGCTCATTCAACTAGAGAAAACAAACTGGCTTTACTCACTTGTCTGGAATTTGGTGCTAACTGATGGCCTCTCATTCTCCAGTATGTTAGCCTGGCATTCTTACATCATGACAGTCTTAGGACAGCATTATAAGAAAGAATAGAAGCCATAAGTCATCTCAAGACCTAGGATCCAGAATTTACACACTTAACTTCTGTTTCATTCTGTTAGCCAAAGTATCAGCCAGCCCAGATTCAAGGGGGTGGAGAGACAGACTTCACCTTTTGCTGGAAGGAGCAGAAATATCACAATGCACAGGGCATGAACTCAAGAAAGTCACAGGGGCTATTTTAAAACTCTGAACCACATTATGTAAAATTATTCATTTAACTTCTGCCTTCCCCAGTAGAATATCAGTATATGTGGACAGGAACTCTGCATTTTTTAATCTCTGCATATTGCCAGCATTTAATGTAGTCTTTTGCATGTTCCAGGAATCTATAAACATTTGGTGAATAAGTAATTAAATTAGTGAGTTAATGAAAGAATGGATAAATGAATCAAAAAAGTAACAAACAGATTTCACAAACTTCTGCCTATCAGGATGAAGTTTCATCTGTAGAAAAAGAGACCTATTTCTCTCCTTGACCCACCAGAAAATTAGAAACCCCATAAACAGGGGCTATCTGAATCTACTTAAATTTTCCTAAGTATCAAGTTACTGCATTAGTTTTCTATTGCTGCTGTAACACAGGGCCACAAACTTAAATTAGTGCAACATAAATGGATGAGCTCATAGTTCTGTCAGATGTATGGAATGGCTCAACTGAATTATCTGCTCAGGTTTTCACAAGGCAGGTCAAAATATCATCTGGCTGGGCTCTTATCTGCAGAATCTGGGGAAGAATCAACTTCCAGAATCAGTGAATTTGGATAGATACAACAGTTCTTTCTGTTGTAGGACTAAGGTCATTTTTTCTTGCTGGCTGGTGGTCAGGAGTCATCCTCAGCTCTTCCAAGCTGCCCACATTCCTTCTTATGCATCCCCCTCCATCTTTAAGCCAGTGACATCCATGCTCAAATCTCTTACTTCCTCTTTTGTTCTTAGCCAGGAGAATTCTTTGCCTTTAAGGATTCGTGTAATTACATTGGGACTACCTGTATAAACCACAATAATCTCTCTATCATAAAGTCAATTGATTATTAACCCTAATTACACTTGCAAAGTCATTTTTGCCATGTAGCATAATATATTTATTCACAGGTGTGGTGCCAAGGGGCAAAGGACAAAGGGCCAAAATTCTGTCTATCACAGATACTAAACAGCAACAAACTAAGTTCTAGGAGTCAAGGATATGATTTGGGTGATGAATTTAGGAAAAGGTGATTTCTGAACTCCAAGTCTGTCATGTCTGCTCTCCTTCCCATAGTCCCCAGAGACCAAACTACCATTTCATTTGTCTGCTTAATCTAACATCCTTATTGATCGTATGATCTCTAAAAATATTTATCACTGAATGAATTTATTCAAGGGAGTTGTCTCTGACAAGGATATTTGTATTCTGTAACACACATAGCAAAATGCAATGTGAAAAGAAAAAAGCATATGCAATGTTTATAAAATCTTGATTATAGAATGCCATAGGCTGACCTGTGTCCCTCAAAATTCATATGTTGAAACCCTAAACCTCAGTACCTCAGAATGTCACTATATTTATAGAAGGGGCTTTTAAAGATGTGATTCAATTAAAATGAGGCCCTAAGCATGAGCCTTTATTCAGTCTGACTGGTATCTTTACAAGAAGAGAAAATTGGACACAGAGAGACACCAGGCACGTGCACACACAGAGGAAAGACCATGTGAGGACACAATGAAAAGGTGGCTGTCTGCAAGCTGAGAAGAGGGACCTCGGAAGAAATCAAATCTGTTGATACCTTGTCTTGGACTTCCAGCCTTCAGAACTGTGAGAAAGTAAATTTCTGTTTAAGCCACCAGCCTGTGGTATTTTGTTATGGCAGTCCTAGCAAGCTAATACATAGACAAAGAAATATTAAACATAAATGTCTCATGAATGGTCAGTGGTAAAAATATATCAGAAATTTTTATCCACACTTAGACCTTTTTAAAAAGAATTTAAAGATTAGGAAGAAAATTCAAATTGGTTAGTCATCACTTAATCATTATTTTAAATTTCCCAGTGTCAGAATAAGGAAAGCTGATGATTCGACAGTTATGGAATGTGATAATTGTAATGGCTGAGAAAAGTGAAAGACCAATATTGCTTGCTTATTCACATAAAATTGTTCAGAATGCTAAAATATTGGACTTTCATTGACAAAACTACAGAAAAATGCTATTATTGTTAACTGTGGTTCGCTACATGTAATATTGTTTATCTACGTGTTTAAAGCAACATACTTTATAGTAACCCTTTAATTGGAAGTGCATTTATACTTAGGATTCATTCATTCATTCATCTATTCAACTAATATGTATTAAGAACCTGCTATGTGCCAGACACATGTTTAGGCAATGTTGTTAAGTAGTGTAGATTAAGGCCTTGATGCATTCATGTTTAGGAAGATGGAAATCAGCAAACAATACACACCCTAACTGTGTTAGTAATGATGTATATAAAACAATAGAGAGAGTAAATGAGGGTGCTATTTTACATATGGTGATCAAGGAGGGACTCTGTGGTGGTAATACCCGAACATAGGCTTAAATAAAGTAAGAAAGCAAGTCATTCAATATTTGAGGAGAAAAGTTTTAGACACAGGGATCAGCAAGTACCAGGGCCTTAAGCCAGAAAGATTCTGGACTTGTGTACAAGAAATAGCAAAAGACAGTCGTTGCTTGAGGAGGTGAGATGGAAAGTAACAGATGAGATTAGAGAGGTAATTTTAAGGACTACTTCATATAGGGCCATGCAGGCTGTAGCAAGGACTTTAGATTTTCTGCTTATTTTCACAGAAGGCCATTAGAATATCATGAGCAGGGCAGTTACAGGATCTGACCTGTGTTTTAAAAGGACTTCTTGATACTAGCAGAAAATATATTGGAAAGAAAAAAGATGTCTTAGAATAAGGTAGTAGCAGTTGTTGGACTTGGGATATATTTTAAGATAGAGCTATACTTAAAGAAATCAACTAGTCTCATTGGGTATGAGAAAAAGTAAAGTCAGGGTTGATATTAATATATTTGGTCTGAGCAAGTAGATGACGGTGATGCCATTTCATGAAATGGGGATCAATAAAAGAAGATAAATTTAGAGAGAAAAATTAAGAGTTTGGTTTTAGTCATATTAAAGTTTGAGAATCCTGTGAGACATTGGAGTTTTGATGAATCAGCAGTTAGAAATAGAATCTGGAATCCAGGGAAGCGGTTTGGAGCTGAAGATAAAAAGCTGACAGGTTGTTGGTATAGATAAGGTACTCATAGCCATGAGAGCTGATGTGACCACTTAAGAAGTGAGTAAAGATGAAGAGATAAAGTTTAAAGATAAAATCCCAGGGAACTCGAAATTTGGAGGGTGGGAAGAAGAGGAGGAGCCAGAAAAAACAAAGGAGAGATCAAGGAAGTAGAACACTAGAAGTATGTGGAGTATTGGCAGCTAAGGGAAGAAAAAAAAAGAAAGAAAGAAAAAGTGACCAAAAAATTGGTCAAAGGCTATTTAGAGATTGAATAAACTGAAGACTGAAACTTTTCCTAGAGAGCATTTAATATATTTTCAAGTACTTTCAGATGACGGACTTACTTTACACCAGGGGAAATAGTAGAGCAACATGTTTCTCAGCTGTGCAGTGGCTTTCTCAGATGCTCAAGCAACATGCAATAAATTGAAGAATGGATAGACACACCGGAGCGCTCAAGGTCGCCCATAAATGGCATAGGAAACCTGTCCTGGAAATGCCCAATAAAAGTTCTTTTATGACAAAGTACAGTGTTTTCATCAAGCCAGTGGGTCTTTTCATCCCACAATTTTATTCTGTGACTAAATTATCTAAGAAAACTACTTTTTCATCTTCAAGTCAGCAAAGATATTACTATCAAATCAGGTAATTAGAATGTGTTTTAAAGAATGCTTTTAGGGCTTCCCTGGTGGCGCAGTGGTTGCGCGTCCGCCTGCCGATGCAGGGAAACCGGGTTCGCGCCCCGGTCTGGGAGGATCCCACATGCCGCGGAGCGGCTGGGCCCGTGAGTCCTGGCCGCTGCCACATGCCGCGGAGCGGCTGGGCCCGTGAGCCATGGCCGCTGAGCCTGCGCGTCCGGAGCCTGTGCTCTGCAACGGGAGAGGCCACAACAGAGGGAGGCCCGCATACCACAAAAAAAAAAAAAAAGAATGCTTTTAGTTTGTTTTCTATAGACAACTTGGAATGTGAGGAAGAAATTACAGCTTTATGCTCTCTCACCATTTTGGACTTCTTTCTGATTTATGCAAACAGTATTAGAATAATCAGTGACTCATGATAAATTTTCAAATTTTGTGATTTACACTTGCACAGAATAAATAACTTTTTCTTTTAATTGCTTGCTGTTTCATTAGTATTCCTGTTAACTGTCATCTATATTGCAGAAAAGAAAAATTCAACAACTACCCAGGAGTATAAATGGGAAATGTTTCATTAACTTGCCAAATCTATATAAAACATATTTAAATTTTTCAAAAGAAAAGTATTGGGAACATTTGCCTGAATCATAAGATGCTATGTAAGATTTGACCAATCCACTAGATAATTCTATATGTCAATATTTGCTCTAAGTGTTCTGATGTTCCTACCCAATCTTCAACATTGTAGAGTCATTTGAGATTCTTGAAAGGATTAATCGATATAGGTATCAGAACAAACATTTACGTGGTAGAGTGGGTATGGCTTTTATGTGAAGCATTTAAATAACCTGAATTTTTAATTTATTGTATTCCATGTTTTTGTTGGTGGTGGTATAATTTCTAAAATGAATAATTTATGCATCATTTTGGAACAAAATATATTGTCATCTTCCATTTATTTAAGCCATTCTTGCACCCTGAAGTATAGAGTATTTACCTAAACCAAGTTGGGTGGATTTGAGAGAGACCATGAAATTTTTGTGTGCATTATTTTAAAGAGGAGTGTTCATAGTTTTCTTCAGTGATCTTAAAAACTTAAAGACAATGGTAATTTTGTCCATGAAAGAAATAAAATGATGTAATGTGATGTCACCAAATCCCTAAAATGTATTCAATGAGTGATCATTAACAGTAGATTGCACACCACTGTTTACTACCAATACATTTTACTCTGCTGTAATTGAACAGTTACCTCATTCAAACAACAAAATAGTGTATTCTTTTTTATTTTGAGGGAAAGCAGGAATAATAATAAGAATTGCTTAAGAATAGTAATTTTAATATTTAAATACACTTTCTCATTTGGTTTTATTCATTACATACTGAGTCTATTTTATAAGAAAACAAGCACATATTTTTCTTTCTTAAAGGCGGTTACATAATTCCTGAGAAAGCTGTCATAGATTGAAAGTGAGAGAGAAGAGCAAAAACAGACAAGAATAATATACATATTATTCTTTTCCATTATGGTTTATTAAAGGATACTGAATATAGCTCCCTGTGCTATACAATAGGACTTGTTGTTTATTCATTCTATATATAGTAGTTTGCATCTGCTAGTCCCAAACTCCCAATCCAACCTCCCCTCCCCCTCCCCCTTGGCAACCACAAGTCTGTTCTGTATGTCTGTGAGTCTGTTTCTGATTTATAGATAAGTTCATTTGTGTCATATTTTAGATTCCACATATAAGTGATATCATACAGTATTTGTCTTTCTCTTTCTGACTTACTTCACTTAGTATGATAATCTCTAGGTCCATCCATGTAGCTGCAAATGGTATTATTTCATTCTTTTTTATGGCTGAGTAATATTCCACTTTATATATATACCACATCTTCTTTATCCATTCATCTGTTGATGGACATTTAGGTTGTTTCCATGTCTTAGCTATTGTAAATGATGCTACCATGAATACAGGGGTGCATGTATCTTTTCAAATTATAGTATTATCCGGATATATGTCCAGGAGTGGGATTGCTGGATCATATGGCAACTCTATTTTTAGTTTGTTGAGGAAACTCTGTATGTTCTCCGTAGTGGCTTCGTCAATTTATACTCCCATCAGCAGTGTAGGAGGGTTTTCTTTTCTCTACGCTCTCTCCAGCATTTATTATTTGTAGACTTTTTGATGATGTCCATTCTGACTGGTGTGAGGTGATACCTCATTGTAGTTCTGATTTACATTTCTCTAATAAGTAGCAATGCTGAGTATCTTCTCATGTGCCTATTGGCCATCTGTATGTCTTCTTTGGAGAAATGCCTATTTAGGTCTTCTGCCTATTTTTTGATTGGATTGTTTGCCTTTTTTGTTATTGAGTTGTTTGAGCTGTTTGTATTTTTTTGGAATTTAAACCCTTGTCAGTCACATCATTTGCAAATACTTTCTCCTAGCCCATAGGTTGTCTTTTTGTTTTGTTTATGTGCAAAAGCTTATAAATTTGATTAGGTCCCATTGTTTATTTTTGCTTTTATTTCTATTGCCTTGGTAGACTGAGCTAAGAAAACATTGGTATGATTTATGTCAGTGAATGTTTTGCCTATGCTCTCTTCTAGGAGTTTTATGCTGTCATGTCTTATATTTAAGTCTTTAAGCCATTTTGAGTTTATTTTTGTGTGTGGTGTGAGGGTGTGTTCTAACTTCATTGATTTACCTGCAGCTGTCCAACTTTCCCAGCACCACTTGCTGAAGAGACTGTCTTTCCCCATTGTATATTCTTGCCTCATCTGTCAAATATTAATTGACCATAAGTGTGAGGGTTTATTTCTTGGCTCTCTATTCTGTTCTATTGATCCACATATCTGTTTTGGTGCTAATACCATGCTGTTTTAATTAGCATAGCTTTGTAGTATTGTCTGACATCTAGGTGGGTTATGTTTCCTGCTTTGTTCTTATTGCTCAGGATTGCTTTGGGTCTTTTATGGTTCCATATAAATATTAGCATTATTCTAGTTCTGCAAAAAATGTCATGGGTAATTTGATAAAGATCTCATTAAGTCTGTAGATTGCTTTTAGTAGTATGGCCATTTTAACAGTATTAATTCTTCCAATCCAAGAGCATGGGATATTTTTCTATTTCTTTAAGTCATCTTGAATTTCCTTTATTAATATTTTATAGTTCTCAGATTATAAATCTTTCACCTCCTTGGTCAGGTTTATTCCTAAGTATAATAAAATATATTTTTAAAAGAAAGAGCAGGAGTTGGAAAATAAAAAAGGGGGTGGTTAAGATAGCTTATTGCTAAAAAATACTTTTAGAGTAATATAAAAAGTATAACAAATGTCAGTGCATTAGAATTTATGTAAAAAATGAGAAAATGCATTTTAAATTTTATTTAAAAAGTGGTCTCTCTTAAAACATGAAGGTGGGAGCTGAATGTTTATATGCATTATGTTCGTATTATTTACTTTATTGTGCATAGCTCTGAAAGGACAAGGTTAAAGTCACCTCTTTGAGGTTGCCCTTCAATGTATTCATTGATTTCCTAAGTGCAGTTTTATAACTTAATTTCACTTACTCCCCAAGTTGAAATTTTGGGGAAAAGGGAGAGGACTTTTCAACCCATTAATTATGTTAACTAAGTTGCTTTAGACATGAACGATGTTTCATAGTCTATAGTGATTAAAGGTTGCCAGTAAATATATTTGTGCTTCAACTAAAAGATGTAAATTTACTTCAAGCTCCTCTCTCACCTCCACTGAGTTTAGATATTTACAGAATGATCTAAGTTTTGTAGCCATTATGTTAAAAGTAGGCCAAGGACTTATTTTATGACTTCACTGAGTAGACACCACAACACATTACTTTGGAGGTGTTTTTCTTTAATCTGAAGATTCCCTTTGCGTTTGAAAGTTGCCTAAAACAACTTAAAATTCAGATATTTCTGAATTATGAAGTAAAACTAACTCTATTTCACATCTAATTCAGGACACATTCTAACTTTCTAAATCTAAAATCAACAGACTATATAATTTGGTAATTTTTTCTTATAATTTTTATTTAATCAAACCCAAAGAAGGAAAAGGAAGCTTCTTAACTATCAACATATAATAAGGTTATATTATGGTTTAATGTTATAAAAGTGTATGTCAGAAAGATGTAATATAAAGGCTATTTCATCAATCCTAAAATGGAGTTAGAAATGTATGGAGGCTCCATTTTATTTATTTACTTTTTAAAAAATGAGGTCGAGGTAAATTTAATACTTATCACTGCATCATGTATATTTCAAATTTTAGAATATATTTCCAACAATATCAATGACCAACTTTCTGTTTAACAGATAGACATTTAGTTTGGGGACTCAAAGCATGGCTGCCATATTGGAGGCTGCCAGTAGGTGGCAATGTAACTTATAAAGACATTAAGAGAAAGCAGTGTGAAGGAAAACATCTCTAAAAGAAATGCAATTTATTCTTGGTCAGAGAACCAAGGGAAGCTGCAACTTTTTGTTTGAAGCTCTTCCTAGGAAAATCTCCTTGTGTTACGTTCTAGAATTGTTTTCTACTTGGAACAGACTAAAATTTGTGAGTAGATGGAGAAAACATTCTGGAAAGTATATGAATTTGCCAACTCAGAAATTTTTGATGAATACCTTCAATTATATAAAATAACTTGCCTGATTTATTTTTCTAATTGAATTGATTAGTCCAATCGGACTTTGCATAGAATCAACCAGTGGCTAGCACTGTATCCTTCTTTAAATTATATTGATATTAAATTCTAACCTACTTAAAAGTAATCAAACTACTGTATCAGGAACAGAGCACAGAAACCTGGACACAAAGTATCAGAGAAACTAAAATACGTGTTACATGTTCAAACAAACAAATTAGAACAAACACAAATGTTCATGAATTGACACTGTTCCTTCCCCATCCCCAGCACACAGGCGCACACACACAGACAAACTTTGGACTTTCACTATCAAATTTAGTTTTCTTAACCCTAAGCAAATTAGAAGAAACCCAGTAGAAAGGTAAAGAAACTATTGAAGACATGTCTACTATTAGCAATGTGGTGATCACTAACAGGGAAGAGATTAAAAGAATTGTAAGAAATACATACACATACACACATAAGTACATAATCAGATTGACAATTTTCTTCTTAATATGGGGTAATTTAGTGTAGTATAAAATAATACTATATACCTCAATGTTTTCTCTTAATACCACTATATTAAAACTATATTGAAGCATAAGTAATGTCTTTAACAATGATAGGGAATATATATATATATACAATGTAACAGTTTAGAAAAAAATATAGATATTTGTCATGACTTTGAAAAAAGTTTTAATTTAAATAACTGAAATAGAACTCTGAAAGATAATCAGGAAAAGAACTAAGTTTTAATATATGGTAAGCAGAATGCTAAATGCCTTATATAAATATGTCATCACAGAAACAAACCTATTTGGTACATTATTTTTAATCTTTATTTTATGAATGAGGAATATAGGCTCATAGAATTTAAGAAACATGTCAGTGTTGGCACAGCTATTAAAGTGACAAAATTGGATCTCAAGCCCAGACCTGACTCTAGGGATGCTTCTTCTACCACACTGTGTCATTTTAGTGATTTGAATAATTGATTTACATAGAGTGTCACAAACTCTAAAATGAAGTGTTAACATACTTGGTCAGATCAGAGTTTTATTATCAACTCGACAAAAGCACATTTAAATAGGCGGGGAGAAAGATGTATCACATATCTAAATGCAATGCTATGTTTTTTTGTTCAGAAGATATATGGAAGCCATTTGTTCCCATATTAAGTAATCCCAAAGTACATTTGCTTTGAATTTTCTTTTTTTTTAATTTAAAAATTTTATTTTTTGGTTTTTATATATCTTACCAGGTTTTTGCATACCACTTTTTTCTCTTGTTCCACTGTGACTACCTCTATCAAACTCTTGCTTTTTAATCTAAATTCTAACTAGCTTACTATATTCTAAACAACCAAATGGACAGCCAAACTCATTGGAATGTTGTGTTATAAAAAGATGGAATTCCTGATTAACTGTCTATGAGGTTTGCTATAAATGAAATATACTAATTCTAGTCCCTAAATTTTAAGACATCTGTTTTGTTTAGAGACAAGTTTTTTTCTTCTTTTTTCTGAATTCTCAACTATATTTCAAACATTTGAGTATTCTTCAAAATGAGGATTTCCATTTACTTGTATTATATAGAATATTTCTAATGCCTTGCAACAGTTTCTCAGATGGAATTCATAAGTTAAAAACTACTAATATTAGCTGCATTTTTACCTCAGCTTTAGGTTTTAAGGTTAAACAGAATTTTAATGTAAACAGTTTCAGGAACCTGTTCAGAATTCTGTTAAGATTACACAGAATAACTAGTTAAAACACTCCATACTAGCAAATAATTGTGGAAAGTTCTAAGATTTCTTATTTTACTGGCTGTATACATAGTATTCTGCTCTTCATGTCTAATTGAAGTTACACATAGTGTCAACCTTGTAGAATTAATAAATTAAGAGTAGTGTAGGTATTTTTTTAATTTGTGATTTAATGACAATAATTTGTGCATATATGGTACTTTTCCCCAAATTGCTTTGGAAAAACTTTGTAACATCCTCTCCTAAATCCTTACCAATATCCTTTTTAGGAAGATGACAAATATCATTATATCAGTAAGAAACAAGATGAATAGAAGATATAAATTAAAAAGTAACATTTAGAAAAGGTATTTCTAATTTGGCTATATGCCAATTAAAAATCCAAGTAAATACCTACATTACCAATATTCCATAAGATCAGTGGAAAAAGTAAATAGGTCCCAATTCTTAGTGTGTAGTATCTATGTGTACTCTGTCTAGTCATTTGAGATTTCATATGTAAAATGAAGGTCTAATTTATCCTTAAGTTTCTTGCCAGTTCTTACTTTCTATATATAATGAAAATATGACTCTTCCACTCTTCTTACTTGGTACAGTTTATATGATAAATCTTCCTGTTTTAGCAAAGGTAAAGAGAAAGAGTGAGTTACAGAGTCTCACAGAGATGTCATAGTTTTCTCACCTAGTCTCCCATTCACTCCCTTAAATTGGCTCTTTAAGGACAATTTACTCATTTACTTACTTTTCCTATATTGGATCCAAAAACAAGTCCAAGCAAAAAATGCACCAGTAAGATTTTTATCTTAGTTAAATTTGAATAGAAATCATTAAGCATTTAGTAAAACATATTCACTTAACAATCAAAATAATTGTACTGTGTATCAAAGGAAAACAAAAACAAAACTGGAAGAAAGATTGACTATCACCTGTGAAGGTTGCCAGCTTCTGACAGAGAAAGAATATTCTATGAAGTTCCCACAGGAATCAGCATCTTTAGAGTTCCAGCAAACATGGAAATATACCTTATAAGAAAATGATGTTTAAGAATAAATCCCTCTTTATATTCCAAAAGCATTCATGTTAAATTTCACAGGATATTAAATTCTTTGTAATCAATCTCAGTGTATTTTTTGAAACAAACCAGTAGCCTGAAGTCAGAGAAGAAGACATAAATAAACACAAAGAAAATTGACTGGCTTGATGCCATGTCCTTAGAAGTAAAGCTGGGATTAGAATCCAGCACATTTCTTATTCTATTACATAAGAAAAAAAAATCTACCGTAATAAAAAGAGTCAGAAGAAAGCTTACATATTGAACCCATGAATATATACCTTGGGAGCTAAAATAAACAGACAAACAAAAAGCAAAGAAAAAGAAAAAAGAGAGAGAAAATAAATCAGCCTGAAACCATTTGAGTTTGACATAATTTGTTTCTTCTCTGATTAGAGTAGAATAAATAAATGGAAAGCGATGTGTGTATTGGAGTTGGGGGGAGTGAAGATCTATGACAATAAGACAACAAAAGACTTTCAGCTTTGAGTTTCTATCAAATTGAGATTTTTATATCAGGGTTTTATTTTTTAACCTTATTATTTTAAAATGTGGAGTGACTTCTCTTATTTGTTTTTACTTATTAGATATATTAAGTTTGCAGAGGCAAAGCAAATCAGAAGTTTGAGGTTGTGTAATTTATGCATCAGTTAATTTAGCAGTCAACAGGTTGGTGATGAGAAAGCTGTAGATTCAGAGTATCTGGATTCTTAATTATTAATGACTTAGGAAATTTGTTTGATTTCTCTGACCCTATTCTCCACATCTGTTCTGTTCAAATTTCCTGCTTCCACCACAGTTTTGACAAAAGGCACAAGAATGATGGTTATGTGAAATAACATTGTATAGCAGAAAGCACTAGATATATGCAAAGTAGTAGTATTATCAAAGTGTCCTATATTTTGGCAGTGATCTGATGCAGAATATGAATTATCCAGATAATGATTATGAAGACCCACCTGCCATTGGATGTGCAGATGTTTAAAATATAGTTAATGATTCATAAGATGTGGTGCTGATTAAACCTCTAATTAGGTGTTTTCTAATTTTAGTCTAATGATGACTCTTCTAGCCCTTAGGTCGTTTTGCTTTCTGTTTTTGGTTTCACCAATTTCAAAACTGACTAAAAACTACATGAAAATCAGTGAAATCTTTTTAGTTTGTGTATCTTTTTAGTTTATATTGGTAGAGTGTTAGATAAATATCTCCTTCACCATTAACAGTTATAGTTATTAAGTATACTTTTGTCCATTAGAAATACAGAAGACACTGACACATGAGAATTTTTTTATACTATACTTTAAATCTAGAAATTACTGTATGTGTTAAGCTGGGATTTTTCGAATGAAAGTAGTTAGTTGCCAGATATTTTACCTTGCTTCTTATCATGTACACAAACAGGAAATGTGTCCCAATTAATTTTGCTAGACATTTATAAATGAAAAGGAAATACAATTTGAGTTTGCCTGGTTCTATTTCTAGAAAGACACAGACAACTGCTGACGGTGAAGATATGATTTAGCCTTATAAACTTCTAAAAACACTATTTAAAATGTCAAATTTTCCAAGAGTAATAAGAAAAGCTTACTTAGAGCACACGAAGAACCTGCATGCTCTTGTCCTGCAAGAGCCCAGCTTGACCCTGGTGATAATACCTCTAAAATTTACAAAATTGTTCATCCAAATGTTAAATGAGGTGGGCAGTATAATATTTTTACATTGACTAGGTAAATAGTTTTCACACAGATCTTGATTTTGTAATGCAGGTCCCAGAGCTATGAAACAATAAATCCTAATTATTGTATATAATTAAATTAATTTCATCTCATATACCTTTCACCTAATTTCTATATCAGGATAGTAGCTTTTAAAAATTCTTTTTGCAGTATTAATTACAGAGACAGTAAAAGATTCCATGGCGTTTTCAATGTGTATATACTATATTTACACATTTATATCCATTATGTGTAAGGGTATTTTTAAATGAACAAAGCTTTTTGAATTCCAAAAATATACAAATTAAGATTATTTGTAAGTAATGAAGTTTTTTTCCATCTAAATTTCAGGTAATATATATTTTTATATTTATATTATTGAAAAATTATTCATAGCTGTAATTCTATTATATGAGATGAGAAAAATAAAATAAATGGCAAACCATACCAACCAGTCTGCTGACACTCTTATTCTAAATGTAGAGATATTTTAAAATTTACCTCCAATATTAAATGATCTTTTTTTGCACAAGGTGTTAGAAATGTAGATGAACTGACATACTTGAAATGAGTTATTTTAGACTTAGTAGGTATAATTAATACACCTTGAAAAGGGAAGTAGTGTTGATTAAGGAACTATTGGCATTCCTCATTAATCTTGCCTCATATCCTCTTAGTGAGTCTTTATATAATGCTTTGAGCTTTTATAGGATATAGTTTATGGGAAAGGATAACGACTGCTTACTGAGCCTGTCTCCACCAGTGTCATCAGTACCCCTACAGAGTATTTTCTCATTCAGGCTAACTTTTTGCCCTATTTAGATAAGGGAGCAGCATTTCCAGGTAATTTCGCCATAAAGAATAAGGTCACTGCTTTAATGTTAACATTGCCAGGGCTTCCACATAATTTCTTGTATCCTGTGTTAATTCTTCCCTATTCATGGTTCAAGGGAGAGACATTATTTGCAGCCACATGCAGAGAAAAGGGACAGTGTTATCTGCTCAAGTTGTAGCTTTCCAGGGCATTGCTAAACCCTGGTGTACTGGCCCAGAGTATAATTTGTTTCCACTCTCACAAACTTATTCTTCCACTTGAATCTATACAGGAATGGATATTCTAAGCTGTGAAATGCACCAGCTTTGGCTGAGGAAACCACATATAATCTTCTTTAATCATAAGGATCACAGAAGACATAGAAGCTCAAATTCAGCAAATAGTTAAATGGGGAAATGATTATAACAAGGAGAATGAAAAATGGAATTCATATTAGGAAAAAGCTGAAAAAAATATGATAAAACATGAGAAGAGACTTGTGATTTACAACAAAGCAAAGAAGAAAATATGGAAAAAAGCCCTACATCATAAAGATGAGATAACAGAGTAGTTGAAGTAAAAAATTGGCTCATTGAGAGGGATCCTCTATCTTTTCCTACATTTCATTGGGTACACCTGAAGCTATCAAAAAAAATTAGAACCTATTTTGTAATAATTTGCAAAGACTGTTTCTATAAACCATATACTGCCTGTTAAAATCCAGTATGTTCTGAAGCTCACTGATAGAATTATAGTCATTGTTTTAGCTATACTCTTGCTTGTTTTCAATAGAAAACTGATTCCCTTAAAATTGTAAAAGACATTAGTGTGCTGTGATCAAAACACTCAATTTACTAGTTTAGTGAAAGAATACCCTAAGTTCCTTTAGTTCTAAATGACTGTGATTAAATTACCTATGTTTTCCAGGACACACAAGCCTAAAGACAACACAGGACATGAAATCATTACTTTTCTAGCTCTGCTTGTCTTTCCTCACAAATTCCAGTCTCCTTCAAAATTCTCCTGAAATGTCTGGGAGCTCTCATGATGTCAGCAGTAGGTTACTCCTCTCTGCTAAACTATGCATTGGATGTGTCCTACTTCCCTGATTTTGGCACCATTTGATGATGTCCCCTTTTACTACTGTTACTACTAGAGAGATCACAGCTGCCAAAACCCATTGGATTAAGTGTGTGCAAACTCAACTCAAGAAACTAGCTGAAGTAAGTTTCCTGCATATGAAAACCTATGAGTCAGGGCAAAGTTATATAGTAAATGGCTGCAAGGGGTTTAAGGTCTATCAGAGAAAACAATCTTAAATAATTTTGTGAGAAACATTAGGTAAAGGCAAGAACACTACACAAAGAGGATTAACCTAATTGGGAAGCAGGAGAGGCTTCTCAAAAAGGGAGATTTAACCTGAAACAAGAATAAATAAATCACAGATTTCTACTCCAGAGATCTGAAAAAAATAAGTACTTTGAATGGGTCCCCTTCAAAGTGCAGGAACATCATAGATATGCTACCAAAATAATTACTTTTAAAAGATAATTGGGCTTGCAAGAAAGTTAGAACAAATCAATATTTAGATGGTGCCAGAAAACTAGAGTCAATTACCAATACCTATGCTGAGATCTGAAAACAACAACCAGTCAGACTTTAGATATAAACAAATAGAATTGTCAAGAATCATATAATTAATGAAATTGAAAACCCCATACCAGGATTAAACAGAAGATTAAGCAAAATTGTGTTAGGAAATTTTCTATTAGGAAATTATATGTTCAATATTAAAAAAAATTACTCAAACTTCTGCAGAGGAGAATAAGAATATTAATAAATAAAATATATGTGTGTTTGTGTGTATGTGTATATGACAGAATAAGGAAAAGCATAACATATGTATAATGATAACCTGATAAGGAGATAATAGAGACAATGGAGGAGAGTTAGCATTCAAGCTAGTTAAAAATATACCAGAGTCAATGGAAGACATGAAGCCACAGATATGAAGCAGGTAAATACCAAATGTGACAATCAGAAGAAAATATTATTATAAAAAGAGGGAAGGCCAAAACATGAATGGCCTAAGTATCCAAAATAAAATGTGAAAGTATAAATAAATATATTTAAAATGGTAGTAGGAAGGAGAGAACAAAGAGAAAACTTGCTCTGTGACTCTCAAGATTTTTATGAAGTTTGAGGATGATCTTAGCAACAAACATAAATATGAAAGAATTATTTGTAAAAATTTGTAGCAGAATTCTTAAATTAATGCATAGAATATGAATATCTCCAAAAAAAAAGTCTTTTACAGAAGAAAAATATGAATGGAAAAGCTATTCAATTTCATTAGCATTCTGAGAAATGTAAATTAAGATGTAACAAGATATCATTTTATACCCATTGGATTAGCAAAAATTAAGAAGTCTACAAATACTAAGCATTGGTGTGAATGTGGAAAAGGGGAAAGTTTTAGACACAGCTAGTGGGAACTTAATTGGTATAATCACTTTGTAAAACAATTTGGCATTATCTAGTAAAACTGAATATGCCCATGTTCTCTTAAGTCAGAAATTCTTCACCTAAATATAGTGTTTAAAGAGAAAGTCTTGCATGTGCATATGGAGACATACAAATGAATGTCAGGGCAACATTATTTTATAATAACAATTAAAAACAGGGGAAATTAAGAAAATATTTATCAACAGGTTAAGGTTAAATGATTTGTAGTGAATATACCTATAGAATATTATATATCAGCAAAAATATGCAAATTAGAGGCATAAGCCACAACATGGATCGACCTTAGAAAATAAAGCAAGTTGCAGCATAATGTTTGGCATAAACAAAATTAAATCATATACTGTTTAGGTATACCTACACATGTGAAAAACTACTTTAAAAAGCAAGAAACTGATTAAACACAAATTTCAGAATAGTTGTTTACTCTTGTGAATAAGGTAATGGGATATGGGAATAACATAGTACTGTATAGGTACTGTTCTATGTTGGGTGATAGGCTCAGGAATGTGCTTTATTATTATGTTTTATTTTAATTTTATTATCCTTCCTTACATTTTTTTTTACTGGATCAATTATTTCATGATAAAAAATTATTTGGAACTAAGCACGTAAAGAGAGAAAGGATTTTATAGTAAGCACAAAGAGCATTGTAAAAACTTGATGGCTGCAAATTCAGGGCCAATATGAGGAAATTGTTGATGGTGCCAGTGACATTGCTACTCATCATAGAAACTTCTGTTTATGAATTCCATGCAAGGATTTCTACAAGGGCAAATATATCTGACTGAAAATCCCTGACCTCTTCCACTGTCACTGTCAATGTTGATGGCACGCCTAGGCTTGCCGGATAAAATTCAGGATGCCCAGTTCAATTTGAATTTGAGATGAACAACTATTTTTTAGTAAAAATATGCCCCAAATATTTCATGGGACTTAGTTATACTAGGAAAAAAATGCTGCTTATCTGAAATGCAAATTTAACAGGGCGCTCGCATTTTTATTTGCTTAATCTAGCAGTCCTAGACATGCCCTTCATAGCTGAAGGTACTCTCTCCTATCACTGAAGAACATGCTACTTGAAGGCCACTGATATTTTAATCCTCTCAATATCTAAGCTCTTTTAGTCTTCACTATGTTCTGTTACAGCCTTTTTGTTTTAAAACTCAGGCATTATCCATCAGCACAACGTAGAGGATGAAATAGAGCATATTGTATATCACATGACCCTTCTTCTGACTGTCTGTGAACCAAAACCATATGCCAGACTCTCCTTCTCTTTGTGTAAATTCTTTTCCAGAAAGCTACCAGAGCTCCCATGGAAACAGAACCATTTAATGACTTGCCAGACAAATCCACACATGTCTGAATCCTTGAATAAATAAAGCATGAATTTAATGTAGGGCTCAAGTGAAATTGAATATTCAGTCGACAATAAGCTACAATTATTAATAGCAGTTTCACTGAGTAGACTCATCTGTAAGACTTTTAAGAAGTTGTTCTTTGTCAAGATTTAAACTGTCTTTCTGAGTTTCTAGCCATTTTCTATAGTTTGTCCTTTATATACATAGAGAATTAGATAAACAGACCAATAACAATTGTATAACTTAAAGTTAAGTATACATTCTTATTGTAGTATGATTTTCTCTAGATATAGATGACATTTACTGTCCTATAGGCCAGTTACAATTTTTTTCCAAAGTGTTCGGAAAACAAGATTTAAAAACAAAAAACAACAACAGCAAACTATGCTAAATTGAAACCAAGTAATAGTCCAGAAAATATTGGATAAAAAGACAAGATCTTGTTCTTCAATGGAATTCTGCTTTCAACTGTACTATGTCAATTTTGTGATTCTATACCTATTCAAACTTCAATATATTGATTTCTCAAGTCCTTTACTTATTTATATGTTGTATGTTATATGTTATATGTATGTATGTTCTTCTGCTAATAATCAATACAAATAGGTAAAATTTATCAAGCAAAATAGAATAACCCACATGCCTAAGCAATGAAAGAAGCACTTTGATGGACCTAATTGAGATTGGAAAAAATAGTACTTTGTATAGTTTAAAATGTACTTGTAAATCTGTTCATTTTCTTAAGTTTCTATGCTTAAAAACTGGAGTATTGAGTAATCTCATTAGATTCTATGATTACTATATCTTTCTGGAAAATTTATTTCTATGATTTCAGAAATATGTATTTATTTCTGGATGACAAATAATTTTTTTATTAGACTTGAAAGTTTTGGCCCAGAAAGGAGGGAAAAAAAAAACATAGAAACTATTCACACTGCATTTGTCATAGAACCTGAAGAATGACTAATCATGGTTACTAAACCATGCTTTTGCTTTTGTAACCTAGAAAACAGAGGGAGAGTGTGACCATATGAACTACTAAGAGACACAAAATTTCTCTACATCAAAACCTGAATAGGAATTATCAGAATCTGTGTGCCTGATCTGTCTACACTAGTCAGAAAGCTTATAAAATGCAGTTTGAAAGAATTACTAAACTGGTTGATAAGGGAAATATATTAAACATATTGGCATTTGACAAGATGTTTTCATGAGATTAAAGCTCATGTAGTAGGGGCTTCCCTGGTGGCGCAGTGGTTGCGCGTCCGCCTGCTGATGCAGGGGAACCGGGTTCGCGTCCCGGTCTGGGAGGATCCCACATGCCGCGGAGCGGCTGGGCCGGTGAGCCATGGCCGCTGAGCCTGTGCGTCCGGAGCCTGTGCTCCCCAACGGGAGAGGCCACAACAGAGGGAGGCCCGCATACCACAAAAAAAAAAAAAAAAAAGCTCATGTAGGGTTACATGATATTTCAGTTAGGTGTATTGCAAACTGATTGAATGGAGGTGCTCAAAGAATTCTGGGAAGGGAATGACTGTCAGTCTGTAATAAACTTTTACAGAGTTCTGCCCTTGAATATGTTCTGTTCACTATCGATAACATGAATGCAGTGTGGCATCAATCAACAGAAGTATGACTGAATATATAGTATGATAAAATCAGTTTCTAAAATCATCTTGATAAGTAAGAATGGTGGGCCAAATCTTGCAAGATGATGTGCAATACATACTCATATCTAAAAACCCAAGTGCAGTAGAATGGTACACTACAGATGAAAAGGAAAGAAATTCAATATAAGTGTCAATTCCAGAAAAGGTTAATTATACATTACAAAACATTATAATTCTATGATCTCTTGATTGATGGAGGAGATGGACCATCTCTTATGTGCTCAAATGCTTCACAGCTTGATGTGTTCAATTTTGGTAGAAGCATATAAAAATACCTACCTAGGCAACCAGAAATGTACTATAAAGGATTTGACAAAGATGAGTTAATTAGAGAAACTGAGAATATCTAGTCATGATTAAGAAATTTTAAGCTGAAGAACAAAAGATCTTCAAACATCTGTTTTCAAATGTTTGAAGCATTATGATACAAAAGAACTAGACTTTTTTTTTTTAGTGAATAGAACTAGGGCCAAAATGTAAATCTGCATTTAGACAGATTTTCACTCAATATAAGGAAAAGATTAAAATCTAATTGGCTAATCTGTATTTGGTTATCCATGTTTAAATGATTATTTGGGTTGTTGTAGAGATTTCAGATACTGAATGATAAAATGGGCTAGATGACATTTAAAATCTCTTTGAGTCCTGACTTAATAATGCTAGAGTCATTTTTTAACTAGGTTTCAAATTCATCTTTATCTTGATCTTATCTTTCAGCACTATTTTTTGGGTATTTTCTATTTTTGAACACTCACTGTGGTATTTTAGATATCCCAAGGCATTTCCAAGTTCACATGGATATCAGATCCTTAGCTGTATGTGATTCTGCTCTAATAAGTATGTTGATAAAGGGAAACATAACTTTTTTGTCACCTAAATGGTACTTTTATTAAGGACCATACCTTATGTATGTATCATAGATAATGACAGAATATCCCAGGAAACAATAGACCAAGACTGAGAACAGAAGGCCTTGAATGAAAATGAACATGAAAGCAAAGTAAAAAGATGACCGGTGAAACTGAAAGAGTGATAAGAGTAAAAAAAAAACCCCCAAAATTTCACCACCAACAAATGAGTGCCATTAAAGAAAACACTATCAAAGAGGAAGAGGGGAGTAACATTGAAAACGGAAAAAACAATCCAAAGGGAGAAAATATGGCATGAAAGGTAAATGAATCTCACATCAAGTGACTGGAGCATGTCCAAAAACAACTGGAAATGGGAGAGTGATGAAATGCAGTAAGTTACCTTGGAATTTGCATTAAAATTAAACTAGTCACCATAAAAGGAAAGAATTTTAACAGGGAAAATTAACCCAGACAATGGAAAGGAACAGATAACAGAATCTCCAAAGACATGTGAAACAGATAACACGTCCACAAACAAAGGCAAGCTGTACAATACATGAAAAGGAAAGGCCAGTACATAGGCAAAGAGCAGGAAAAACAGGGATGGGTACAAAAAGGGCACTGTGAGAACAGTGATAATAAAGAAAAGGGGAGGAAGATTGAGTTGGAAAGAGGTTGAGGGAATTAATGAGATAGCAAATATTTATCAAGAATACAAAGTAAAATATCTGAGCGAATGAATCTTTCTGTCTCTCTCTCTCTCTCTCTCTCTCTCACACACACACACACACACACACACACACACACACCTGAACCATTTAACATTCTGTTTAACTGCATTCTGAATTCTGAATTATCATCAGTTACCTAGATAAGATAGACAAATAAAACCATCTTCTCACTATAGTTAAGTCAAGTTCCATTGTGAGACCTTAAATTTGGAGAATGATTCTAACCCCTCAAGCAAGTTTGATACTATAAATGAATGAAATCTGCCCATCAATTATTAGAACAAGTCTACAATTACTACTCTGTTTTTGTCAGCATGGGCTTCTACAGAAATGTTGAAACACAAAGTGAATGTTTAGAAAAATGTGTGATGGAACTTCTTTTAATGTCTTTATAATATAGAATGAATGTCTTTTTCTGCTTATAACTCTGTCACAGTGTTCTAGACAGACTAACTGAACACTTATACTTTATTACTTAAGCCCCCTATTAGATAACATATATATAAACATCAACAAACAGAATTATAACATGCCTTAGTCATGAACTTAATAGTATTGGTAAGAGTGTGGGGAAATAGGCATTTGTACACACTACTGGAAGAAAATAATTGATACAGATTTCTGGAGGACAATTTAGCAATATGAATTAAAAAATTATAAAAGCTTAAATTGTCCAACATATCAATCTCCCTTTTGGGAATTTATGCCTAAAATAATCAGTTAAGCCTATAGAGACACGTCTAAGGGATATTCTTTATATGGCAATATATTATATTGCCAATATAATGAAAATATGTAATTGTCAATCAAAAGGGGATAAGTTCAATAAATCATGTTATATTTTAACTGAAATAGTATACAGCCTTTCAAAGAAATGGAACTGAAGCAAAATAACTGCCATAGGGTAATGTCTATGATAATATATTGGGAGAAAAATGTATGCTACAAAACAGTTATATAAAATATTCAATATTTGCTTTGTGGTTAAAGATTATATTGAATCTATATATAAAGGAAATGTCTGGAAGACAAGGTACCCATGCTAACAGTAAACTTTTAAGTATTTCCTGACCTCTTAAAAATGGTTATCATACTTCTGTAATCAGGAAAAATATTTTTGTCGTATATATTTTATAAAATATGAAAATGTCATTATAGCTTGGTTTGTTTTGACAGAGGAAGTAAATAATTTGAAGAGGGATACATGACATTTTAGATCAATTCTAAAATGGGAATCTAGGACTAACATGTGTTTTTAACTTTATAATGAGGGATACGAGTTGGAGTTAAAGAAGAACACATTCTGAAAGCATTAATGAGACCATATCCTCAGTGGCTTACAAAAAGCCACGTTTTATAGAATGTAGTAAGGATGAACTGGGTACACATGGATACTATTTTAACTGTGTTTCAATAAATGCTTAGAAATAAAGCTGGGAAAACTCTGTCAGAAACTATTAGTGGTTTCACTAATGCAAATGTTGAAAACTTATTCCAGATGTTAGGACAGGTTGAATATATTATCAGATTCCCTTACCCAAATTGTTGAGATATTTACTTTTATATTCCAATGTCCATCATCCTACCTTAGCTCATGTTCTAACTGCTATTATCATTATTAACTTTTCAAATTATAATTCACTTTTAAAATCAAATAATTGTGATCATAATATTTGGTTATAGCAGAATATATACATATAAAGATGTAACTTTCATTCCGTGAACTTGTAAATGATCTCTGAGATAATGACTGTCATATTCTCTTCTACTCAAACTTTAGAAGATCCTCACTTAGTTGAAGTTACATGCAAAGTAAAAGAAATGTCCTAGACAATTTATGAAAGATTTATTTTGAATTTGACTAAAATGAGCTCTGTTAAATTATGAAATGATTTCCTCCTTCATTGAGAGTGTCCTAGAAGGTTTTATTTCAATTTTCAAAAAAGGAGACTTTTATCCCAATTATATGAAAAGAGGGTGCAGATTATTTTTAAATGTGTAGATAGTAGCACATGATGGAAGCATTTATGGCTTTCCTGCTTTTTATAGACTTATTTTTCTTATACTTACAAGTGGAAGAAATATTATGATCTTTCATTTAAGTAGGTATAAATAAATGTTGAATGTCTAAGCACCAAAAAGAATTGATCCCAGGCTATATGGTTCTTTGAAAATGGGATCTATAGGGTAGCAAAAATATTAGAGATTACTTAGCATATTAGCAGAAGAATGAAAATGTCAGAAGTAGACAAAAAGGGCAAATTATTAAGATAAATAGGGAGACAGATTAGAGAAACAAGAAATAATATGAGCATAAGAGTCCCTAATTTTAACTGAACAGAATTAAAGAAGCCTTTCTGGACTCCATTTATAAGAGGTAGGGACCTAAGATCAAATCCACTCTGAGTTAATATTTTTCCCCTTTGGTCTCTTTAAACAGGACCAACTCTATAAACGCGTTTTCTTTCTTATCTTTGATCATTAATCTTTGACATTTTCATTACTTAACATGGAAGATCTACATGGTTTTGGTCTTCATCTGATCTTGGAGACGGAAAACACAAACAACATTCTTGATACCAAGATGTCAAGTTATACATAGCTTCTTCAATTTTCAGTGTTCACTTTTGTGCATTGGACATTCTGTACTGAGAAACACAGTGTTTGTAGACACAGTATAAGTCAAGGCCTCAAGGTGTGAACTGGGGGCTAGGTCATACTATTTTCTGTGTGCACATGTGTGTATATGTGTATATGGGTGTGTATGGGTTCCTGTGTCAGTGTGGTTTTCTGTGATTTGAGTTGCCATGGTCTGAAAGAGGGCTGTCCCAAAGAGAAAATTATGATTTGTTGAAATGAGAAACAGTTTTTTTGTCCTTCATGACTTTATTATTCTTGTTTAAAGTCTCCTTTTACCTGAGTTTGAATTGTTCACAGTGTTGCTCCATATTCATGGCATTAATTAATATAAACAAACTCTCATACAATTCTGACTCTGTCATTCCTACATCATCCTATATCGCCAAGTACCATGGTTGCCAAAAAGAAAGGCCCTTGTATTCCTAGAATGCCATTTAAACTATACAGCTGCTCTGAGGGGAGATATTAGCATTTATTCTTGTCTTTAGCAAAATGAGGATTAAAGGGATCAAATTCTTGCCTGAAGTGTTAAGTGGCAGAACCAGGATGGGTGATAACAAAAATGGTGACAGTTTGTGAGTATTCTCCTTAGCAGCTAACCAAATCAGAATAAAGTACTCTATGCACCACTTATAGCCAATGTGAATAAAGAGCCTATGGTCTAGGTTTCTTAATTCAAATTAAATCAGAATCATAGGGAATTAAGAATACAGGGTCATTAGAGATCATCAGCTCAAGCCACTTTTATCTTTTACAGATGATGAAGCTGCAGTCTAGAAATCTTAAGTCACTCTTTAAGAGGTGATTTCCAAGGCCAGAAAGTGGCAAAGCTAAGAGCTTAAGTCAGACACTGCTTTTAGGTCGCTGTCCATTTTATGATGTCCATTTGCTTTTCTAAGCCAAGGGGATGTAATTCTTAGTCATCCAGCAGGTGGAGTTAGGTCACTTAATCTCCACAAGTCATAAAGAAAATGCTGAGAGGATACAGATCAAGTGCATAGCAGCCAACTGGCCTACACAGATAGAAATGTCAGCGTTTCCATATCAGAAAAGTTTAAATTGTTCTGTTTCTTCTTTCTTATACTGATTGAAAATCTATAATAACTTTGACTATTAGCACTAAAATATATTTTTTGAAGGCTCTCTAAATCAGCCATATCAGGTTACTCTGTTAGAGTACAGAGGAAGAGGGGGATTTCTTGTCTCTGATAATTCCTGAATTCTTCCTTTTTTTACTTTTTCTTTTTTTCTGAGAATCCATTATGTATCTACTTAGAAAATAATGTCACCATAGATCCACAGAACCAGGGATATATGAATATAAATGGAATCATACTAGCTCATAAGACAGAAGCAAACCCAAACCTAGCATTCATTCTTGTCACAAATCAATACATATCTCCCATGTGGAGACCAAAGCAGCCCAGAGCTTCAGCGACCAATCAACACAAATGCCATTTATGTAAGAGGTGTGTGCCAGGGTGAGATCGAGGGGTGTGCACATGGTGGTGTTGGTGGCTGGGGGTTAGATGTTTGAAGACGAAGAATATGCTAGAACATATGTGCATTATGGAGTAAATGCCATATAGGTTCCTGGTAAGAGTCATGGGTCAAATTTTATAAACAACTCTAAGAGAAAAACAGTGTCTCTCCATTTTTTCTTAAAAAGCAAGTAACAAAATCCCCATGGGTTAAAGATTTCTAATTACTGCCCTGCTTATCTTGAGGTTACTGTACAGGATGATGTGTAAAATATGCTCATGGGACGTAAAGACTCATCTGCTACAGGCCTGGAGAGAGAAAAGAAAGAAAAGGGATTTAGTTATAGAAGACAGAAAATCTCTGTTTTAATGCCTCTAGCTTCTTTCTTTGTAACACATAATAATGGCTTTTCCTGTTTTTCTCACTGGGGAGGGGGGGGAAATAAAGTTAATGTATCATCTTCCCATCAGGCATATTAAATCAAATCCTTTTATTCTGAACTTTTATTCCTCAAATGTGTGGAGCTTGGGGTTAGATGTATACAATAGAGAGGCAGTGAGGAGGGAGGAAATACTTATTGTATTACGCAAAATTTTTTTTACACACACATATTTCTGTATACATAAGATATGTAGTGTATATTTGGCCCAAAATACATTTTTCCAGTATCATTCATTCTTAAGTCTAAAGCATTTCATTTACCTAGTGGGAATCCAAGATTCTCCCAGGTTCGTTGGACCAGGAGTTGGTTTTTCAACATGTTCCTAATGAAGGAACTCAGTGATATGGACCAGCATAACTGACAGGACTATAACGGCATCTGGGAGAAAACTAAACTGCAAAGACAACCCCAGTAATATGGGTTTTCATGAAGAAAAGCCATATAAGATCTAAAACTTAGAATCTTTGGCAGGGTTTGGGAAGAGAGGACAAAGTTCGAATACCAATACTTTAAAAGACATAAGAGATGATTTGATTGTGTTCTTTTCTATCTTAATCTTTACACATAGGTAACCTTTATACACAGCTGTTTAATATTTATAGCAATTCAAATAAAGAAAAAAAAACAGAATGAACATAAAGAATTGAACAGAAATAGGAGAGGCATTCGGTTATGTTTCAACAGTTTAAATAGAATTTAAGCAAGAATTGTTAATAAATGTTCTTGTCAGCACATTCTTCTGAAACCTCTTGGCACAGATTTTCCCCTTTCTCTTCCTGCTCCCTCCTATCAGATAGCTTCTTTTTTGTTATGCAAGCAACTATTCCCTAGAGCCTTTTCTTTCTTCCATTGCACATTTGATGGTGAGAATTTTTTTTTTCCCAAGAGACTCCCTTGAAGCCTTGTTTAATTCACCTTCTAGGTACATGACATATGTTCCACCTTTAGCAGGCTTTCATAATACTTTTAGCTGTGAAAAGCCATATTCAATAAACTATGTTTAGGAAGGAAATAGATCAAATGTCCTGCAAAGGACACTAAAGGACATACAAAGGCAACATTAGGATGAAAATGAAAAATGAATCTTTCCATTCCAGGCAAGATTATGATCTTAATCAAATGGAATTTGGTACATTCTGTACCCAATGGAAGACTCTGGGATTTGGAACAGCATACTTAATGTTAACCTTCATTTAATAAAAATTAGGCAACCTGGAAAGTGGGAAGTAGGGGTGGCATTTTGCACAATTTCACCTGTTGTGTTAGAGGGCAGTGTTTTCAATCAACAGGTGTGGTCTTTTTGGTTTGTTCTTACAAGAATTTCTGGCTGCTGTTCAGGTGACTCATAAGCTGCACCTGTCAGACACCAACGCTTCCATCTACCTCTCAGAGAAAGTAAAAATGCTTTGGCTCTTTTATTCTTTTATGAGTTTCAATTTAAAATGTTTGTTTTATCCACAAAGAGGCTCAGACTTCTTTCAGAGAACAAACTTATTACCAGTCTCAGAACTTGCAAAACCTGCTGTTGGGTCTGGAACACACACAAGCTTACCTATCAGCTTCCACCCCCTCCCTGCACCCACCCACTTTCAACCTGTTTCCAATATACACCCAACCCTCTCATGGAGATTTGGCAGTGACTTGCTTTATATATTGCTGTACTTCAAACAGAGCAAAACAACAAACAAAGAATCTCTTTTTTCTGCACATAACTGTCAATGGGGAAAATCATTCCCCAAGAGACACACCCCAAAACCATAGGTAAAGAAGGTAGAATCAGGAGAGCAGATTACTGCTTAAAAGCCCACACTCCCTACCACAGTTAAACTTCCCCTTCTCTTGCTGAGTAACTTCTTTTCTTATTGAAGCCTTTCTTTGGTCAGTTTTCCCATGGAAGTCCAAAGAAGCTGTGACCAGACATTGAAGAAGAGATGCTATAAGGAATAAAGAATAAAAGGGACAATTTAAAAATTCATTTCTATGAGTAAAAATCCTTAATTTTGCCTTTAATGCATGATTTCAAAGAAACCATCTAGAATTTCACAGCGAACAGATGTCCAACATATTTTGTAGCTCATTTTCCAGTCCCAAACTGATCAATAAGAGTGGGATTTATTCTTACAGCCCTTGGACAGAGTTGATCAGTACATTTTTTTTCCTTCTGGTGATCCCATCTTATAAAACTCCTCTAGCTTCTGACAAGTGTTCTGAATTCAACTGGATAGCAGCTTCAGGCAAATTCATCTGTCATAGACACTGAAAGACATTTTTGGGTCTTATCTTCAATAAAATATGATGGCACCATGTCAAGTTTTCTGGCTTTTGCCTTCAAGTCCCTACCTTTGGTCATACTCTGATTTGGGCAGGTGAGTGATTTCGCAAGATTTAAGTCTACCATTTTCTTGTTTTGAGTGGGTCAGGTAACAAGCCATGCAATTATCTCCCCAGCAAACAAACTTAGTAATTTTAACCAAGCAATGTAAAGGATTTATTTAGATAACACTGGAGAAGGAAAAGTCCCAAGAACTTTTTAGATGGTGTCAGACCTTGTGTTTATATATCATATTAAATGAGTGGAAAGCTGTAATTAGTGTTATTACTGGTCATGAAATTGATCTGTGTCACCTAGGCTCGTTTTAAAATTGTGGTACACTAATGACCTTTATGTTGGAGATTTAAATACAATGTATTCTTCAAATTAGAAACAGGGCTTTCATTCAATTCCAGGCACAGAAAGCTTTTCTATGCATCGGTTTGGGCATTTCAAGTCTGTGAGGTCATTTCGGACAATAGCAGGTGTTTCTTTTCTAAACAGAAATAGTTTCTTGAAAGTCAAGTGACATATCAAAAAGAAAAGGTATCTGTATCTTTGAAAATGTCAAGGAAAATCTAGTTAATCATTTCTTCTGATCAGTTTAAGAGAGGGGTGATCATACCTGGGCCAATAAGAAACGCCTTCCACAAATTAAAATATACCCATTTAGTTAAAGCATGATTCTGTACTTGCTAAATATTAATGGCAAAGTTAAACTGAGTGCATTTTTATAATAAAAATTTAATGAATGGGCTGGGGAAACATGGAGGTGTGGGAAGGTTGAGAGCTCTGGAGAGAAAAAGTAAGGCTGGGAGAGGTGAATGGAGAAAGAAGTTAATAAGAGCATGCACAGCAACACCTGTTATATACTCCACCACAATTATAAAATTAAAATCAGAAACTTATACACTTTTCTGTGCTTTTATTACACTTATTTTGGAAACATGGGTTTAATATTTCCAAACATAGTTCACTACTTATCCATAAGAGAATACAGTATGATCACATATCGATAGTCTGTGTACATTATTTTACTCTGCTCCAATTGATAAATTAGCAACAAAATGAGAATTTTATCATGGTTTTAAAATATTGATTATGCCTAATATTTTCCTTTTCAAGAGCATGAAAAGTTTTTCCAAACATATAAAAATATAACATCAGATAACAAGAGTCTTTCATGGATTAAGAAAACAGCTCAATATTATAGATTATCTTTATAATTGTAATTGCCTATTATCACCTCTCCTCTCATATCTGAGCCTGTTAGGTCATGCTCATTTGTGTAGCTGAATTATAATGCATAACGTCTTCCCATCCAACATTCTTGTCTAGCTCAGAGAGCCCTTGCTTCCCTAGTGGCTCAATAAAATCTTATTTGTCTCATCTAATGAAAGGATGTCAAGCCAGAACCCTCAAGCAAAATGTGGAGTTCTTTCTGAACTCTAGATATTTCAGTACAGTAATTCTTTTAGTAAAGACAGAAAGAAAAGGAGGCTTCTCTTCTCTATTCCTGTTTTTCCTTTACTGCTGATCAAAAACAGGAAGCTGTGAGATGAGGAATGCCTTGGTAGACTGGATTGATGATGAAGGCTTTCCTGTTGTTTTTGGTTAGGAGAGTTTGGAGCTCAAAGTCTATGGAAGCAATATCATCATCATCATCATATTTTACACACTAACAATACATACACACATAATACAAAATATAACATAATGATATTTTACATCTAAAAGTTTCTGATTGAATTTGTGTAAAGGTGCTTGATGGCAAATTCATCAACTTATCAATAAATAGTTCATCTCTACATGTCCTAATAGTCTCTTTATTTTAAGACATAATAGAACAATATTATAAAAAGAAAGAAAAGCAGGGGAAAGAAAAGGACATTTCTTCCTAGAGCTAATTGTAGTCCTCTTCGGTTACTTGTCATTTGTAAAATTATATTAAAAATATGTTTATTGCTAATTGGGGACCTGCAATACATAAAATCAGCTTTTATGTTCTCTCGTCCCCTAGTAGCCAAGGATTTACCTCACACTAAAAGTTCCTGCTAAGTTTACCCCTGGGAATTTTGGCCAAGATATGCAGCATGGTGATACTACCAGTTAGGAGGCCAACTATCAAAAATGATAGAATGCTACCCGTTTCTCTCCAAGGGAGTAAACAAAAGAAAAAGTGATGACCTGTGATAACCTCTTAATACCATCAGTTTATTCTCTGTGAGTTTCCTTCACTCCAATCATGACATAAATCTCTTCAAGGTGGGAAGCTCTTTGAGGGGAGAAGAGAGGGAACAAAAGCCTTCTTGTTTCCACACTTGCATTCTCTGATGAAACCTGTTGCCTTTTCACATAAGGGGAGTCCTGGAAACATTTCCTGCCACACAGCCTGCTCATTGCCAGCTGCCTTGTAGCTGTGCTGGATGCCATCAGACCTGCTCTTCCCTTTTTTTCACTGCCATATACATTCATAATGGCCATGGCAGTGAACAGTTGAACAAAATAAGACTAATTAATCAGGTAAGTTACTGTTTTTTTCAATTATATCAGTAAATTAAAAGATTATTTGTCAGTGTTCCATTAGATTAGAATTAATACATAAATAACACAGTGAATTTAGATAGATGATAGATGATAGATAGAAAGATAAGCTAAGGTAGATATCTTGTGTTAATGTGCACAATTACTTAAGCATCAAGCTCTGCTAAATGCAGGAGATACAAGAAAAAATGACAATGAAGACTGCCTCTTTAAGAACTGCAAGTCAAATCAATGAATATTTTTGAACCCTTTAGGAAAGTGTAATTATGTCACTGGCAATGCAGATATCTCCTCAAAACTTCAGATCACAGTAGAGCAGAAGTCAAATCAAATTTTATATCAAATTCCCTTGATTTTTATTTTCTGTAGAAATGTTCTTTCAGTAAGACTTTCCTTTGATAATTTGACAAAGTTCTGGAATCTATAAACATTGAAATAGCAACTCTCGGGCAAAAACGTTGAATCATATAACAGGTTTTATTTGCTGCCTCTTCATCCAATTCCCCCCTTTCCATCTTTCACTTGTTCCTACTGCTATCTTCTTGAATACCAGATCCCCCACTTTCATAACTAGTACCCACCCCATTCATGCTTTGAAATCCTATGACAGGAAAACTTCATCTTTGGCCTGTTCTAAAATCATGTGTTAGAAGAGTTACAAATTCCTGATTAAATTAAGTACTAAGGAAGACAGAGTCATTTGTCAATTTCCTTACCCATAGACATTGTTACAATTAATAAAATAATTTACTTTGGAAGGATTCTAATGCCTCAATTTGGTTCCATCTGCCAAATGAGCTTATTGATTGTCTAATAAAAATTGAAGAAAATAAAGAACAATAAGCAGAAAGCATTAAAACCATAATAATTTTTCTCTTTTGTTATTTCTGTTCTGATGTTTCAGAATGCTGTAGGTATGTATTTGATAAGTGAATAGAAAACAGATCAAAGATGTACCCATTACATTTGGGTAATTCCATTAATTGACCACCTTTTGAGAATAGTGCTAGCTACTCTTCTTGGTAAGCTTCTAGGTCGCTCTCCTGGACTTGGGCAAAAAATGACAGAGAAGTAGGAAACCATGGATTTACTCTGAAATCTAAAACCTAAAGCTCAGAGCAAGCAGTAGGAAATCAAAGGAAATCAAAGGGTGTATTAAATTTACCGCTGACCAAAGTGACCACAATAATAATCCATGAGAAAGAGAGCAAGTTAAACCAAATACAGAAACAAAATTTAGAAGGGAGGGACTCGGAACTTCAGGAGAATTTATACAAACTTGTTTTTATTTTGTCTCTATATTTGTCTAATCTTTGAAACTTTACCTTTCTTAACCTCTAGCTTAGTCAGGAGGAATCTAGATCACTTGCTGTTAGTTGTGTTTGGACTATGTATCTTAGATCTCAGAGCTGAGTTTTCACTGTTATGAATTTTGTTAAAAGTATGGGCTTTGATGGTAGACAGCCATCTTAGACACTTGTTTCTCCACATACTGTGCAACCTAGACAATTTAGTTAACCTTTTGAAATCTTGGTTTAATCCTCTGTGATATAGAAATAATAACAATAGCACCTGCCTCACAGGATCATTATAAGGAATACATCTGATAATCACTCATTCTTACATTCAATAAATATTTATTGAATGCAGAAGTTATACAAGGCATTGTTTTAGGCACTATGAGCCCAGTGAACAAAACAAGATCCTCACCTTTTGAGTATTTACATTTTAGTGGGTGAAAGAGAAAATAAAACAATAAATATAAAGAAACATAATAAACATAATATCAAGTCATAAGAGACAAATATTTGAATGCAAGTAGTGCATTTAGGAGGCAATACCAGGAAATATTCTTAAGCAAGTAGGAAAATGAACTGCAAAGGAAAAGCAGCCAACAAAGTGTGTGTTGTCAAGTAAATCATTGCCCTGGGTAACTAGAGGATAATTCCTCTGGGAAACTAAGGGTGTCAGTGAAGAACATTATGTCTCAAGAACAATCCCACATAGGACTCTAGAGAGCTGGAGTATTTTTACATCAACTCCATCAGTCATTGTTTAGGGATGCTGAGGGTAGGCTGCAGGATTGGTTTATTTCTTTGATAATTATGACCTGCTGTGCTCATGGGAAATTCAAAAGGACAGAGAAAGGAAATCAAGAGAAATGGAGGCTGCAATGGGGGTAGAAGGTGTTGTTTTGGATAGGAGGAGAAAGAAAGGACTATATGAGGAAGTGGCATTTGAGCAGTATCCCAAATAAAGTAAAGAGGTGACTCAAGTAAAATCTTGGGAGGAACCAGGCAGAGAAAACAGAAAATCTAAGGTCTTGGGGTGAGATCATGTTTGATATATATGTGACACAGTAGTAATGCCAAAATGTCTAGAACACAGCTATTGGTAAAGATACGATTGAGAAGGTAACAGGAAATGGGATATGTAAGAAATTGTAGGTCATGATGAGGGCTATAAGATTTGTTCTAACTCATAGAAAGTTTCTGAAAGATTTTTAAATAGGTGAATAGTATGATCTAATATTTTTAAAAGATTGCTCTGGTTAACACTTTATGAAGGTAGACCATTAGGGAGTTAGTTAGAATAAAAACATCTAAACCAGTTAAGAGATTCTTATTTGTATTAGGACAGAGGTTATCAAACTTTTAAAACTTTGTCTGAAAAATTATTTAAAGTCTCAGAGTTATTGTTTGTGTGGGTTTTATCTTTCTACCACATTAAAAATCCAGACTGAAAAAATTTTAAAACCTTTGTTAAAAAAAAACCTTTATTGAGATTTAATTCACATACCACAAAATTCACCCATTTAAAGTATACAGTTAAGTGGTTTTTGAATATTCAGAGTTGTGCAGTCATTACACCTAATTTAAAAATATTTTCATCACCCTCAAAATAAACTTGTATCCATTATCAGTCACTTCTCATCCCTCCCACCCAACTCGAGGCAACCACTAACCTACTTTTTATCTTTACAAATCTGGCTATTCTGGATATCTGAATATTTTATATAAATTGGATCTTGCAATATGTGATCTTCTGTGACTGGCTTCTTTCAATTAAAATGTTTCAAGTTTCAACCATGCCGTAGCATGTATCAGTACTTTATTCTTTTTATTGCTAAATAATAGTCCATTGTAAGGATATACTGCATTTAGTGTATCCGTTCATCAGTTGATGGACATTTGGGTTGTTTCCACCTTTGCCTATCATAAATAATGCTGCTATAAATATTTGTGTACATATTTTTGTATTTTCATATGTTTTTATTTATCTTGGGTATGAAACTAGGAGTACAATTTCTGGGTCATATGATAACTCTAATTTTGACCTTTGAGGAAATTCCAACACCTTTCCTTATCATTCAAAACTGAGAAATTTTTAAAGTACAATAATACACAAACACATATTCCATTAACTGTAAAAGCAATAACTTTATATTTTCCACACAGCCTCTGGAAAACTCCACTATAAAACCGTGAGAGAAAAAGCATGATTAAGAAAAATAGCATCTCAGTACAATTGTGAAAATAATATGTAAAGGATATAATGATTATTTTACATGTGGAACACGGGGAGTAAAATATGATTGGAGTCAGTTTAGAGGCAGAAATATTACAATTGTGATACATATTGTATAATTAAGAGAAATGATGAGAAGAGCATAAGATTCCTGAGATGTTAAGAAGGCAGATGGATTGCAGGATAGGGAGGATATGTAAATTTGGAATCCATTAGCAAATGTATGTTATTTAAGTCATGGGAAAAAATATTACCTAGGGAGTGAGTATAGACTGAGAGGACAAAAGTCCAAGGACTGAGCCTTGTAACATTCTGATTTGGGGAAATGATGAGGCTCTATATCCAGAGAGTTAAAAGCACTAACCAATGAGACTTGAGGAAAATTAGGTGAAGGTGGAGTCTTAGAAGTCAGTTGAACAAAAAACTTCAAAGAGTTACCGACTGTGTTAAATGTAATTGAAAAGTTGAGTAAGAGAATTGATGATGAGCTTTTTTGCCACATAGAGATCATGAGTGACCTCGGGTGGTTTCAACAGTGTGGTGATGAGAGCTTGACTGATGTGGTTTCAAGAGAAAAGGGAGCTGAGTAGTGACTGGACACACCTTCCATAAGTTTTGCTCCAAAGGGAAGCAGAGAAATGGAGTATAACCTAGAAGGGAAGTGGTTAAGAAAGTTTTTTATTTTTCATTTGCTTTTTTTAATTAAAGAGATTACTTCATGATTTTATAATGAAGGAAATGATAGAATATAGCAACAATGATTGAATGAATTAAAACAAGGGATAATAACTGAAGCAAGTCCTTGAAAAATAAAAGGAGATGGGATCCAGGGCACAAATACAAAGGTTAATGTTAGATTGGAACAGGGACAGACAAGTCCCTGTCATCCAAAATAAAAATCAGGAAGGTGTAGTGTGTAGACATAAATGGAAGGAAGTTAGTAGATCTGATGGTTACTTCTGATTGCTTCCATTTTCTTATTAATATAAGGAACAAGATCTTCAGTTATGAGTCAGAGGGGAAAGGATATGTTAAAAGTCTGAGGCAGGAGGTTATGTGAAATACTCAGGGAATGGGAGAATGAATGTACTCAGGAAATTCAGTGGGTTTGCCATCAACCGAAGTAAGCTGTTAAGCCCAAGCCCTGGCACATGACAAGGACTCAATACCTGTGAGCAGTTTATCATTACCTAACCCACATTTTTTGCAGCCACTTCTGGTATGTACCTCCCATTCATATTAGACATCTATTCAAACACATGCTTTTGTGGCTTGGCTTACACATGTCTTCAAAACTGAATGGACTTTTCCCCTTTTCATTCACCTTCTGAACCCTTACACTTTCTTCAAGTTGCAACTCAAAATCCCTCCACAGTGAAATCCTCTGTTCCCTCTTAGCAACAATTAATTTTTATTTTATTTTCATTTTTGGTTGAAGGCAAAGTGAAATTCATTAATATAAATCATTTCATAGCAATAGTTTGCTTAAAATCCATAGATCATAAAATTGATTCCAAGTTTCTGTCACTATCTACAAAGGTCCTACATGGTCCCTTTCTTTTCTACCTTTCTCTACCTTCCTCACTGATTATTTTTCTGTCCTCCAGACAGGCAGAACTCCTTCTTGCCTTAGGAACTGTGTACTTGATGTCCCCTTTACTTGGGACATCCTCTCACCAGGTCTTTGTGTATATAACACTTTCTCATTATTCAGGCTTCATTTCAAATATCTCTTTTGACTTTTCTTCAGAGACATTCTCCCTGACTATCCTATCAAGAGTTGCTTAGTAAGTCACTTGCTATGAAGTTATTCCTACTTTTCAACAATTATTTGTTTATGGTCTATCTACCCTACGAGCATGTAAGCTTCATAAGGGTAGATACTATTACTATATCTATCTTGTTCACAGACATACACAAAGGGCACAGAACAGTGCCTGGGTAAGAAGAGGAATCAATAAATACTTGTTTAAAAAATGACAATTTCATGAACAAGTACTTAATTTTCTTTATATACCTACATACTATGAGCAAGTTTTTGCTAGTAGTAATGGGTACTACTAAGCATAATAAATCTTTACTCCTTTACAGTAGGTGAACATTAGCACAGCCTCTAGCACACCAGTAGTCACCTCTGGACTAAAGTTTTTTGAAGATAACAATGAAATTTGAACTGCAAGAGAGAAATTCTACTGCAAGCTTTTCGATTTTATCTCAATGTAATGCTAGTAGGATAGATATTCTAGGAAAGAAACTCAAATATCTTAGCAATTCAGACTTCTTGACATAAAAAAACACTCTGGTGGGGGGACCACCTCCAGGTATGCTGAGCCCCCATACAGACTCTCTATTGTTCTGAAGCAGGAAACTAAAAGCATCTACTGACATTTTCCATCTATCACCTTCCAGGATCAGTGCCCACAGTTTTCTCTTAGGAATTCCCAGGACAAGATTTAGAAACTGCTTCGAGTCTGACTGTCTCTCCTGTGTACTGTCAACACAATAATCTTAATGGGTATAAACACAATTACACCTGGAAGCCAACAGGGTCTGTCTCAACTCCCTTTCTGTCTCCAAGCCCAAAAACTTCACAGTGCTGACCTCAGACTCAGTGTGTCACCTGACTTCACCTTTTCTTCCTTGATTTGCTGAGGAAAAGTCTATTTATCTCTAAACATATTTAATTTTCACAGCCTCATCATTTGGAACACCAGGCTGACTATTACAAAATCCACAGGGTGAGGTACAAGGGGGTATTTGGCTATAAGATACCTGTTTTCTTTCCTTTCTCTCATTCCCCTTCCCTTCCTTTCTCACATATTTATTCACCCCCTATTATGTAGTAGAAGAGCAATAAACATTTATGACAGAGAGATGATTATGTGAGAGTCTTGCTTCTCAGTTTATGGTTAAAAGAGAAGAGAAATATAAACAGACAACACTAAAAATATCATATTTTCTCTAACAGCAATATGAATAGGGGCTTAGGGAGGACTAACTGCCTAAAAAGAAGGCTTCAGAGACAAGGTTGCATTTGAGCTGGGTGTGAACATAGTATGCCTTTGACTTGCTTTCCTAATTGATAAACAGGGTTCATGGAGCTGCTCGGAAGGATCCTCAAACTTCAATTGCATTTCAGATATACAAATTTCTTTGCAAGAACTTAAAACTGAGCACTTGATACATCTTTGTAAGGGCAATGAATAGGAATTCATCTTCCATGATCCGAATCCTGAGGTGACGTCTTATCCAATTAGAAGTAAAAAAGTCAATGTGACTTGAGCATAATCCCTTCCTGTGATGCATGACTTTGAAAAAGGTAGGGCCCAGATTGTGAGATTCCTTGTATGCCATGCTGAGCAATTTGGAATTTCTCCTTTAAAAAGTATAAAACTAAGAGATCTTTAATTAGGTTGTTTTTCAGTTGCTCCTTTGGTAATGGGTGGCCAATGTCAAAACTTGTTTTGTCACTAATTGGTGATATCAGTAGATGTCTGGCACATATTAGGAACTCAATATGCAAATATTTGTTGAATGAATAAACAATCACATAATATTTACATACCACCTCTTATTAGCCAAATGTTTGTTTTGAGCTTTGTCTTTTATTTCATAAATTTTGCTTTGTTCACTGCTCTAAATCAAGATTTCTAAAACTCATTTCTTTTAATATCTCCCAACATGGTAAGTAATGTGAACCTCATTTTTCAGGCTTAGTATACATTATACAATACTATTATTAATAACAAATATTTAAAATGTATATTGTACAATATACAAAATATAAAATAGTCAAAATATTTTTATAGTCTTTATATAATTTTATCCTTACATTATCCTATGGAATCACTATTCCTATTTTACCAGGGAGGAAAGAGGTTAAGTCATAAACCAAGTCATAGAGCTAGTCAGTGGCTAAGACAGGCTAGAATCAAAGTCTCAACTCATAGAAATTTGTTGATTAACTTGACTTTATACTTTATTCAGAATCATTACACTTTTAAGAGACTGAATGTGATAGAAAAAAGAATTTACTTTGCAGGATCACTTGGCCTTCAGAGAGGGGTGGTCTAGGCCAGTGGATCTCAAAGTGGTAGTGGGATAACAGAGGATAGAGAGATTTGGGACAGAATCATCAGAATAACTTGGATCTATTCTAGGCTCACCCAGAGGAAAATCTCTTCTTGGGCCCCAGTATCTCTCTTTTTACATCTTCTGGGTGATTCTGATGATCAGACACATTTCAGATTCCCTAGGCTTGTTGATGTCTTTAGTCATTTACTTCTCTAAAATTCTTCGAGTTTCTATTCTCTTCAGGAGTTGCTTTTTTTCTTAACTGATCTCAGAACAATTTCATACGTTCTCTCTTGGCCCATATTCAGTTCCACAATCTGTGAGACAAATGGGAAGTCGTATGACCTTTTCTGGGCCAACAGCAGGTATTGTCAAATTCCACAGACATGCACTCTAGCAGTCAGGCCCTAAAAAGTGTAAAGGGGAAATAATCCTGGTGCATTAATCTGAGACATTTGTTTTGTTTTTTTTTTGTGTGTGTGGTACGCGGGCCTCTCACCGCTGCGGCCCCTCCCCTTGCGGAGCACAGGCTCCAGACGCGCAGGCCCAGCGGCCATGGCTCACGGGCCCAGCCGCCCCGCGGCATCCTCCCAGACCGGGGCGCGAACCCGGTTCCCCTGCAACGGCAGGCGGACGCGCAACCACCGCGCCACCAGGGAAGCCCCAATCTGAGACATTTGAATGTGAGTCAGTTACACCAGCAGTCTGACCTGATATCACATGAACAAAGGGCTATACCACTGATGTAATAAGGTAGTACTGAAACATGTGCTTTGGTTGCAGAGACAATAGGGGCAAACAAATTATTTTTCCAGCCAGACCTGAGTCAACTCCCTCCTTCTGACTTGGTCCATGTTAGACTGTTATGCCGCCAAGCACCCTCTCATCCCATAGGAGAGCTGGAATTTACAGCACAGAGAGGCTGCAGCTGGATCAGCAGGTTGATCAAATATTTCACAGGTGGTCAGCATATCTGGCAAAAGTTGGAAGTTACCTCGAAGCCAAACACAAAAGCTGACTCCGAGTCAGGGGCATTTTTTGTGACTCCAACACCTGGATATTTATTCCTGCCTGCAAGGGAACAACTGAACCAACTTATATTCCAAGTCAAGTGTCTGTGATTGTAGGAAACACATGGAAAATTTTAAACTTGATTCGTAAGCTAAACTCCATCCCTCCCCCCAGTAATCCATCAGATAAGAGAATATCATTGGAAATAAAACACTGATTTTGTGCATTAGCTGAATCTATCGGATGTAACTTTTTTTTTTTCCTGAGAAATCCATTCCATCAAGTGTGAGCAGATATATCTTGAAAGAATCAGATGGGAGTTGGGTTTAGAGCAGTAGTTCTCAGTCTTGTCTCTGTACTAGTAGATAGAATCAGCATCACCTGGGAACTTATTAGAAATACAAATTAATTTCCGGCCCCACTCAGTGTTTCTCAAACATTCACATCCTTCACAATCACCTAGAAGGTTTGATAAAAGACAGATTGCAGGACCTATCACCAGAGTTTCTGATTTAGTAGGTCTAGGGTGAGACCCTAGAATTTCCATTTCTAACAAGTTCCCAAGAGATGGTGAGCCTGCAGGGATCACACTTTGAGAACCAGAGTTTCAGAACAGTGAATTTCAACCTTGGCTAAACATGAGATTTTTTAGCAGAACTTTTAATAATTCCTCATGTATAGGTAGTACCCCAGACCAATTTGTGATGGTTAATTTTTTGTGTCATATTGATTGGGCCATGGAGAGCCCAGATTCAACATTATTTCTGGGTGTGTCTATGAGGGTGTTTCTGGATGAGATTAACATTTGAATAGGTGGACTCAGTAAAGGAGATTGCCCTCCCCAATGTGGGTGGGCAACATCCAATCCATTGAGGGCCTGAATAGAACAAAATGCAGATGAAGGGAGTATTCCTTCCCTTCCTGTCTGCTATCTTGAGCTGGGACCTCAGTCCTTTCCTGCCCTTGGATGGAGATTTATATCCTTGGCTTTCCTGGTTTCCAGGTTTTCACAGTCAGACTGGAATTACACCACTGGGTCTCCAGCTTGCAGATGGCAGATCATGAGACTTCTCAGTCTCCTTAATCATGTGAACCAATTCCTCAGAATAAATTATACACACACACACACACACACACGCACACACAATTATTGGTTCTGTTTCTCTGGAGAACACTGACCAATACATAAATTAAATAGAATTTTCAGGATGGCAGGTATTAGACCCAAGAATCAATAATTTTTAAATCTCCCCAGGTGATTCCAATGTGTAGTCATATTTGAGAACACTGAAGTATAGAAAAGCACAATCTTGAAAATGGAGGGTAAAGAATAAAAGATCTGATAAAGAGGAAGAAAATCCAGTACTTACTGAACCAGACATTATTTGTCATATATTTTGTCTTTAAATGCAATTTTTGTCTTTTAGTTAGGTGTAGCTTCAAATTTTATAGCTGTTAAATAAAACCCCTTGCATCACCCCAAGCAGATGTATCCATATGTTCACACACACACACACACACACACACACACACACACACAAACACACACAAACTTGACCTAAAGAAAGGAAGCATAAAGAAGTAAATACCCACATTACAAAATGGTGTGATGCTAAAGCTGGTTAAGTTTTTATCAAAGGAGATAGAGATCTTTAAATGTATGCCATTACAGCATGTGTTCTATTTTTGTTCACCATTGTGTACCTCAGAACAGGATTTGGTGCACAGCAATCTTTCAATAAATATTTTTTAAATAAATGAATGATAAATCTGCCTGAGATGCATTAGATCTTTGGTAGATATTTCCAGGCCTTTTGTATGATGATTTAATGTTTTTAAAAGTGAGTATTTGCTGGCTGTATGCTCACATACCCTCAACTTAAGGCATCAACAATGCTTGGAATGGTTCTTTTGTTATTTTATTGCCTTTTGGAAATCTTTCTTATATGGAACAAAAATACCCAAAAGCCTCGTGTTTCGCTTTCCTCTTTTTTCATTGAGTTCATTGGGAACTCATTTTTTGATTTGCTTTTTAGGCCACTATCTGTGAAAACAAATCAAACATTCATCATCTGCCATCTAACTCAAAGACATGGAACCTAGATTGCTAAAAGGGGCTCTTTATATTACATTTTTCCTTTGCAACAAAAACCACCCCACTCCAAGCCTTAAACACAATGCTAACCTAGCACGACTATTTGAAAACTAAATGGATAGACTACAATAGAGGAACATACTGTTACCACCAGGTTCTCCCTTGAGTTAGGAATACATGATTAGAAAAATAATAATCTAAAAGCAGCTACAGGTTTTCCCCCCACAATTTCCAGAAGCTGCTTTTATTATGGCACTTGCTGCCTGTTTGGTAATTTCAGTGGAACCTCACGTTGCAAATAATGTAAAAGGTTGGTCAGATTTTCCGTTGTGAACTTCATTGTGTTGAGTGTTTAAACATTTCCAACTGTGTCAGCCTAAAATTCTTACCTGCAAGTTTCCACCTGGAATGCATCTTTTGAAATATCAAAAATGGTCAACAACTCAGTTTAGCATATTTCCCTCTGAAGTACAAGAAACAACTAAAAAATATAAATCCGAGCAATTGTCTTATGTTTGCCTCATCCGCCAAGACATACAAACTCATGCATGCATGGCCACACAAATACATGCTTTTCAACTAAATCCAAGAGAAAAAGAAGTGAGTTTTTTCCTGATAAAGAGGAAAACGTTGCTTAAATTTTTCAGGGAGCTCAGTCTTCTCTCAGATCATGTGAACCATGAAAATATTTGCTTAGTGACAATAATGTTTTTACTGAGAATGCAAGTCGTGAAAAAGACCAATGAAATCTACTGCTATAAATATTTATTAATGATTTGCTTTCTAATATAATTTATTTTTTAATTATTTGGTGTTTCATCACAGACCCTCATAGCAAGGAGTCTGACAGTGCTCTGCTCCTTTAGAATGAAAACAATCCTTTCTTAGAATGTTACCTAACCCAGTTTCTCCCAATCGTAACCTCTGTCTAGCCCCTCTTTACTTAGTATTGAGGTTCCTACCTACATACAAACTTCATCTAAATGTAATAAATTGGAGTAATATGTTGTCGTGATATATTGAAATATATTCTAAAGGCAGATGAGAAAGGAGAAATTATTTTCCTCAAAGTATTTAAATTTGGTACTCTCAAATGACAGTAAAATGGAAGATCTATAAGATCCCTTTCTATCCTTGAGTATTTGAATAATAGCAACTTAATATTATTTTCATGTGCAAAAACTTAAATTCAGCACTGATTCTTTTCTCTTAACTAATTACTCCTTTAACATGGTATATTAAACATGTCATTTTATACCATTGTTTTGACACTCAGGGCCCTTACTGACCCTGAGGTGACTGCACTTTCCAGGGCTAGCTAATTCCTAGAAATAGTAAAGGACTTACCTGCATGCATGCCTTTCATGTGCAAAGCAACCAAACTGAACCCATGCCCCAACCACTTCCTTTATTTGATTCTCACAGGGCTCCCACATGCAGGACCACTGTCCCCCTGCCCTACTCACCTCAGATAACTAGGGCTAGTCTATGCCTCAGAGTCTGCCAAAATTTTTCAAGGTAGCAAATCCTAAGCCTGCTTACCCTACCTTGCCTTGCCTTCTTAAGAAAACCACAATAAAGGCTATTGCTCATGATTTTCCTCCACTCCTTCAGCTTCCTGACTGACCCTGGTGCTTCCCCATGGGGCTCATCTTCTTGGGAACGGTGAATAACAAGCCATCTTTCAAGGGTAATTGTGTCCTGGTCTGTTGGGTCATCATACCAGAATAGTAATAAAATCTACACTTTAAAACACATGATATAAAAGAAGAAAGATGGTTTAGGATCAGAAACAACTAATTTTTTCAGGTCAAATAATCTTGGGCATCCATTTATTCAGCAGTCTTTAAAGGCCAAGATGTTCCCACTGGGGATAAAATGGTAAATAGAGAAGGTATAATCTGAGTCTTTGAAAAACTTGCACTCAACTGAGATATGCAGATGAATAATAATTATAGTGTAGTGCTTATCATAAGCCTCATTGTTAAAGCAAGTATTTCTTTCAAAAGTTATATTTGAGCCCAAAAGATAAAGTGTAGGAATTGGGTATCACCAATATTCTCTGAATATCACCATTTTAGAAATGGCCCCTGAATATCAGTTAATCCCTAAATATCAGCCTCCTTGTTTGTAAGACTGGGATAAAAATACTCTTTGTAGGACTTTTGCAAGGATTGCTGAGATATTGTATTTAAAGTCCATGGAACATGATAGCCATCTACAGTTGCACCCACCAAGCCCATGTTCATCTCTTACTGACTTCTTTTCTTACCCTCCACTTCTCTGTAAGTCTTGCATGTAACACTAATCTAGCCAATATAGGACCAGCTTCCTCTGTGCTTTTCACAGAGAATTTAATTTGGCTGTTGCTATAGCTTCAGACTGGATACCCTTGGGTTGAAGAACATGTGTTAAGTATTCTTTTAGTAGTCTGCCAAATCGATTCAACTGCATGTTTTGGAACACTAGATTTCTATTTATCTAAAGTAAAACAGATCAGCAAATCATCTCTAATCAACTTGATATGTGTGTAGCAAATACACTTAGAAGCCTAACTAGATGACCAAAAGTGACAGCCAACATTTATGATCAGAAACAACCATTAGGGAAATTGGTAGGTAACACATTTAGCTCATGTAGCATACTCCCTGTATTCACTCTATACACACAGATAAACATTTTGCTAAACTTTAGGAACCCCATTCTGCTGGAGAAAATGCCACTTTTACAAGTTGGATAAATTATCCTCAAGGCAAGATTTTTTGAAAAAAACTACCAAGATAGTAACCCGTAAGTGTTTTAAATACATGTTGCTTGTATAAACAAATTATCAATAACAGTACCTTACAAACTTCATTAACTCATTAATAAATATGCATTGAGTGTCAGGTGTCAAGGACTATGCTAGACACCAGAGACTCAGTGGTAAAAGAGGTCATAAATGTCCTTAGTGCCAGAGAGCTAACAAATAGTGGGAAAGATAGCAAATAATCATGGAAATGTGAAATTGCCATCATTATAAGGATAGTTAGTAGGTTATAAGAGCTAATCAGAGAGGTCTGGAAGGATTTCCTTAGGATAGAACAATTGAACTGAAATATTAAGAATGATTAGAAGTTTCCTGGGAAAAGAAGAAATTGTGTTCTGGCACTTGCAAAAGACATGGCAGGAAGGCCATGATGTGTGTAAGGAGCCTAAAGAAAGACAGCACAGCTTACGTAGACTAAGGAAAGGAGAACACATTGTGAGATGAGGCTTGAGGGGTAGGGCCAGACCACCACAGCTTTGTAGGCCTTGCTAAATAATTTATTCTCTATCTTACATGCAATGGAAAAACATTGACTGGACTTAAGCAAGCATGTGATTTAATCAGATTTGCATTTTTAAACGATCGTTCTGGCTTCTGTGTATAGATTTGATAAAAAAGAGGGCAAGAATAGATGAAGGTATACTGGTTAGCAGGCTATTGTGATGGCAGAATTTATGTGACGGCAGCCTGGACTAAGGTAGTAGTGGAAAGGTTAGAGAGAATGAAAATGGTTGAGAGATATTTAGGATGTAAAATTTGCAGTTTCTTTTAGTTGTTTGGATAAAATGGGGAGAAAGAGAGAAGCTCAAGGTTGACTACAAGATTTCAGGCTTGTATAATGGTATGGGATCACTGAAGTGGAAATTATATTATCTGGAATTGGCAATGTTATAGATGACTCGATTAGAAGGGTGAGACAGATTATGATTTCATTTTGAACATGATGACTTGGGGGAGGCTTGGAATTATTCCAGGGAAGATATCTAGGGGACATTTAGATCTAATGCTCAGAAGAGGCATGTGGTCTGGAAATGTAAATTGTGAGTCATCTGTGCATAGGAGGTAACTGAAAAGTAAATGTCAATATAAATGTCTAATGAGAGTATAGAATAAGAAGTGAAGTACACCTAGGACCAGACCTTGAAGAACTCCAAAATTAGATGGTTGAATAAAGAAAGTTAAAGAGGAAAAAGCCCAAAGAGGAAGAAAAATCACTAGGGAAATACTACCTAGAAACCAATGGATGAAATACCATTGCTTTTCAGGAGAGAGTGCTCGAGGTGTTGAATGATGCTGACTGAGTTAGTGTCACCAGCCCACTGGTAGATTCTGCGAAGCTAATGAATCCTAACCTAGGCACCTTACACATGCTAACTTGGGCTCTATAAGTCCTGGAAGATGTATGAAAACTATTGAGTGTTCTAGCTAGGGAGGGCAGCCTGGTTACAAACAGAAAGCCTTTTTTTCAAAATAGAGTTTATTTTTTAGAGCATCTTTAGGTTAACAGCAAAACTGAGCAGAAGGTACAGAGATTTCTCATATACCCCCTGCCCTCAACATTTTTTTAATGGAAGAATTTTGGTAAATTGCCTAAAAAATTACCAGAAACAAACAAACAAAAAGGAATCTGAATCACCAAAGGCCCAGTAATTTGGTGAGGCTCTTTTCGTAAATAAGTAATTATATATATTTATCTAATTTCATATTTGTTATTTTGGGTTTTTTTCTTAGAAAGGGTTCCCCTCTTCCAAATTATATGAGCTTCATGCTAAAACCTGACTCCATCCCTGCACCAGCCCCTTCAAAGTTCCTAGTATCTGGCCATGGACACAAGGCTGTATAATAACATTTTATTTGCCTGTCACAGTATAAATGAAAACTTCCGCCTAATAGCAAAAGAGTTTCTATAAGGAACGCCGTCACTCCTTCTGCCTTGGTCCTCCCCTCCTGCCCTAAGTGTCTTGGGTAGAGGCATGTAGATAAACATGTCAGAGTAGGCATAAAGCATGAAGAGACACGTTAAGACTAATCAGAAACCATCCATAATAGAAGAGGAACTGAAGAAGCAAGTAGACAAATGCTCTCAGCCAGTTGATATAAACCAGACTTTGCAAAACTAGCACAATAGGCACATGAACAAATTGCTCAGACAGCACAGATGGAGATTATGTATGGGTCCAATAGCATATACTTCCACTTAGCAAGGCTAATCTAGCTCCTTCTGAAAATCCAGAAATCAGAACACAGACCAGTGTTGAGCCACCAATATGGCATTATTCCTTGAGAAGACTATTTGGTGGTAAGTTGACTACATCAGGTCATTTTTATCCTGGTCCAATGGTCCAGCAGTTGTCCTTACAGGGATAGATACCTATTTTGTATGTGTGTTGTGTCAGCCAGCACCAGGCATCCAACACTTACAGAATACCTGATGTACAAAGATGATAAAATGCCACACAGCACAGCCACATTCCACTTGGTAGCCAAGGAGTTTTGAGATTAGGCCCAAGAAAATGCAATCTACTGGTTATATCATGTGTCACGTCATCTAATGACAGCCAACCTCAGGAAAGCAGGAATAGCTTTCTAAAGGTGCAGCTGAAAGACCAGCTCAGCTGAAGCACTATGAAAGGATGGGGTGTCATCTGTCAGGATGCAATACATTTATTAAGTCAAAGACCTCCATAGGACGCTGTGCCCGCAAAAGGAAAAACACAGGTCCAGGATCCAAGATATAGAAGCATGAATGTCTCCTTTTACCAACACTTGCAGTGACTCACTGGGAGATTTTGTGATTCTCCTTTCTACACCTCTGATTTCTACAGTTGTAAGTCCTGATCCCCCAAAAGGGCAAACTCTTGTCAAGAGACACAGCCAGAGTCTCAGTTAACTATAAATTAAGTCACTCTGTGCCCAAGGGCCAGCGGGCAAAAACAGGAATCGCCATATTTTCAGAGGTAATTGACCCCAGTCAGCAGGAGATAAGGCTGCTTTTAAACAATGGGAACTGGGAGGAATATTTGTGTAACCCGGGTGATCCACTTGGGTACCTTCTGATACTTTTTTGTCCCATTGTAATTGTGAACAAACATGTGGAGCAACCCCAATCTGAGAAAGGCATGACTATCAAGTGTTCTGTCTGGGAAGGTTTGGGTCACACAACACCAAGATCTGAATTGGCATCTGAAAGCTCAAGGAATTAAGAATGGATAGTGGATCATCTTCTGACCCTGGCATAAATCCAACTTGATTGTGATGTATGATATTTTTTATGTGTTGTTGGATTTGGTTTGCTAATATTTTTTTGAGAATTTTTGCATGTATATTTATCGAAGATATTGGCATTTTCTTTTTTCATTTTTCTTTTTTGGTAGTGTCTTTGTTGGGTTTGATACCAGGGTGATGGTGGCTTCATGGAATGACTTTGGGAGTGTTCCCTCCTCTTCAGTCTTTTGGAAGAGTTTGAGAAAGATCAGTATAAGTTTTTCTTTGTATGTTTGGTGGAATTCTCCAGTGAAGCCATCTGGTCCTGGACTTTTGTTTGCAGGGAGTTTTTTTTTTAATTACAGATTCTATGTGTGTGTGTAATTGAATCACTTTGCTGTACACCAGAAACTAACACAACATTGTAAATCAACTATACTTCAATTAAAAAAAAATAAAAAAGATTGGATTGTGAAAAAGGGATTCGTTTACTTTTAGAAAGAAAGGCTTACAGGGATGATGGAGTAACTGCTCCCAAATCTGCAGGGAAGAGCAAAATGAGCAGGGGAAGGCTCAGAGAGACCATCAGACTGTGACATAAATTTGATAAAAAGTAAAGGAGGACGTGAGAGAAAGTTGGATGGAACTGTCCTGGATTGTCAGGCAGCCCAAGGAAGATTTGGCAAAGTTATGGGGAGTCCTTGAAGCCAAAGTTGTCTGTCAGAGCAGTCTTGTATCTCCCAAGAATGGGTTTTCTTTAGTATTCCTGTGGCACCACATCCTTGGCTGAGAGGATATGTTACCTCAGAAGCAGTAGATTCAAAGCACAGTACCTGAGGCCATCATTTAATTTCGTTCCCTGCAGTTCAACATCTGCAAGTGAATTCTCATGGCCATCACAGTCATTATTTATTTAAATCATAATAGTTACTTGAAGCATAACATCTACCTGACTACAGTGTGAGAATTCCTAGGTAAAATATTTAAGACTGTCATCTCTAGTAGTCTACCCAGAAATCTCATATTAATCTTTACATATCATCTTTTAGATTCATTCAGACATCAACTCTGTCCAATTGTGGCCTACAAAATACTCTAGACTTCTTCCCCTGCTTTCATCAGTTCTTAACTGAACTCCACTTTCAACCTTCCAACTTATCATGTAAGTTCCTTAAAAGTTGGTTTCATGTGAAATGGGAAAACCATAGTCTTCATGTATGGCTTTTTCATAATTAAAAGGTATAAATGCCTAAAGAGAATGGCAAATGGCACATATTATTACTAGTGGCTAACAATATTGAGTGCTTACTCCTACCAGGTACTGTTCTAAATACCTCCTCAATTCTTAAAATCCTACAGGTTTTACTATCTTTTTTTAGAGACGAGGACCTGAAGCAGCAAGAGGTTAAATAGTTTGCTCATATTACATTTATTAAGTGTTGGTATCAGGATTCCAACCCAAGCAGTCTGACTGAAGAGCACATGCTCATTCACTAAACTCTTAACTGTTCGCTGCTCAATACATGTTTCCTTTCCTTCATTTCCCAACCCTTCTTTGTTGGCCAATTATATTGTTTTGGTTTGTTTTGGCTTGTTTTAAAGACAAGAAGTGAGTCTTGTTCATATGGCTCATTTCTATATCCCCAGCAGCTAACACAATGACTATAACAGAGCAAGTACTAAATACATGGGAGTTAAATGAATGTGCATGTGACAGTGTATTGTTTAAGGAGAGCCAGTCTTAGCTGCAACATCTGCAGACAAACTTAGTGGGGATCTGCTATAGACTGAATCGTGTCCCACTAAAATGCATATGTTGAAGCCATAAACTTCAATGTGACGGTATTTGGAGATGGGGCTTTTGGCAGGCAGTTAGATGGTGTCATGAAAGTGGGACCCTCATGATGGAATTATAAGAAGGGTGACAGAGAAAGAAAAAGAGAGAGAGAGAGAGAGAAAGAGAGAGAGAGATTGCTCTCTTTCTATCATGTGAGAATGCAGCAACAAAGCAGCCATCTTTAACTTAGGAAGAGGACTCTCACCAGGAACCAAATCAGCTGGCACCTTGATCTTAGACTCTCCCAGACTCCAGAAATGTGAGAAATAAATATCTGCTGTATAAGCCACACATTCTATAGTAACTTGTTTTAGCAATCTGAGGTGACTAATATGGAGCATAAGCCCAAGACAAGTGCACAGGACCAATCTGTGTCAAGGCATGCTTTTGGCAAAGTTTTAGTGAAATGTGATTAGACAAACAGAGATGAGGGTCAGAAGTATCATGGGCATAGCTGATACAAAAGTTTATTGACAACAAGGTACATGGCAGACTGAGATATAGTTAGGAATAGGGGTCAAGGTCATGTCAACAGAATAGACAGGTTAATGTTTAGTAAATTAATGAAGTCAAGACCAGAGTTGCAAACTAGGATGGCTATGGAACCAGGGTCAAGACAGCAACTGAAATATTTCCTAAGGGTCCTTGTGCTCTGACTGGTACCTTCTCTAAAGACAGAACACTCCTTAATTTATGACTCATCATGTTTCCTCTTATTGTCTCTACCTTGGGAAGGGGCAAAAAGGGGAAGAGTAAACTGAGGGCTAGAATTTGGGTCACCTCTGATGTCTTATGTCAGGCTAAGAAGAATGTGGTCTCAACTAGAGACTAGCTACTGTATGACCCCATGGGAAAATTTTTGAGGACAAATAGCACCACAAAATTATTCCCAACATGAAGCAAGTCTACCATCTATGTCAGGCAGTCTTGAACTAAAGGCTGCACTTAGCAGGAAGGTGAGAGAAGTATAACTTCCTGGGCCAAGTGTCTCTTAGTGTAGAGCAATACTCAGAGAAGAAGGGCAACTTTGATCAAAGCAGCCGAGGTTTTGAAGCTGAAGGATGGTGGTCTGGCCTGACAAAGAAAACATTGGAGGAGAAAGGGATAGTCACTAGAGTGAGTGTCTCACATGAGAGGAGCACGATCATACATTACCTTCCTTGAGGCTCCCAAACCCTCATCAAAACACATCAATTATTGTTTGTTCCATAATTCAATTCTACTTTTTTCATTACTTGCATCTCCCTTTTGTCTTAAGAGCCAAGTTCACAACTTTTGGTCCTGATCCTTTCTATTGTGTTCCATTGCAATTGACAGAAAACTGTTCTAAAATGCAAGGAATATGTTGGTGCCAGTGACTTCAACTATTTCCTATAATTTTCCGGATAATATATTTTTCAATACATACATTCCCTTGATGATTTGGCACAGTTTTTAGCTATTCCATCTTTACCTTCCACTTCACTGTGCCTTGCACTTTATATCCCAGCAATATCTATCTATCCATGACTCTCCAGCCATGACTTTTCTCCTAACTTTTGACTGTGCCTGGAATTCTCTCTGTCCAGTTGTGCTTCTAACAAACTCTTCCTTAGATATCCTCTAACATCAAAGTTTATCTAATCTGTGTAGCCCTCTTTGATGCCCTCAGGCATATTTAGGAGTTTATTCTTCTATGGTCCCACTGCATTTCTTTTTCAGAACAAGTTATAGTATTTAGCACACAGTGCTATAATTTTGTTGGCATCTCCTCTTCCCCATTAGACTGTGCTATGGACTGCATGTTTGCACCTCCTCCCGACTGATCAAAATTCACATATGAAACCCCAATCCTCAATGTGATAGTATTTGGACGTGGTGCCTTTTGGAGGTAATTAGGTCATGAGGGTGGAGCCCTCATTATGAGATTAGTGCCCTTATAAGTATAGATCCAGGAGAGCTTGCTTAATCTCTCTCTGCTTTCCACCATGTGAGGTCATAGAAAGAAGACAGCCATCTACAAGCCAGGAAGCAGGTCCTCAATGAATCTGCTGTTGCCTTGATCTTGGACTTCCCAGTCTCCAGAACTGTGAGAAATAAATGTTTGGTGTTTAAGCCACCCATATTATGGTATTTTTATTATGGCAGTGCAAAATGACCAAGGCAGACTGTAAGGATTTTTTTTTCTTTTTATAATGCGCTATTCCTTGCAATTTCATTGACTAGAGGTATTATTAGTAAATAAGTATTATTGACTGAGCTGGTCTTTTTGTTCTTTTAAAGATTTTTTTGATGTGGACCATTTTTAAAGTCTTTATTGAATTTGTTACAATATTGCTTCTGTTTTATGTTTTGGTTTTTTTGGCCATGAGGCATGTGAGATCTTAGCTCCCTGACCAGGGATCAAACACACACCTCCTGCAGTGGAAGGCCAGGGAAGTCCCAAGATTGTAAGGATCTTAACGGCAGGGACAGTCTTATTGTTTTTGAATAAGCAATATTAGACGCAGTCCCTGTCACACAGTGAACTCTCCATAAACATGTCTTAAGTGAACCAATAAATGAAAAAAACATTGATTTATAGCTTTCTCCTTGTTACTCATTACTCTATCAGTCACTTTATTTTTTTTTTTGGTTATTGTTGTTAACTTAGCATTTTCCCAAACCTACACTTTTCCCCTCATCAGATGAATTTTGTCTAGCAAGGAAAGGGAATACAGTGATATACAATTGAGGAAGTGACCTCCACACCACTGATGGATACTGGAGGAAAAAGTGCTCTAAAATAATGGTATAATATCCCTCAAGTCTCAAGTCATACTAGGTAGAGATTTCTCTGCTGTTTCCACATGGGTCTCTCTTGGTGGGGCATCAGTTATATGAAGCATTGCTCACAAGGCATTCCAGCTCACTGTGAAGTGGATAATATCCATAGGCCACTAGGGGACTACAGGTATTCCTTCATTTTAGAGACTTTATTTTCTGAGCTACTGCTGTGTATACTAAAGAGACAGGAAGAAGTCACCAAATGTGCATGAGGAGAAGTTTAACAAATTCTGGATATCCTTATAAATAATATTTTTTACCTTGAGATCAGAAGCCAACACTATTTTGGCTTAATTCAGTCTTTGGTCAGAAACAACAAAAGCTTTGGAACAACAGAGATCAGGATTTCAGATCTATTTCTGTCACTTAGGAGGTGAATGATCTTTAGAAATAGCCTATTATATTTTTGAACCTCAGTTTACTTACTAATTTGTAAACCCAGATCCTTTTGAGACTAAATGGCAAGCAAGTTTAAAGTGTCAAATGAATGGAATATGTAACAAGTATTCAATAAATATTAGCAATCGTTGATTATTATCACTTCCATACTGAAGAGTTTAGAGCTATGGTCCGGGGACTAAAACAGTAAAAATATCCCAAGATTGTAAAACGTATTCTCAATGTGTTGTTTTCTTTCCCCCATCAGTAAATTTCTCAAGGGATTAAAATGATTAGGATTTGTGTCTATCATACACAGACAGAAAGTTAAGGAAGAAAAATAGCATCTATTCCACCACCAGTCACATGGAGACAGAATTCACAAGAGATCAAATAGATAATGTAAACATGAAAGTAGAGAGAGCAGGTTGAAACCTGAGGCTTGCTGCAAAGAAGGAAGAGATACTATGGGAAGTTTTTCAGTTCTTATTAATATGCAGTGTATTAAAAGGTCTCACTTCTTCCTCTCTCCTATGGTAAGTCTTGGAGAATTTTCTTTGGAATTTCAATCCCAGAACGATTCATACCTTAACCACTTCCCTTAGTCATTTTTTTCATCCATTCAGTTAAGAGATAGTAACTGAACAACTAATTTTTGTGCCATATACTGATGCAAGAAAGGGGTCAAGATCTTTTTAGTAAACATTTTATTCCTTCATTCAATAAATGGCCAGCATATTCCATGATCTGGTACTATATTAGGGGCTAGGGTAAAATAGAAAAACAGGCAAGTATGGTTCCCGCACATATGAAAATTATAGCTTTTAAGCAGAGTTAAGCAGTAAGTAGAAAATCAAACAAATAATTAATTAATCATCCCAGTAGGGTCATGAGAATCAAATGGGAGGGCTTGAGAACTAATCATGAAAGAGGAAAAATGCCTCAAGCACATTTAACCTATTTCACAATTCTGCCAAAGGCTAACCTTTACCAACTCTAATATCAGCCTCTGATTTTACTCTTGATACAAATTTTCCAACATGTTCCTGTGATAAACTCAGGGAAAAGACACTGTTCCAAGAGTGCCTGCCATTGAGGAAGTCTTCTGATGCTGTCTGGAATGAATAGTTTTTACATAAATATGAAATAGGGAGTCTGTGAGGACTTGCTCCTTAAGGGAAGGGAAACATTTTCAGTTTCAGGAGTTCTGGGATGTGGAGGTGAGTTCAGCCCATTCAGGCTGGTATAACCAGCTCACTTTCATGTTCCAGGACCCAAAAGCACAACCCCATTCCTATCTGAAATACACTGGAGGTCTGTCTTAAAGTTTGTGGTTTATGAAAAGATTATTTGATGAGGCCACACAGTGGAGAGATTTAAGAGTGTAGGCTCTGATGGTGCACTGCCTGAGTTTCAGCTTGACTCTGCCATTTACTTGCTGTGCAATATTGGGCAAGCCACTTAACTTTTCTGTGCTTGATTTCATATGCACAATAGGAAAAAACAGGATCTTTTTATGTGATGAGGGTTAAATGAGATAATACTTATAAAATACAAGGATATCCCCATGCACATAGAAAATGTCTGGTAAACATTAGGTATTTTATTATGTGTGTATGTGTGTGTATTAAGTGTGTATAATATTTATACTACTTATATGTACTTTTTTTGTATAGGAACACTGTACCAGGTAAGAATTTCTACAAGTAAGCTGTCTACTCCTTCCCAACAATAAAGATAATAATTTTCAAAAATAACATTTACCTGCCTGAAATATATAAAACATTGGTCTCAAAATTTCAGGATGCAATTATAAATGTTGCATAAAAATATGAAAAAAAGTTTAATAATAAGCTATTTTTAAAAGGGCAATTCATATAGGAAAAAGAGAAGAAAAAAATATTTGCCCCATTGAATTTCATTGGTTTCTTATAACCATGGCATTGTCTAGGCTTCAGCAAAGCACACTTCTAACATGGCTGTCATCAAAGCCTTTCTTTCAACTCAGAAATATGAGCATCCTGAAATCAGGTAGAGTGTACCTTTTTTGACAGAAGAGCAGGTAATTGAGTCAGCTGTCTCAATTGTCTCAATAGTCTTTGTATACTGCATGTGGAAAATTCAAGAATGGAATTAGTACTTTTAAGATCAGCATTGCTGTTTCCTCCTCTCTTAAATGAGTTTATAAAGCTTAACATTTGTAAAAAAGCTCACTGAACTAAACACATTGACCTCCTTCCATATCCTAGCTCTGTTTTATAATATCTTGCATCTTTAAAATTCATTTTTGTTTAATCATTTATTATCTGTTTATTTTCACATGACCCCATGAGATGGACAGGTCAGATCTTAATATCCCTATTTTACAGATAAGGAACCTGAGGTTACATAACTTTTCCAACTTAATAAAACCACTGAGTTGCTTCATCACAAGTAGAATTCATATGTTCTCATGTCAGTCCATTTTTCTTTGCATTATACTCCATCATTTCATTTTACATCATTCTCTTATCTTTTGATATTAAGTTATATGTTTAGCGCTGTCAGTACACTCTGAGAGAGATCATAAATATTAGATATTTGAAAACAACAAAAAAAATCTTATTAACCATTACAATCTTACTCAGTGTCAACCAGTAATATCTTAGTTAAATGCAAGGTACAGAAGAAATATTTGGAAACCATTACTAATTAGTCAGTGTTGTTCAATATAACATGTTTCTATAAAATGTCTTTTCTTAACTTCTTATATTTTTAAATATCTGTGGATTTCTTTCTACATAGAATGAACTAAAATACTGGTTCTCTGATTTTTATTCAAGGATATGGACTTTGATCATTCATACAGAATTGAAGTAATCTTTCTATTTCACTCATTCCAGGACACAAGTTTCTCTTCATTTTATATTAAGAAATCACAGGTTAAAATTGAGGGGGGAAATTAGCTTTATTCTGTCCTGTGTTTAATAATATTCATTTAATGGGCACGTTAGCACAGGAAGTAGTAGGCAGGTAATATTCCAGCTGTGAGTCTGGCCTCTAGACTTGCTGAACTGTACAGGCATCTCCCAGGGGGCCATGTGTTTACACATCGAATCTAAGAACTGATGATGTACATTCTTGGAAAAAAACTGTTCTCTGCTTCTGCACTTATAATGTGGATGGGATTGGAGTAGGTTAAGGTAAGACAAAAGTGGATTCTTGCATTTTGTAAGATTTGGGAAACACTAAATAGAATAATCATGTGAGTCTGGAGATTTAAGAGTTACAGAAAAAAAATGAGAATAAATTTAAATACAGAAATCTCCTTTCCCTGATCCTATTTGTTGGTCTTTTCTCCAAATAAATTCCTTGGTATCCTGCTCCAAACTGTAAACCACAGTACTGCCCTTGGTTGGTGTTCTCTCATATCTTCTTATCTTCCTGATAATTTCAAAATCCTTTAAGTGCTGTTTCTCTGCCTTTAGCCTAACAAGCTGCCCACTAGTAAGTTCATAAAGACCACCCAGAGCATTTCAGCAGATCCACCCAACAGTGAGCTGATGTTGATAACTGCCAGTCCCAATTTGCCTGGCTTCAGGGAACCTTTGTATTAAAAAGTGCTGTCATATATTTTTAATTTCCTCAGTGAGTCTGCTCCCCCCTCCATGCTGCCCTATCAAAGAACTGGATAATATAATATCAAAATGTGAAAGAAGACACGCTGTTCTGGAATTTACGTTGTTCTTTCTGATTCAAGAGCAAATTTGTGAGCACAGGGTATTGTATCGCAGGAGCAAATGAATTAGATTAACAAAGAATTAAGAACACAACATTATATTCACAGTTAGACCATTTTCATGTAGACTGCATTGTACCTAACTATTCTAACGTGATTGAATTGGAAAGATTCAAGCACTGAGGCTAAATCTGTATAATCCTTTTTGTTCTTGTTGAAGCAGTTACTTTGTATATTTGAGCATTGTCTTTTCCTCACCTACTTGATCCAAATTTATTCAAAGTCAATGGGATTTTCTACTCCTAGAAAGATACTTCGGCATTTAAAGTTTTTTTTTTTTAATGAAAAATTTAAAATCAGTCAGCCTAGTAAACTAAGTATAAGACAGCTTAACCATAGATATTTATATTGGAGAAAAAATGAATTAAATGAATCAATATTTTTAATACATTTACACTAGAGTCAGATCAACTTCATGACGAATCCCTTCATTTGAACAGGAAGCAGTGAGCAAAATAGCCAGTTTACTGAAGAAGCAAAGTATAACGGTGCCATTCAGCCTCTCCTTGTTCTTCACTACCTAACTTCTTTAGATCTGCCTTCTCCAGCTCTGCTATAATTGAGCTATTGATCTCTTAACTTGCAAAATCTGCTTTGACCCAGTTTTCAAGCCAACTTAATGTTAAATCAGAATGAGTATATTCAATTCCATTTGTCTGCTTTACCATCAATTCCCTTTATTCCCACACTACCACTAACACATGCACAACCAGGAGAGCTTAGAATCACTGGGAGTTAATTAAATTAAAGTCTTGGGACTTCTGCATTATACTCGAAGATACAAGTCAACTCTGCTGAGGTTCTTAATGATTGAGTTTCCAAACAGGTTTTCCCCAGTTTTTATGTATCCTGAGTTATTCAAATGGCCTATCATTCTGGTTCTTGTTCTGAGTTCTTGTTTTAGAAATTCACCTAGCTCCCAAATTTCCCTGCAGCTGGGGTCCTTCATTTTTTTTTGCCAGTCATTTTCTTGCTTAACTGAAGTCCTGCTTCTGATCTCCAGTCTATGTCTAATGGTCTTGACAGGGACAAACCACCCAGAGGCTCTGTCCCCTGCTCTCCAGACTCTCCCCAAAGTCTGCACAAAGACTGCACAAAGGCAGAGTGGTATACAGTCTGGAATGGACTATTGGTCTCTAGAGGTATTAACCATCTCATCTAAATTGCATATTTTTTCTAATAGACTAAGCTTCTATACATTTTAAAACATATCTTTACATCTTAGTATTTCAGAAATAGCTTTACAAATTCAAGGTACTGAAAATTTTAAGTGGAATGATACTCAGAAGACTAGCATGTCTTCATGTGTTTTCTTTTTTTATTGAAGTATAGTTGATTTACAATATTAGTTTCATTTGTACAGTATAGTGAGTCAGTATTTTTACAGTTTATAATCCATTAAAAGTTATTGTTACTGAGTCCAAGCTTGCTCTGCTCGCTGCATGACAGGCCAATAAATTTGGAGACATGGTGTTGAGGCAAGGAATAGTGACTTTATTCAGACAGCCGGGCGTCTGAGAACATGGTAGACTAATGTCCTAGAGTACCATCTTACTGGGGTCTGGATGCTAGTTTCTTTTATAGAACAGAGAAGGGGAGGAGGTGAGGAAGTAAAGTAAAAAGGCCATAAGCCTTACAAAATATCTACTGATTTTGGCCAGCCTCAGGGAGGGGATGTGTTAATTTCTTCTTTTCTGCAGCCATTCACATGCTAGTTTCTTTTATAGAACAGAGAAGGGGAGGAGGTGAGGAAGTAAAGTAAAAAGGCCATAGTCTTGCAAAGCATCTCCTGATTTGGCCAGCCTCGGGGAAAGGATGTGTTAATTTTTTCTTTCTTGCAGCCATTCACAGGTGGGCAGGGTCAGAATGTTTCCCTGTGAGCTGAACAAAGGCACTTTAGTTTAACATTTAGGCAGAAGGGCAGGGTTCCCTGAGGGAGGCCATTATGTATGCCAATAGCTATAGACAACATCCTTTTAGTGATTATAGTAACAAAAAACAATGGAGAGAAAAGGTTAACGTAAAAGAAACAGATCCAGCACGGAGTCAGATTTTGTTCTTCCCTGTTACATTATTACAGTATAATGGCTATAATTCCCTGTGTCATACAGTATATCCTTGTTGCTTGTCTATTTTATGCATAGTAGTTTGTATCTCTTAACCCCCTACCCCTAACATGCCCCTCCTCCCTTCCCTCTCTCCACTGGTAACTGCTGGTTTGTTTTCTATATCTATGAGTCTGTTTTGCATATACATTAATTTGTATTGTTTTTTAGATTACACATATAAGTGATATCATACAGTATTTGTTTTTGTCTTATTTTACTAAGCATAATATTCTCTAGGTTCATCCATGTTGCTGCAAATGGCAGAATTTCATTTTTTTATGGTTGAGTAATATTCCATTGTGTGTGTGTGTGTGTGTGTGTGTGTGTGTGTGTGTGTGTGTGTGTGTCCATATATATCCACATCTTCTTTATCCATTTCTCTGTTGATGGACACTTTGGTTGCTTCCATATTTTAGCTATTATAAATAGTGCTGGATGAACATTGGGATGCATGCATCTTTTCAAATTAGTGTTTTCATTTTTTTCTGGATATATACCCAGGAGTGGAATTGCTGGGTCATATGGTATTTCTATTTTTAGTTTTTTGTGGAACCTCCCTCCCTACTTCCATTGTGGTTGCACCAATTTACATTCCCACCAACAGTGCATGAGGGTTCCCTTTTCTCCACATCCTCTCCAACATTTGTTACTTGTAGAGTTTTTGATGATAGTCACTCTGACAGGTGTGAGATGATATCTCATTGTGGTTTTGATAAGTATTTCTCTAATAATTAGAGATGTTGAGCATCTTTTCATGTGCCTGTTGGCCAGCTGCATGTCTTATTTGGAGAAATATCTATTCAAGTCTTCTGCCCATTTATGATTGGGTTTTTGGGGTTTTTTTTATATTGACTTTATGAGCTGTTTAATGTATTTTTTTACTTCATCTAAAATGGGAGAAATATTATATTCTAAATACACTGAGAAATAAATAATAAAGATAAGGAAACGTGAACATTCTAGCACACACGGAATTATCAGAATAGTTTTTTAAATGTGATGAATGCAAACAAAAATAATATTAAAATAAGGAAATAATTCAACTTTTGACAACCCCCCCATGTTATTTAAAACAACTTCATTTTCCTTTGTTCTAAAATTATTTGGCATAATAGGAATATAGGTAGGTAAATGGTAAAAGAAACATATTATATAAAGCAAAAATTGGTAGAATTACAAGTTTCAAGAACCTTCAAATGAATAGTTATTTCAGGGATTTTAAAGGCAAATTATGAAAATATATTTACTGAGGTCAAAGTTATTACTTCTTTAAAATGATTAGTATCAAATGAGAAAAGTAAGCTGGGAGTTTTATTACCACATACTAAAACTTAGTAAAAAGGTTCTGTTTTCTAAAGAATATTGTACTAATACAGGGAATATCCAAATTGATCAATAAAATAATAAAACAAGAGATTTCAGAAATAGATCTACATATATGTGGGATATTAAAAAATTACAAAGCTGCTATTTCAAGTTAGAGGGAAAAGGATGGTTGATTTAATATATGGTACTAAAAATGGATTAAACCCATGTGATTCTCCCTCTATAGTTATTAAGGTAGCCTGCTTGCCCTGAAATATTTGGCCTTGTGAAAGAAGATGGATACCTGATCAAAATCATCTCTAACAGTACCAGAAAAAGGAAAGGGATGGTGTGGTAGACATTGATAGGAAAAACTTTATATTCAGACCAAACTGAATCCATCACTAAACTGTGGGAATTTAGCAAGTTACATAATCCTTCTTAGAAAATTAATCATTTCAGCTGGACTCTCAAAATTATTGATATAATTTGATTATAGTTCTTTTATAAATTAATGTCCTCTTATTTATATTTATTTTCTGACTCTCATGAGGTTCTAGTCATGCTTCCTTAATTCTTTTAATATCTTCAGCCTTCAAGACTATATTGTCCTTGTAGATCTTTGCAAAGAATGAGGTATTTGTTTTATTGCTCAAATCTAGAGTTTTGATATATTTATTAATTTCTTCTTTAAGCATATAATTTTCTTTTAATATTTTATATATTTTTATTTCTGTAGCTTTATGAGATGAAGTGTGATAAATTTTGTCCCTGTATTACCTTTCTCCATCGGAGTTTAGTCATCCTAGTATTGGTTTGTATGTATGTGTGTGTGTTTACTTTTTATTTTTCCTTTTTTTACCTTTTCTTATGCAGTTAGATTTCTTAAAATACTTAGGATTTGAGTATGTGTATATACATAGCTGGTAGTAGTGGTATTAGTAGCCTATGCACCTGTCACTGCTTCTGTATGTACATGTCGCATCTGATTAATGCATGACAATGGTGGCTTTGATGAATTTATGCATACGTGTGTGGTTGGAGATAGAAGGGATTACACATTCAGTTCAGGTTGGCAGTATGTTTTCCCACTTGGGAATATATTTTCTTCTTTCCATAATGCTTAATATTACTTGGAACACATTCAGAAGTCTCTGGATCTCTGACCATTTCCAATGTCAAAACTGTTTCACAGCTCTTTTTGTGGCTCTTCATCTGAAAATGGGACTGATCAGCTCTTCCTCAGCCTTTAAATAATAATTGGATCAACTTCCCACTTTTATTATCCCTGGTCCCAACACAAGAATCTTGTTGTTTAGATTTTTCAGTTCTTCAGAAAAAAACTAACTTGTTTTAAAGTTTACTATTTTAATTATACTTGGTAAATAATTCCTCAAATCCATTGGATGTTGGCATCATTTTGACTTTTCCTATATTTTTTTTCCAAGAAATTGCTCACAGATATAGTCAGTTGATAACTTCCCAGAATTTGATATTGCTGAGGATTTATTTACTTGTTCTGTTTGTTATTTTTCCTCTTAAATATTGTCAATTTGGTGGGATTTTGGAGAGAGAAGTTAACCATTTTGCATTTGATTCCCCCTGTTCCTGTCTAACTAACATAGAAGCATACCATGCCTGAAAGCAATACTTCTCAAACTTCAGCCTGTGTCAGAATCACCTGTCCAATTTGGCATATAGGAGGTGGGGCCTGATAATCTGTATTGCTAACAAGTTCCCAGGTGATGCCAGTTCTGCTGGTCAGGGAGCCACATTCTGAGCATCACTCCTTACAGTATCCCTTCAAATAAGTCTATATGTATGTATATTATCAACTCAAACTGCTGAAACCATGCCTTAAGCCTTATGAATTATTTGGTTGAAACATTTTTTTCAGATGAGGAAAGTTAGAATCAGTGTAATTAAGGGACTTGAACAAAGCTGGTTGACTGGTTGTCTCAGGGAAACCTGAGTAATATATTTGGAGCAGGAGATAAATTGTGACTGGTTTTCTTTTTTAAATGTAGGATTTTTTAATAAATAAATAAGACTTTCCATTTAGGAAGGCAATCTTGAATTGTAGCAGAAAATGCCCGGACCTTTGAAATCTGTTGTCTTCTAACACCTGAATGACTGCTGTTCTGTTTGTGGGTGCACTTGTTTTTCCATTTGTGTCTTAGAGCACCTCTGTAAATACGCTAGTGTTAGCATAGCTAAACACTGTACTTAACATGTACCATCAAACATCCCCTTCCTCTTGCTCTTTTGATCCATTGGCTTCTTTCCTTCTCTGTTTAAGAAAAAATTTACTTATAATTTCTGTCTGGGTCACAGGACTTGTCCTTTCTTGCTGCTGTCACTTAATTGACAGTTTAAACTAGATTATATTTAAATATTACACATACTACTTACCATTAAGTTATAATTGCAGTGAAATTTCAGCTAGAATCAATATTAAGTGTTCACCCAAACCACTGCATTCAACATGATTAATGATTGCAATTGATTGATGTGAATTAAGAATGGCAGAGCATTTAAAAGCATTACAATGATCAGCTACATTTAATTTTCACAGCAATACCCTCTTAGAATACTTCACATGTTAATGGGCCTAGAGTTCAGAATTCTATACTAGGTTCTAGAAATAGTAATCACAGATTTAGGACAATATTGTTCTCTCCATTGCTTAAAATATCCAAATATAAGAAAACTAAGTTTCCTAATTTAATATGAATATTTTGGCTTTATTAACAGAATTACACAATTATTTACTGGGATCTACAAATTTCCCCCTAAAGTTGTCAGATGGTAATGTTTCATGAGAATATGCATAAGAAGAAGAAAGTAGTAGACACAGGGTATGTCAAAACTACCATATTTCAAACATTCAGGGGAAAAGTTCATGTTTTACTAAACGTGTCCATAAATAAAATTGAAGGACAATAGTTTATAGCCAGGCTTTCAAATTTGGGCTGCACTTAACTTGTCTAATAAGTAGAGGCCAAGGATGAGTGCAAGCATACTGTGCTTCAAGACTTGAAATTCGCATCCCAAAGTGATATACAGCTCTGTGTATATATGACATTGGGAATTACATTTGATCTTCCTTCCTCAAATACCAATAGAAAGATCACTTACTTGATTAGTATAGGTAAATTAAATAGATTTTTGTATTTATAGTGAGTTCAACAGCTTTCAAAGGAAAAAAAAAACCCAAAGATAATCCAATTTCTACCTTAAAATGAAATTAGATTGGAGGATCAACACAGTGAGCATACAACCAAAATTTTCTCCTAGAGGTTTTTTTTTTAATTTCCAGAGCTGAAAAGAATTCTGGTTTCTTAACTAACTTTTGTTTTGGCTCTCATCATATCAAAAATGGAAAATAGCCAGTTGTGGAGAAAATGTTGGTAGTCTTGCAAGGTACAGGAATGTAGTTTAAAAGTTAGCTATGTATAGAGTCAGCCCTTTTTTCTGCCAAAATGAATAAACCTCTCACTGAACCTCTGAAGTTCACCTTGAAGTTCATGGTGAAGTCAACAGAACATTTAAGCACAAAGGGAGAGCAGAGTAGAAGTAAACAGATTTCCACCAATTACAAGATACAGTGGAACATTATTAATTCTAACTTACTGAATTAAGACCTTGTAATGTCAGTGTAACTGTCTATTTTTGGGGTGGGAGTTGGGGAGTGAGATATATTTGCTAGCTGAAAATATTGCCTGGACATTTAAAAAACGTTTATACAGCACATTTTCTGGCTTAGATTATTGAGGAAATCAAACTATTTTCAAACACTTAATATAACATCAATATGCATTTGAGAAATGAGGTAGTCCCGTATCATTATTTTTTTTATCAATTTAAAACAGTCTAAGATGGTTTTCTATAGATGGTTTCATGAAAGGTCTATACATTCAAAGCTTTAAAAAAGTTTAAAATTTCTATAATTATGTTTTCAAACACATTTTTCAAAAATATATTAAATTTAATATTTAACTCAAAAGCATTTCTGAAAAATTATGTGTATTTTAAAGTAGTATGTTATTTTTCTTATTGGCTTATGTTATAAAAATTTTTAATTATTTATATCTGACAAGAATATTGAAATTTGAAATGTATTTCATATATGGCAAGAAGTATTAAAATATCTGACTGATTCTATTATATTGCTCCTTTTGAACATCTATAGTTTTAGACTGTAGAATTTTAGGATAGAGTTATCTTATAGTAATTTGGTCCTGACAAAGGACTTTTGTTTATATGTTCTTACTTCTGCCTGATTAGATTTACCTCAGCACAAATCTTATAATAGGAGAATGAGATCCTACATTAAAAACTTGAAATATTACAAGTATAAATCCACTTCTAAAGACAATGGGTTACTCATTAATTATAAAAATAAGTTCAATGAGGAAAATATAAAGATGAGAAAAATTCTCCATAATCCATCCAAAAGAGATAATTATTTTTAATATGAAAGTTATTTGTTTCTCTTAAAATGATGTATACACTTCAGTAGACTCTGTGCTTAAAATGGCAGTTTTCAAATATGTATTATGAAATATGCACTTAATAAATGTTGAGAAAACTTTAAAAAATAAAATAAAATTAGAACTGTACTTAATACAACACACCAGAAAACTTGTAAGAAAATTAAATATTGATACTTCAATTTAAAATTGAAAATTGTGAAAGGCAAATACATTTATACTTCACATTTGTTTTTGCCAATCACATTAGTATTTATCAGAAAACAATCTGTAAAAAGATATAGTGCCTGAATCACTTTCTCTTTCCCGGAGCTTCAAGAAATGGAAGACATTTAGATATAAATACAATGTAGAAGATAATATTGCAGGAGCAAAGAGCTATTGTGTTTGCAAAATAATAAAGCAGAGGACCCAGTGATTGAAGTGTATCCTCAACTTCATGTTCTCTAGTGTTGGGCCATCCTAGTGCAGAAATGCTGAACCAAAGAAACAGGCCTTCAGAGGCCTGGAGGCTTGGAGTGCTGTGTGAAGCTGTGATGTGCTCCTGCTCCAAGAGGCTGCTGGTGCCCAGCATTATCAGATCTCAGCAAAAGTTCACCATAGGGTGCCAAACACTAGGTGTTTCAAGTGTATTTTTTCCTAATATAAGTGCCAAATTAAGTTCTCAAAAATGGTGTCATTTGCAATTCTCACAGTATGCACATACACAGTTTATGAAAATTTGCTTTATTTAGTAATGTTAATTTGGTAAAAATATCTGAACATATTTAGGCTATTAATTATGACTAAAACCATGTTTCTATTTGGTGATAAAACATATATACATATGTTAAACCTAGTTTGGGTAACAATATGTATAATAACTCATTCTTCTTTTACTAATTTACTGTAAATAATATATTTTAGGAATTGTATGCTGTCATCTGTTATACTTGCACTCTCCATGGCAAGCACAGAGATGTTGCACTTTGCATATAATCATGATGAAACTTTTTTGTAGACCAGAATATTGACTATTTGTAAGTACACTAGCATTAAAATTTGTTTCATGATTACTATCATTAAAATAATTTCCCCTTCTTTACTAATGGGTCACAAATTACTCTTGTTCATAAAAAAAGAAAATTGCTTTCTGGGACAGATTAATATTTCCATGTCATTATGGCAGGATACCTAAAGTTTTCATATGAATAACAACACGATGTCCTTTCTTGAGCTTAAATAACATATACTTATAGATTGTAATATGTTTAGGGATTTTTTTTGTTTGTTTAGTCACAAAATTCCTTTTGCATTATTTGTTTTCTTGTTGGTTTAACTTACATTTATCATATAACATTTAAACCCTAAGAATTAAAGAGAGTTAAAACTTAGTTTTCTTTGTCGTAAATTTTAGCAAGGTTGGAAAAATTTTTTTATTCAATAGAGCATGAAGAAAATTTTCCACTTCCACTAATATTATAAGACTTAGAAGTTTTCAATCAAAAATTGAACTTAGTTATATGATTAGCTATATGATAATTCTAAGTAAATTCATATATACTGGAATGGTAGGCTAATGACATAAAGTTATTTATTTTACTTAGCACTTCTATGTTCATGTTAGCTGCAAAAGGACAATCAATAATTGAAAAGTCTTTAATGTTTCTTTTCTAAAGTTGGTTGAAATCTTAAAGCACACTTTTTCCTATAAGGCAAAAGCATTTTCTACAACGGTTTTTGTTTTTATCACTCAAAAGGGGCATGAAAATGGAATAAATGGAAACCAAGGTAATGATTGTTAAGTGACTATAAATCACACTCAGAAAAAGAAGGAAAGGATAGATCTATTGTTTGGTATAGACTGTACTGTTAGAGAGAAAGTAAAAAGAATCATGCAACAAATTTTACTTTCCATTTTTCAGCTACAAAAACTGGAAAGAACAGACTAAATAAAACAGAGGTAAAAGTTGGGTGAGGAAAGAATGAGAACACATGTAATTGTCTAAATGACATTAGGACACTAAACTCAGAAAATTTATCTTACAATATCAAATGAATTCATAGATGTAATTTCAGAATACCTGTCAGTAATCCTAACAAACTCATAATAAAAGGAAAATATGCCATAAGACTAATGATGGTTAAATGCTTTCAAAATGAAGGCAGGAATAGAAGCCAGAAATGACAGGTAGATTCTGAGAAAATTCAAGTATAGTTTATATGTTTTTGAAAGTTTCATTAGCAGAACTTTAGAGTTGTGATTTCAGAGGAAGAAAAAATATGAGAGATAGTCAAGATTCAATGGGATGCCATTAAAATGAATATAGAATTGTTGCCTAAAGCTAAAGAAATGCAGACTCCACTGAGAAATCAATGAAGTTTGCTAAATCTGAATAGGTGTGAAGATTTTCATCTAACCGTATCAGATTACATTATAAAGAATATCTTATTATAAAGAATATCAGTTGAATAGTATGCAGACTTGGAGACTCTTGTCTATAAAGCAGTGTTAGTTAGAATGTCTATCTATGGCTGGAGAAAACTTAAGAAGATGATTACTGCCCCTAGGTCCCTTGATCCGTCTCTAATCTTGGATAAGCAATGTCACCTCTTTGAGATGATCAGATTTGACCTTCAAAATTATCATCCTAATAGCCTCAATTTGCTTGACATTCTAACATTTCTCCCAACATTTTCTTGATCCATTCATCTGTCAATGGACACTTAGGTGGTTTCCATACTTCAGCTACTGTGAATAATGCTATTATGAATATGGGAGTACAGATATCTCCTTGAGACAATGATTAGTTTCCTTTGGATATATACCCAGAAGTGGAATTGCTGGATCAGATGGTAGTACTGTTTGTAACTTTTTGAGGAACCTCCTACTGTTTTTCATAGTGGCTGAACCAACTTAGATTTCCACCAATAGTGCACAAAGGTTCTCTTTTCTCCACATCCTCACCAGCATTTGTTATCTCTAGCCTTTTATATAACAGACATCCTAACAAGTGTAAAGAGATGTCTCATTGTGGTTTTAATTTTCATTCCCCGATGATTAATGATGTTGAGCACATTTTTATGTACCTGTCAGCCATTTGTATGTATTCTTTGGTAAAATGTTTAAGATCTTTTGCCATTATTTAATTGGTCATTTTGGGTTTGGAGATTTTTTTGTCGTTATTATTGGGGTTTTTTGCCTATTGAGTTGTATGAGTTTCTTGTATATTTTGGATATTAACACCTTATTGGATATATGACTTGCAAATATTTTCTCCCATTCCATAGGTTGCCTTTTCATTTTGTTTATTTTTTTTCTGTGCTGAAGCTTATTAGTTTGAGGTAGTCCCACTTGTTTACTTTTGCTTTTGTTGACTTTATTTTTGGTGTCAAATCCAAAAAATCATTGCCAAAACCAATGTCAAGGAGCTTATCCCTTATGTTTTTTTTCTAGGAGTTTTATTGTTTCAGGTCTTACTGGTTCAAGTCTTTAATCCATGTTGAATTGATTTTTGTGTATGGTTAAGATAAAGTATGTAATTTGAACTTAAGAATTTAAACATCTCGATTTTAAATGTCTAAATTTAATAAATCAATGTTAATTCATAACTTGGGTAACTATAAATACTCCTTCTTGCACATAAAGCCATTTTTAGATCTGTAGAAGTTTTCACAGAAAGAACACTTCAGAATTCTGCTTCAGAATTGCTCTTCCATCATAAACAATTAAAACATCTGACAATTAAAAATCAGACAAAATATATGACACAATCATTTTCAGACATTGAAAAACAAGCACCACTGGTCTGTAATCCCTAAGAGAAGAGGAATATATAAGCTGAGTCCTACAATACTCCAGCTTATTGCAGGCAGCTTCCAGGAGAAAGCCTTGGTGATCTCACTGACTTGAGGATACAGAAATTAGAGTTTGGGAAGATCAAGGCAGTTAGAATTTATGGGGAAGAATACAGGACAGGAAGAAACTGCAGAAAGAAAGAACACTGAAGAATTTAAGAAGGATACCCTTGAGGCATTTGTTGAATATTAATGTGTGCATGTATAAAGGAGACTCCTACAGTCCAAAATAAAAGGAACCACAGGGAAGCAACAGTCTGATCACTACTCAGAACTCACACAAACTGGAAATAGTTTTTCTTCCTACTGGCCATAGTAGAAAGACATTATAATATAAAAAAACATTGAGTAGAGTTTTCAGAGATGTCACACCTTGGCAGTTGGGATTAAATTAATCCCAGAGGTAAAGTCAATGAAGGACCTGTCCAAACAAAGCTTAATGCTGGGCTTGAATGGATCAAATTCCCACAAGCTACTTATCTATGCTGCAGAACAAAATCCAACACTCTTCAAAGGAATTCAGTAAAATTCAGAAACAAACACCATAAAATTCAAAATTGTCCAACATCTAATAAAGCATTATCAGGCATGTAAAGAAGCAGGAGAATATGAACCAAACCAGAAGAAAAGTCAAGCAATAGAAACAGACTCAAAAATAACTGAGATGAAAAAAAAATAAAATAAAAATAACTGAGATGATGTAATTTATAGACATGGACATTAAAACAGCTTTATAAATATTGTAAACATAACCTAAGTTGTAAATGTAAATTTGAATATACAAAGAAATAAAATGGAAGATATTTAAAAGACCCAAATGGAACTGGTAGAGATGAAAAATACAATATCTTAAATGAAAAATACACAGAATGGGATTAAAAGCAGATTAGACACTGAAGAGGAAATATCAGTGAACATAAAGATATACTAATAGAAAATCTTCAAAATGAAGTTCAGAAAGAAATAAGACCAAAGAAATAAGCAAAAATGACCATGGCTTGATGTGCCATTGAAAAATGTCAGGTTGTCTACATGTGTAATTGGAGTCTCAGAATAAGCAAAAAGGGCAGAAACAAATATTTAAAGAAAAAATGGCCAAATTCTTCCAAAATGGATGAAAATTATAAATCTACAGATCCAGGAATAGCAAAAGCCCAAAGATGAAGAAACAACAATAACAACAAAAACCGAGACCAAAACCTATCCTAACAAATAGGTAAAAAACAATAATAAAGAGAAAATCCTGAAAGAAAAAGAAAAATGATATACTATATGTAGAAGAACAAAATAAGAATCACAGCAGTGGGATTATATTAAACTAAGAAGATTATGCACAGCAAAGGAAACCATCAACAAAACAAAAAGGCAACCTACCGAATGGGAGGAAATATTTGCAAATCATACATCTGGTAAGGGGTTAATATCCAAAATATATAAAGAACTCATACAGCTCAATAATAAAATAAAAACAATCTGATTAAAAAATGGGCAAACCTTCTGAATAGACATTTTTCCAAAGATGGCATATAGATGGCCAACAGGTACATGAAAATGTGCTCAACATCATAATCATCAGGGAAATGCAAATCAAAACAACAATGAGGGGGCTTCCCTGGTGGCGCAGTGGTTGAGAGTCCGCCTGCCGATGCAGGGTTCGTGCCCCGGTCCGGGAAGATCCCACATGCCGCAGAGCGGCTGGGCCCCTGAGCCATGGCCGCTGAGCCTGCGCGTCTGGAGCCTGTGCTCCGCAACAGGAGAGGCCACAACAGTGAGAGGCCCATGTACCGCAAAAAGAAAAAAAAAAAACACAATGAGATATCACCTCACATCTCTTAGAGTGGCTATCATCAAAAAGACAACAAATAACAAGTGTTGGCAAGGATGTGGAGAAAGGGAACCCTTGTACACTGTTGGTGGGAATGTAATTTGGTGAAGCCACTATGGAAACAGTATGAAGCTTCCTCAAAAAATTTAAATAGAACTACCATATGATCCAGCAATTCTACTACTGGATATTTATCTGATGGAAACAAAAAAACTAACTCAAAAAGAAATATGCACCCCTATGTTCACTGAAGCATTATTTACAATATCCAAGATTTGGAAGAAACCTATGTGTCCACTGATGGATAAATTGATAAAGAAAAAAATATACATATGCATATATATACAATATTCAGCCATAAAAGAGTACATTTTGCCATTTGTGACAACATGAATGAACTTTGAGTTCATTACGCTAAGTGAAATAAATCAGACAAAACAAAGATACCATATGATATCACTTATATGTGGAATCTAAAAAGAAGAAAATCCAAACAAACTCGTAAATACAGAAAACAGATTAGTGGTTGTGTGTGTGTGTGTGTGTGTGTGTTGGGGCATGAAATGGGTAGAAGTGGTCAAATGGTACAAATTCCCAATTATAAATTAAGTAAATCATTGGAATGTAATACAAAAAAAAAAAGAAAAAAAGGAATCACAGCAGCAAAGCTATTGTCAGAAACTGTGCAAACTAGAAGACAATGAACAAATCTATAAAGTACTGAAAGAAAAAAAAAAGATATATCGACCAAAAACTTTATCCCTTCCAGAATTATCTTACAAAGATTAAAACAAAATTAAGACTTTTTCATACCAAGAATATCAAGAAGAGCATAGAAAAAACTTAAAATTTAAAGGGAGTTCTTCAGAAAGAAGAAAATGATATCAGAGAGAAAGTTGGATCTACACAAAGGATTATATAATCACAGAGATGGAAAATATGTGAGTAAATTTTTTTTTAATTTCTCATTTTTAATCTATTTTAAAATAATTTACTGTTGAAATAAATAATAACAATGTATTGAGGAGTTTACAACATATATAGAATTATAATTATATGATAACTATGGAATAAATGAAGGGAATGAGCAAATTAAATTATAGTATTTTTAGGTCCTTAACACCACATATAAAGCAGTAAAATGTTATCTGAAGGTAGATAATGATAAGTTAAAGATGTATGCTGTAATTTCTAAATCAATCATCAAAAAAAATTAATAACACAAATAGATATGGCTAATAGGCCATTAGAGGGGGCTTCCCTGGTGGCTCAGTGATTGGGAATCTGCCTGCCAATGCAGAGGACATGGGTTCGAGCCCTGGTCCGGGAAGATCCCACATGCCGCGGAGCAACTAAGCCTGTGAGCGACAACTACTGAGCCTGTGCTCTAGAGCCTGCGAGCCACAACTACAAAGCCTGCATGCTGCAACTATGGAAGCCTGCAAGCCTAGAGCCCATGCTCCACAACATAAGAAGCCACCGCAGTGAGAAGCCTGTGCACCACAATGAAGAGTAGCCCCCGCTTGCCGCAACCAGAGAAAGCCCGCATACAGCAACACAGACAAAAATAAAATTAATTAATTAATTTTTAAAAATAGGCCGAGGACATAAATGAAATCATAATAATGATTCAATTAATACAAAAGAAGTAGAAAACATACAAAAATACTAAGAAATAGGACAAATAGAAAATAGTAACAAGATGTCTATAATTGGAGATACTGTCAGATTGGATACAAAAGCAAGGACAATTTATATGTTCTCAACACGAAACCCACTTTGGCTCTGTTGTTCTGGCCCAAATCATGAGATGCAGAAGAGTACTCAGAGTACTGATGAATGGGTTCAGTGGCTCAATTTGTTCACAAGAGATGTTTCACAGAGTCATTTTTGGGTCCCATCATATTCAAACTTTTTATCAATGATTTGAGCAAAGACATAAAAAACAATTTTAAAAAACGCATGATGACACAATGTCAATCAAGCTGCTTAGCTAATGCCACATGTGATAGAATCAAGATTAAAAATACCATATAGAAATGGTGGACATAAACCAAAGTAAAATATAAGAATAAAAATGAAACCTTGAAATAGGTGAAGAGCAGTTAAAAACTGGCTCTTTAGAATATCATTAAAGAGCTTGGGATCTGAATTTTAAAAAATTAATACATGCTGAATATATCATGGAGTCCTGAACTAAATCCTGGAACAGGATAAAGATTTTAGTGGAAAATGGTGACATATGAATAAAGTCTGTAGTTTAGTTAATAGTGTTATATGAATGTTAATTTCTTAGTTTTGATAAATGTACCATAGTTATATAAGATGTCAGCATTGGAAACAGTGTATGTGGGGCATATGAGAACTCTTTGCACTATAACTCTTCTGTAAATCTAAAATTTTTTCAACATAAAAAGTTAAGAAAATTAATATGTTTCAATAAAACACAGTGGCATGTAAAACATTTAGGAGAATAGTTATTTCACAATACAGAAGTAAATTCTCCTTGGTAAAGGAGCAAGTAAATGGAGGAATTGATAAAGATAATTGAGTACTTCCTATGTACCAGGGCTTTACATGGATTATTACATTTTATTTTCATAATAACCATTATAGTTGACACATCGCTCTCATCATTTTACAGATGACTTTAAGTCAATTGCTCGGAGCCAGTAGGTTGCAAATCTGGGATATAAACTAAGTTTGTATAACTATAAAGACCAAGATTTTTTCACAATGTCATAGTAGACTCTAGTGTTACAATTTAACTGTCTTATTCACTAACCTTAAGTTTTATTTTCATTTTACTTTAATTTTAAGATGGATTTTAAAAAGTAGAGTGCATTAGGAGAATAATTAGAATTATAAGGGGGTCAAGAAACAATAGGTTTAGCCCAAAATTTAAAAAAAAAAGAAGTAGATATATGAATACACGATAACTATAATCAATAAACAAGGATTTTGTTTCTTCAGAAGAGATCCATACAGATTTATGAGAGGGGTGCATATTTCATCTTAAGGGAAATTATGCTTTAGCATTAGGTTGTTTAATAATAAAATGAGTTGTCTTTTGAAATCTTGCTAGTGGTATTATTTAGGTTGAGGCAGGATGTCTTCTCCAGGAGAAGTCTATCATTTTAAGAAGAAATAATTCATGCAGAGACATAGTGGTATGAAATGCACTGAATATTTAGGAAATAGAAAATTCTAATGGATAGCAATATCACATATTCTGGTACCAATGGAAATTGCTCAGGGATTTTGCTGTCACACTGAAAGACTGAGGAGTACATTGGCATTCTACCTAAATCCTATTATTCTGACTTGGAGTGCCAGTATAGATGCACTAAGTAGTCACTGGAAGTAATTCTAGACAGTGACAAAATTTGGTGATAGTTTTGTAAAGTCAAAATTAAGGACTATCAGCTAATTCCCTTGCAAAAGAAGGAAGGATGAAAACAATACAATTAAAATTAACTAACTTATTATACACTGAATATTATGCTTAATATATTTTATATAATTTATAAATTCTATTTAAAAAGAATAAAAACCAAATCCTAAATTGGGGAAAACCACATCGATTTACTGAAACAATTCTACCTCACAATGCTATTTCAATTCTGTTTCACTTCTGGCACAAAGTCGTACTATGCTTCATTGGTTGAGCCAAAATGGGTACAAAATACAAATATTTTCCTAGGAAATCCAGCAAAACCACAGGGAAACAACATTGCTTAGTTCTTTTAACACTGAGTTATTTTCAAAACTCATTCCTTTAGCTTAAGATTGATCTCTCATACCATAGAGGGATGCAACCCTCTAAGTCTTTATTGTAATTGCCCTTTTAATATAAATGAAGGCTCTGAAGGCAACGTTTGATAAATAAGGCTGGGGAGAAAGCTGATGCTGCTGGGTGGTGGAACTGGAGGATAAAATGGGAATTCAACAGGTGAGAAGGATGGACATGGACAGAAGAGGAGACCTAGGGAGACAATGTAAATTGCCTTAAATATTTGCCTTGATTATCCCTGTTCATTGTTTTTCAATTGTCTGTATGACATCCTACAAAATTACAATCATGTATTTTGAGTTTACATTATTCTCAAGGAAAATATGAGTATTGTAGTTCCTAATTCTTCCCTAGGATGAATTGGATATGTGATTATAGGTTACCCATATAACAGACACTGTTCCCAGAAAATTCCTTAAAATCTCTATCTTGATAGATGAGAGAGAGATTTAGATAGACAGATCAATCTGGAGAGACCTAATACAATACCTCTACTAGAAAATGCATCATTGGTTTCCTTGTGCCCATTGCTTTGGCCAGCTGCATGCCTCTTATCGTTGTACAAACCTCTAGGGTACAGAGAACCTGAAATAAGTGCTGAGTGATCACAGAACACAGTCTCTGGGCAAATGCACCCTTTTTAATTAAGTGACAACTACAGCCTTTGTTTTTGTTGTTTGTTCTTGTTTTTGTCCTTATAGAAATGTTTATTTCCATTCTGTATGATATAATGTGCATTTTTTGTTCTGATTCTTAATTTTCACCCCTAGGCACTGAAACCTGAAAAAAAACATTGTTTTAGATTTATCCCTAATATCAGTCTGCATAGAATTTAAACAATTTGTAACCTTGGACTCTATATCTTTTATTCAACAGAAAAAAGAACTCCTTCCAGAGTTTTTGATTCTCAAATATAGATAAATAAAAGGGCAAAAACAAATGCACCCTACTCTCATCAAGGTATATAACACATACACACACAGTTTTAGGGTGATACACATCTCAGTGTGTCTTATACAAATAGGAACTTTTAAAAGTATGTCTCAAACAACAAATGCTGGTGAGGGTGTGGAGAAAAGGGAACCCTCTTGCACTGCTGGTGGGAATGTAAATTGATACAGCCACTATGGAAAACAGTATGGAGGTTCCTTAAAAAACTAAAAATAGAACTACCATATGACCAGCAATCCCAATGACCCAGCAATCCCACTACTGGGCATATACCCTGAGAAAACCATAACTCAAAAATACACATGAACCCCAATGTTCATTGCAGCACTATTTACAATAGCCAGGTAATGGAAGCAACCTAAATGCCCATCGACAGATGAATGGATAAAGAAGATGTGGGACATATATACAATGAAATATTACTCAGCCATGAAAAGGAATGAAATTGGGTCCTTTGTAGAGACGTGGATGGACCTAGAGAGTGTCATACAGAGTGAAGTAAGTCAGAAAGAGAGAAACAAATATTGGATGTTAATGCATATATGAGGAATCTAGAAAAATGGTACAGATGAACCTGTTTGCAAGGCAGAAATAGAGACCCAAATGTAGAGAACAAACATATGGACACCAAGGGGGATAAGTGGGGGTGGGGTGGTGGTGGGATTAAAAAAAAAAAAGTATGTCTTACTTCCAATGTACTTATTTATATAAAAATAAATCAAGCATATAATAAAAATGTAAATTTCTACATAAAGGCTTAAAAGCTTACATAAAGTCCCCCTCACCATCAAAACGGTTTCCTCAGTACTATTCTCTGGAGATGTTCCCATTAGAAAATTTTAGTATATCGTTCTAAGATTTGGCACTGAGATGTTAAGTAACTCACCCAAGGTCACACAGCTAGTAAGTGGCAGAACCAGGGTTCAAGAACTGACATTCCTGACTCAGATCCTCATTATAATGTCTTAAGAGTCCTTCTGCATCAAAAATGTATATTTACAACATTGTTTTGAAAGACCATATTGTTTCAGAGATATTTTTTAAATAAATGATCTTTTTAATAAGTTACTGAATGAGTATTCAGCATTGTTTCCAACATCCCTAGGGCAGAGCTGTAGGAGTAAGATACCAGCCTAGAAGTTTATCAAGTTAGACTTCTTAACTTAGTTAAACTTAGTTAACTTGTTTAACTTAGTTAAAATCATTCTAACTTAGTTAAATCTAACTTTTAACTTGGTTAAATTGTTGAGGTAAGCTCTCTCCACACATTTTGTTGAAATAACTAAGCTGGATAAAGTTTGTAAAATAGTAGCAAGATCTGCCTTAAGTCTCTCAAGGTGTATACTTAGGAGAGTAGGTCAGAGTGCCCATACTGTTGGCTGATGTTTTTTTCCCGTTGTTATAGTAGCTACTGCAGTCACCTTTCCCAGTCAGTATGAAAAGCCTATTTCATACTAATCCCCTTGGCTGACTATTCTCTGCCTCCAGTTGAGATCTTCAGACTAAAATCCTTGCTGGATAGTGAGAAACTGGATAACGCTATCTTGGACATCAGGATTTTTCTCTACTTGAAGACTTTAAAAAGACAATAGATGCTGTGCATGGCTATTTTTAAATATTCTATCAAACTCTTTCAAAAGGACGTCCCCAATGACTTCTTTCAAATCTAAAGATACCTACCTTACCAATTATCTTTGTTCAGATAATAAGATAGAATTTATGTTTTTTTTTCATTGCAAAAATGGAAGTAAACCAAAAGTTACATTAAAATTTACTTACAGTCAGGACTTCCTTGGCAGTCCAGTGGTTAAGGCTCTGTGCTCCCAATGCAGGGGACCTGGGTTCAATCCCTGGTCAGGTAACTAAGATCCTGCACGCCGTGGGGCATGGCCAAATAAAAAATAAGTAAATAAATTAACTATACTTTAATAAAAAATAAAATAAATATTTAAGACTTTATGTAAAATATGATGGGTATAAAAATGCAGATTGATAAGGTTAACACAGTTCTCACAAAGCCAGACAGATTCCCTATCCTCTCCTCTTCTAGATGGAGATGTCTGTAAGCATCTTGCAAAGCTGCTGAGGAGAGAGAGCATTTTGCCAGTTATCTCTTTCCATGTTTCACTTAGTTACTACCAGACTGAATAAAGGACTGCAAGATATGCTTCACATTGAAGATTAAAAACAGTAATTGTACCTTATATTAAAACCCTTAATAAGTTGAATATTGAATGGACTACCCTTTTGTGCATTCTCCAACATTTTCTTCCCTGAACATATATTACTTTTCTAATTAGAGATGTACACCACCTCATAAATTTTTAAAGTGATTTTTTAAAGTGGTGTGTCCCATGGTTAGTAAAAAGTTATTTTTTATAAATTATTTGTTATTATTATTTTTGCCAAGTAAACACTCAGAGAATCTTTAATAAGTGCAAGCGTATTTTGATTTTGGTATTAAATTTAGTACACATACTCCATAAGTAGAGTTCAAAGCTAGAGAAAAATGATAATTTTGGTTTTATTTTTCAAATGTTCAGATAATAGAGGCTATTACTCTGGAAAAATTCTTCTACTTCTACTATAGTTGTGTATAAACTTGCCTGTTTATGGTGGGTAAAGAGAGTAGTGAGAAAAAACGTAGTGTTTAAAAAATTTCTTACAAGTAAAGAGAATTCTTTATCCAGTTCTCAGATGTGTTCTTGAACTTTCTAAATGCTTTACATTTCTGTGTGAAATTTTAGATAACATATAAAATACATATTAATGGTATATTTTCTCTTTCAAAAGACTTTATTTCTAAAAGGGGGATATAAGACTTTCAAAGAAATGACATTTTACCAAAAACTTGATCTTTCATGACATGCCATCTAACTCTCATAGTGGGTGTAATTTACCAAATTGTTTGAAGGCATTTCAATAAGTACAGGAGCCGTCGTCTGCGTTACTGATAGATTTATCCAAATACTTGATAGTCCATTAGGAGAATGATTCATCTGAAAGCAAACAGACCAATATCCACACAGTGCTCCAAACATACAACCAATTTGAGAAGCAACCAGACAATTACCTACTTAGGGTTTGCCGTTGACCACATAAGTAATGCCTCAGGTTGCCACTTCTAAAAAGATTATATTTGCTACTTTAAAAAATTGCTATTTTCTTTTGAATAGATGAATGTCACATATCCCGTAATTAGAAGGCAGCTAAAGCATATCCAATTCAGTGAAAAAGGGTATGGAGGGGTAGAGGAAGAGCTGTAATACAAACAGAAACATTTGAACTAATGAATCAAGGTTGCCTGAAAAGTCTTAGGCACTATTGTTAATATATCTTAAATTACAATGTTCTAAAATCTCTGTGCCTTGTTTTTTCCCTACTTTCTATTCTCTAATTTCCCTGATAATTTCACACAGACACTCGAACTTTCATTTTTTAAATATCTTATAACAACTCCATGCTCAGGTTGTCCTATAAATATACTGAGGCATATTTGTGACTTATTTTAAGTGCTAAAATATTAATTCAGACTCAATGGTGATTAAATCCTGAAGAAACAATGTAAATAAACTCAAATTCTATTGATATTTTTAGCTTTAGAATTACAATTTTCAAAATAATTTATAATTACCTATTTTTAATCTTAATGATCTAATTAGCCTCATTTGTTTGCAAATTAATAATCCCTAGCTCTATATCTTATAAAATTCATACTACAGATATTTAAAGACTCAATTCCCATAATTCTTCCTCAAGTAATCACAGATGGCTAAACTATTTACTGTTGACAGAACCCTGGGCTGCTCTGTTACACAATTCTAGTGGATACATTCATATAAACTATGTGAACAATACCCCTGGAGTTTTGCAAGGCATAGTCATTCACATGAACTACAATGGGAACATGCCTTCCAGAATTATGCACTTCCGTATCATGGTTAGACCCATCACAGCTTTTTACTTATCTGTTCCTTTCCTTCCATTATATGTTCTGTGCCAGTAACCCCACCAACAACCTCTAGACTACCCAAATGAGATTAAACCCTCTTTATATTTAAAATGCCTAATTTAAAGTCTGCCCTGTCTGTGAGCCCACCTGATGAAGTTGAAGTTCTTTCTCCCTTAGCCGTTTGCTCTCAAAAGAGGTCAGTACTCCCTCTGTTGCCTAGTGTGTGTATGTGTGTGTGTGTACGTGTGTGTGCGCTTGTGCGTGTGTTTGCCTTTCCTGCTTGAGAATGAGATATTTAAGGACAGGAACCATGACTTGCTAATCTTTGAATAAGTACGTCATAGTGCTTGCTTCATGGTTGGGCTAGAAATCATTTGCCAAATTGATTTCAATAAAATGAGAATTCTTATATAACTCAGGAAATACTCCAAAATACCTATTAGCCTTTAGGATCAAAAAAATACCGCACCATTTACCTAAAATTTCATTCTTAAAAATAATTCTGACTTCAGAAACAAATACTGTTTCACATGTTTTATTGACGTCACTCCTTGCACAATACAAAACACAGAATTACCAGACTCATAATCAGGTTCCCTGGAGCAATACCTTCCTATTTCCCTGCTTGATTATTCCTCCAATTGTCAGAGGATTACTAAACTAAACCCACAAAATTTACATAATTCTATTTTCAATAATCCTTTCAAAGCCTAAACTTGCGCCTTATAATACAAATTAAAACCTGCACATTAGAAATTCAGAACATTATGTTGAAGACCAAAAAAGGTTATCTTCCATAAATGCAGACATGGATCCCTGTTTTAAACAACTCTCTCTGCTCAACTGTAAGGTATGTGGGTAGGAGTTTCCTACTGTACACAGGAATTTCACTGCGTAAAGGCAAACAGATCAGGTAACTGGCCATTTTTAAAATAAATCATACACCATATAAAGCTTAGTGTGACTCTAAGAAAAAATATGACAATACAAATAGCTAATTGATCTTTAATTACTAGATATCCCAGAAGATTTTAGAAGGTCATGTGGCTACCCTTTAGGTAGCCAGCTCCTTAAAGCTGATACATGGAGAAACATATACAATAAAGAGAAAGCCAGTTCTGAGACTTAGTTAGATAATTTTGATTTAACAGGCATTTATTGAGAACTTATTATATTCCAGATTCCATTATAGAACTGTGGTTAAAAGTAAAGAAAACAGACAAAATCTCTTCCTTCGTGGAGCTTACAGTATAGTAGGAAGAGAAATTAGCCCTGGAAGGGTAGGTTGGAGCTTGATTATAAGATGGACTTTATGTTACATGTAATTGTGTTTCTTCTAAGCCAACCACAGTCCCATCTTTTTAACAGATCTTGGCATTTATCTTATTCTATGGGGCTGTCAACCAGGAATAGCTAAGGTGCCTATGCTTCCTGGCATGTCAACACAACATCTAACTATGCAGTCCCAACTGCAGCCTTAGTTTATGCTTCCTTATATGACACATTGTGATGGATGTGCCAACAGACCCCGAAAGATTGTGAACACTCTGAAAGCCAGTTCCAACATTTAGAAGATGATCTGGCAGAAGACCCTTCCCTAAAAACCCCTTCTAACATCTGAACGTGCAGTTTTCTAAGCCTGTACCTTTTCACACTATAAACACAAGCTTTCTGTCAAACACTGATGTTAAATAATCAGCATCCTTCCCCAGCCAACATTATTTGTACAGAAGAACATGCCAGTGAATCTCCTAACACTGATTACCAGCCAAACCATTTCCAAAGAAAACAGGGGATATGAACCCTTAGAATTCATTAATTGTCTCATGTTGAATAAACACTAAAGAGGATGGAAGAAACAGGTCACCTTGGAATTCAGATTTAAACACACCATCATTGAGGTATGAAAGGCACTTGGGTTATAATTTCACTCAAAAAAAATCTAATAACTTTCTTAACAACAACCATTGTGAAATTGTTTCAGAGTCTCTTTCTGCATATGCAAAACCAAAGAGAAGAAATAATTTGTTTTTAAGAAAGCGTAAGCTAAATTGATTTAATTGTTTCAAGGACATTGAAAGATTCATTGATATAAGATACAACAAGCAAAAGTGATGACAAAGCACCAAAAAAAGACCTGGATACTGTTCCAGAAGTTTGTATGACTGCTTAAACTTGGTATGTCTCAGCATCTCTTGTTACCCACTTTTGGAACATAGTTAAGACTAGAGATATAATTATCTTGATGTGGCTAGAAATTTTTCTTCCTCTTTTTTGATTTTAGTCTTTTAGAGTAATACTGTCTATTAGAAATAAAATGCAAGCCATAAATACATTTTTATATAATCTGGTAGTCACAATAAAAAGTAACAGGTAAATTAATTTTAAAGTGTATTTTATTTAACCCAATTTATCCAAAATATTATTATTTCAATAAATGTTCATTATAAAAATATTCATTAATGATGTATTTTTTTGATACTGCCTTTTGAAATCCCGGTGTCAAATTTATACTAACAACACATCTACAGTCAGACTAGCCACATTTTAAGTGCTCAGTAGCCACATATAATTACCATACTGAACAGCATAGTCTTATGGGGTGACACTATATCTGTCTCACTGTTTGGCAGTATGTACTGGACAAGTGTGTATATATCAGGGCCTAAAAATAGTACATTATTATGATGAGAGATGTTTGTAAGCTAATGTATAATTTAGAAGTATGTCATGTGGTAAATTATCACATCTTCCCTCAATGTTTGGAAGTATTGATTCACATTCCAAGAGTAAACAATTGACTCCCCTACTTACTGGTTAAGGAAGCCTAGTATTCATTAACACTAAGAGTTGTTTAGGAAAAAAAGACATTTTAAAACATCAGTACTTCTCAATTTCCTTTTCTCTTTTATGTCACTTAAAAACAGCTGAGGCAACATATGTCAGAGATTTAGAATGTCAATCGTCATTAAGAACTAAAATTGAAGTAAAATAACAAAGGACTAGTCAACGTTTTCAGAATTATTGTTGCCTAAAGGCAGATGCATCTAGTTTTGGGACCCCACCGCCCTGCTAAAATTCAAGATTTATCTTTTCCGAAAACTTTCCTCTGGAAAAATTCTCTTTGCTTTCTTTTACATTCAATCCAAATGTGCAGCCTCATCACCTGTGGCGCTAAATGATTAATCCTAAGTGGCTTTCCTGGCTCTTGCTCAATACTTGCTCATGCTAGAGTTTTGGTCTCCTGCAAATTCTCCTTTAAAAGTTTTTTCCCAAGTCACAGAGTATGTCTTATAGGTGCTCAGAAATGGCATGCAGCCTTTGTCATGCTCTTCCACAAGTCCAGCTTCCCTCTTGGGTGTCTTACTTTTCTCAATAGACTGTTTGAAGGTGACTTGCCCCTTCTGTGAGCCTACTTAGCAGTTTAATTTAGAAGCATATTTAGCAGTATAATTGCTATATCCTGCAGCTGTCAACTAGGCAAAGAAATCCTCTGCCATGGGCTGTCTGGTAACTTATGTTGCCAAAACTACTTCCTAACAATTTAGAGAAAAATCCTCTCCCTGGTGCTGTTACCCTTTTAACTGGGCCCTAAGGCGATGTTGAATATGCCTTTTGTCTAAAACAGTTCCTATTAAAATGGCCACTTTAACTGTTGCTCACAGCTTCTCTATACTGGGTCAGATCAGGTTCCGGGGGCTAAACCAGTTTTCACAGATTATACTGTCTTCTGCTTCCCCATAACCCCAGCCTTCATCCTGCGATGTGCTGCTTGCTATATGAGTGCCAACAAGGGGGCCAAACTTAGAATAGGCACTTAATATTTTGAACAAAAATTCTTTTATATTTTGTAATTCCATTTTCATAGTCTCTATATAATACAGTATTTATTTAGAATTTGAGAATTATTTAAAGTATTTTAAAATATTATTTGCATATGTAGTTGTGAAGATTTGTTTTTGTAAATAGAAACAACTTTATTATTTACTGTTTATAGAAGTAATAGATACTCATTGTAAAAAATAAATCAAACTATAAGGATTTCTATACAATTTCTTAAACCCTAAGAATAAAATTTTCTACAGTGGTTTGTTTCAAATCCTTTAAAAATTCTTTGTGCATTCTCCTCACTAAGATCATATGATATATGTTGTATTGCATACTTTTTCATTTATTTATATATAGCGGATATAATACCTACCTGACATTTTTATTAGATGCGTAATATTCCATTGCATGTACATTCCATGAATAATTAAGCATATCTTATTGGTGAATAATTTATTACAAATTGTTTTTCATTAAAATCTAAGTGTAAGATACATTCTGTATATGAGTTGGAGTTTGTTGCCAATTCTTCTTGAGAATTCCTTCAATGTGAAACCTTTGTGACAGAAGCTATCATACTGAATTTATTTACTCATCCCTTTAAAATATGTCATTTAACAAAATGTTAAAATAATACTTAGATTTTATCTTTCTAAATGACAAATTTAGAACATGTTTTTCCTTATTTATGTCTTGAAAAAAATAAGAAAATCTTAAAAATAATTATAAAAAGAAGAGTAGGGGTACCCTCAATAAATTTTTAAAAATCAAAAGCATTTGAGTAATATTATATATATCATACTTAAAAAAAATTATACTATAGGTAGTTTATCTCTTGATATGAACACATATAGATCTACTTCTTTCCAATGATTCCATAATATTCCATTCCATACATCTAACATAACTTATATCCTTATAATTGACTTTGAAAAATGTTTCCAGTTAATATTCTATTAAATACCATAATAAATATCGTAATGTATACATCTTTATTGCTTTGGATGAATGTAACTATAGACTGTAGATTTAGCAATACAATTGCTGTATAAAAGATATCATGCTTTTTGCAAAAGTGTCTAAAAAACTTACATACTTGCTCCAAACATATAAGACTGTCTATTTCTCTACACCTGGAATTTGAGAAATTATCCAAATTTTTTATTTTGACAAATAAGTAGTGGCAAATCATATCCCATTCTCACTGTGTTTAACATTTCTGAATACAGAACTACTATATTTTATATTTCTCATTCCCTAGTTTTTAAATATAGTTTTGCTACATATTATATATGCTAATATTTATATTATTTAAATTTATAAATTATTGAAATTCAAATAATGATGCCATTTTAAATTAATTCTTCTGTGATTTGCTTTATTTGCTCAATATTTTGTTGGTGAAATGCGAACATATGATACATGTTGTGGTAGTTCACACATGAACTACCCTGTCTCATTCTCATGAATCCCTGTCTCATTCTCTCCCATTGTTGCATATACTACATTTGCTTTAATCCATCCTCCTGTTGTTTTACATTTGGGTTGTTCCTAGTTGTGTTGCTATTAGAAATAATGTTGATATCAACATTCTTCTGTCTCCTGGTGCAAGTGTATAAGTATTTATCAAACAAATATATATGTAGGAAGAAAACAGTTGCACCTTAATACAAGCACATTTTTTAAATGTATATATTACTCCAAATTGTTTTACAAATTGGTTGAAAGACATTCTGATTGGTTGTAAGCAATGGCCATGACCATTTTCAGACTTTTCAGGGTTTTTTTCAATTAAGTGACTGAACTGGTTTCTCACTATGGTTTTAATTTGCTTTTCTTTAATTTCTGAACAGGTTGACCTTTTGTTTTATTTGTATTAGCTACCCATATTCTTGCTTCTAGGAAATGTCTCTTTTTATATTTTGTTCAATTGTTTTGCATTTTAATTGATTTTTAAATGTTGTACATGCTCTATATTAGTTTACTGCTAATTATATGTGACAGCCTCTCCCATTAAGTTACTTACTTTTACTCTTTTATTTCTATTTGTGAAAAATATTAATATAATCAGTATTATTAATGTTTCCCTTTTTGTTCTTTATTTTATTTAAAACCATTATAGTATTATATCTCACAAAGAATTATTTACTTTGCATGGAGTATGTTATGTAATAGACATCCTATTTCATTGTTCCATATAGGTAAGCACGGCCCCAGTACCATTATTGAATAGATTCCCTTTCCCCATTGATCTCACTGTTGTCATATATTGGGTCTCCTTATGTTTGTATTGATTTGCTGATAAATTTATGTTAAATTCTTTCTTTTGTTTTTTTCTATTTGTTATCCTTGCCAATACCCACCCTGGAATTTCTATTACATGACATTTGCTACATGGTAACCTGGTGTTGGTACCATCGTACGCTTATTAATTTAGTTTTATTATGATTTTTATATCTTTTAGGGAAACCTCATCCTAATCTTTTGCTTCAAAAATGTTTTGGCCCTTTAATGGCTTTGCTATCAAAGCCATAAAATTATTTTGAAATTTTGATTAGAATTTAATTGAGGAGATATGGGGGTATATGTATACGTATAGCTGATTCACTTTATTATAAAGCAGAAACTAACACACCATTGTAAAGCAATTATACTCCAATAAAGATGTTAGTAAATAAATACTAAGAAACAAACCAAAAAAGACTTTAATTGAAACTATCAAATTATGAATCAAGGAAAAAAATGAACATCTTACTGATGCATCATATTCCCATGAACATGGATATATGCCTTCATCTCTTTTAGCTCTTTTGTAATTTTACTCATAAATGTCTCACGTTATTTGTAAGATTAGAATTTTTTAAATTTCTATTTTATATCTTCTGTGATTGTTATATAAATTTTTTAATTTCTAAGATTATTGAAGGCATTAGTTACATCTTAATTTAACTAAAATTTAATTTTTCAAATTAAATACAACTGTTTTCTGTATGTGGTCCTGCATGTTTTCAGTAATTTAACTGATAACATTTGGGTTATTTTTTCTAAAACTTTGTTCTCTGATATTTTAATAAATATAAGTAAAAAGAATTAACAATCAATTATTGAGAATTTCCTATATTTTGAACAATGAATTCATTACTCAATTTATCTTAGATAAAGGCATCCAAGATAAAAATATTTATTTATTTATTTATTATAAATTTATTTTATTTATTTATTTATTTTTGGGTGTGTTGGGTCTTCGTTTCTGTGCGAGGGCTTTCTCTAGTTGAGGCGAGCGGGGGCTACTCTTCATCGCGGTTTATTTTTTAAATGGAATGAGAGAAGAGAGCAGAGGCAAGGTAAGTTAAAGAAATAGTAAAGGATCAAACTCAAAGAATATAGTATAACCAGAATATTAAATCCAGATCAGTTTGATTACAGAATCTTTGCCCTCACCATCTCCTGTAGTCAACATGGGAGCAAAATCACAACATATAATCCCAAAATTCTCTGTTGTACAAGTAATATTGCCCAAAATAAATTTGAAGCTCCTTTAATTTTATAAGTTCAGTATTAGATTTGATGAATCCTGTGAAGTAAGAAATGCTTATAATTATGAACACATTCTATTTTCTTGTCTGATTTCAGGAAAAATTTGGTAATGTACATAGAATATTTCTATGTGAACTTCTATGTTGTAATATACAAAGAAAGATACTTGTTTGTAGAATGTTTTTGTCAAGTATTAAAATTAAGGCTTTGGAGCCTCAATACTTTATTGCATTTAAAGACTTCTATGGTCTTTCTTTTTTAATATAATAGGAAATTCAAATGAGAATAAATATCTTAATGCAATAATAAAGAAAGAAATCATTTCAATTAATTAATATGAGAAAAAACCTAAGACAAAATCTCTATTAGCTTTAATTTAATCTCATTGATGAAGTTTAAATACACTTAAAATTCTTTCTTCCCCATTTAGTAGCAACTTATACATGTCAAATGTGCCATTCAATATACAAGATATACCACAGAGACAAATCAATGGTGTCGCCATAAAGTTTGCTGGAGAAGTTCTTGGTTTTAGCTAATGTGATTTGTCATCTGTAACACTAAAGTTACTTTTCTTTGCTAGAGCCAATGGTCAGACATTAAAAATTACTTAAAAGATAAATGGCTTGTCAAATTTCTTGTTAGGTAAATCCCAGAGGATACAATTTATTCACTGAAGTGTTTGACAGTAAAAAAAAAACAAGAAATCCCACAAATTTCTTTGTAAGTCCACAAAAATCAAAATGCTAAACAATAGCATGTCTCACAACAATAGCGAGTGATCTCTTTCCTATCACTTAATAGACTATAAAGGGGGTGTTTTATTCCACTGACACCAGAAAGCTCTTAAATGAAATGACTCTATGTGCCGTAATAATTTCTTGGCACAGGGCAGTAGTTCCTTGCTATCTGTACAGCTAACCAATACTGTATAAATCAGGCACCACAAATTCAAATGCCTGTGGGTCCTGGCCTACAACATAAATGAGGAAGCATCCAGGTGTGAGACAAAGGAAGCAACTGAGCCTACTGCACACTTCAGAGTGCCATTTTTAAAGGGGACTGCCACTGTTCAGCCCAAGCAGATGGTTATACAGAAATGTGGGTCCAGTTTTGTTAGATCTTGTCAATCTTCAAGAAAAGTTGCTAACCTGAACTCTTTCATAAAATATCCAATTTTGAAAATGTTCTGCTGAGCAAATATAATATCCCCATAGCTTGCATAATGCTTAATGTGGCCTATGGATATATTATATTTCAAATATAAACTCTTTACATGGGAACAGAGGATTGAAGAGAAAAAAGAGAGTATAAACAGAAGAGAGAGGAAAGTAATTTTGGATAGAGGGTAGAGGAGTTAACCCAGTGACTAAATATTTATAGTGAAAAGTGACAAGGAAAAGCAGGAATGGAATTTTTGTTGGAAGACCTAAAGATAAAATGAAATTCTTGAAATTATTTTTTGGGGTCTAACACTCCTGGCTTCTGACACTTACTTACTTACTGGGCTTTTTCTTGGGCATATTAAGTCAACCCTCTGAGTCTCACTTTCCTTATTCATAAAATGGGAATAATTACTACAACTTCATGGGATTTATGAGATTAATAAAATGAAATGTTATTAATATCTAAAAGGAACAACACACATATCTGTTATGGAAGATAGAATCTATGGTTGTCAGTTTATCTTTCTCTTCCTTTTCTTGTTTGCTATTATTTGGAGTAAGGCTAGGATTATGGAAGATGGTTTGCAAAAGGAAATACGAGGCAACAATTTAGGTTGTACTCAAAAAGGAATAAGAGTTTAGAAGTAGCAAGATAATATCCATATCTAATCATACTATTATTTTTTCCTCAACAACAATTCAAATAAAGAAAGAAGAAATAGACACTCCAATGATAAGCACAGTGGTAACTATCTGTGCAACAGCAGTGAGGACAGAAGATAGGAAACCTGAGTGTGGATTTTGCCTATTTCAGAAACTCATTTCAAGCTTAAAGTACTATTTTCACTAGCATTAAATAAAACACATTTTAATTTAGAGTATTTATTTTATCTAGGTCCTACTTTTTAATGATACATGAAGGGAAAACTGGACCAGGGAACAGCTGAACACACACTGAGCTGTGCTGTAGGATGGGAAGCCTGCATTTAGGGAACCCAAATCTTTTATACTGGGCAGTAAGTAACCTTCCTGACCTTTGTCCTAAAGGAAGGCATTATCTATATTATACTGGATAGTACCTTTGACCAGAGGGAAAAACTATCTCTATCTTCCAAAGCTGTTTGCTATAAAAACATGCTTGAAAATATGGTTAAAACAAAGGCAGTCCATGCATCACAAGATGTGTGGAAACATGACAGAATCTGCACAAGTCATACATGAACTGTGGAGAATGTCCTCCAATACTCTCTAGTAAATGAGTCAATTAACCAAGATAAATGTACCCAACTTTCAGTATTTGTAGTCTTCTGAAATTCTCAATAATCATTTTTCTCTCCACAATGGAAAATGATGTAGGTTTTCTGGATATATACCTATTTAGTAACATTTCTCTAGTCCTTACCTTGTGGACTCCATGCATAGCATTGAGGATTAAACATTAAACTAAGCAAGGTCACTGGCCCACAGGGCCTCGGCCTACAGGGTCTCTCAATCAAGAAAAGGAGCTACCATAAATGTCAGTCATCAGTTTTATTATAACATAAGTACATATAAAGCTCAAGCAGGAGACAGGAAGAAGTGCTTGGTTTGGCCCAAAAGGTGTCTATCTAAGTGGACCTTTATCCAGGAGCACAGACTCTGAATTTCTCAGAGGAGGTTAATTTTAAACTGTATTTTGACAGATAAGTAAGTTTTTAGTAAGTAGAGGTAGAAGAAGAGGTGGGAGAAGGAGCAGGCGATGGAATTAGGCAAGGCACGCAATGAGAAAAATCATGGTATACTCAGCGGTTTGCAAGTATTTGTTATTTCTTGAACATGGAGTACATATGAGAGGTTAGAAAATGATTCTGGAAAAATAAGCAGGGTAGATTATGAATGACCCATCTTATTCTAAGGATTTTAGTTTTGCCGTAAGATAGTAGGAACCAATAAGGATTTTAAGAAAGTATACTAATTTTATATTACACTAATATGTTCTTGTTCCAGAGAGAGTAATACTGATTCCTTATTAATAAAAACTACATGCAAGTTTTCTTATTCTAGATCTTGAGATCTAGTCTAGGAAAATTGCAATGAATTCTGATGACAAAGAAGGAATTTGAGAATTTTGATTGCAGTTGTCTTCAAAAGCTGACCCATTCACACATGGACAGAAAAAGTACAATACTTGAGATTCCTTATAATGCAACAGCAGTAGCACTGGCTTGGTATGGGAGTAGGAGTGGTAGACCAAATGTGGTTAAAGAGAGTCTATAGTCCATTCCTCATCCCTGTAGGGCTCACTGAGTGTGTTTCTGTCTCCTATATTGGAGTGACCTGGGAAGTTGGGAAAGGGCAATTTAATGGCATCAAGCGTGGTTTAGAGGCTGCTTTGCCCATGCACATCAAGTGTAGGAAGACATTCAGGGTCTGAGGTTCCTCTAGACAAAACCAAACAAACAACCAAAAAAAAAAAAAAAAACACACAACTCATCCATTCTTTAAAGCATACCCTTAGAAAAATACTAGTGAATATTTTTGAGCACATACAATGTTCCAAACACTGGTATGAGTTTCATATGTAGTAAATGTAATTATCAAAATGACCCAAAGAAGTAGGTATGGTTTTTTACTCCTTTGTTACAAATGAGGACCCTGAGACCAGACAATAAGTAACTTCTTCAAAGTCATAAAGGGAAAAGTCAAGATTCACAAAAAGCCAGTCTGCCTCCAGAGGCCGTACTCTTAAAAGCCATTACATACTTATATAGAAGACAAATTACACGTTGGGATTTCAAACACAGACTTGATAGCTATATTATAGTCAAGTTGATCAGCCATTTTATTTCTAAGCCCTACAGTTGTTAACTTCTCTAAGACAAAGTGTAAGAAAAAAAAAAAAACCTCTATTTGAAACTAGGTTTTTCTTGGGTATTGTACAGAGACCCAGTACCAAGATGAGTAGGGACATGGTGAGCTGTTTGGAAGGTTTGGTTGGATAAGCAATATTAGACACAAGTAGATTGGATAGAGTCAACTGAGTAAAAATTAATCTGCATTTAAACAAGTTGGTAATAAAAACAGGGAAAGATTATAATTGGCATGGGGGGGTAAAACTAGAAGACTTAATAATCCATTAAGTAATGAAGTTATAAAGGGAGTAGGTAGATCCTACAATGACTAGAGAAATTATGTTTTTACTTTAGGTAGGTTTACTCAAAAATAAGAACAGTCTTTAGGGAGAAAGTTTTAGGTTTACTGACTTCTGTTGCCCATTGGAGATCCAGGCCGAGATGTCAAGTAGGTAATTTTAAAACATGTGTGGAATTTAGGAAGCAAGTCTAGGATAGATCTGGAATGGTTAGCCACCAGCTTATCTTGAGGGTTAGGAGCCATATAAATGTAAAGATTACATAGCAAGAAGAGTGAATTGGATTGTGAAGCCACATAGTTCTAAGGAGCCCTTGGAAATATCAAGGGGTCAGAGAAAGATGGAGAATGAATATGAATAGAGAAAAGAACTGAAGAGAGAAATAGTTTAATTGAGACGGGGAGTTTTAAAAGGAGAGATATTTTAAGCAAAGTTTGATCAGATAAGCAGCAGTATTTTTCTACAAATTGTGTCAAATGAAAGATTGTTGGTGATCTTACCAAGTGTCATTTTAAAGGAGTAATAGGAGATGCACTCAATTTATGTAAATATGACTTAAGAAAATAAAAAGAAATGAAATTACTGTTTGAAGAAATAAAGCTATAAACTGAAAGAGTGATAGAGAGGTAGACAATCTCTAGTGGGACAGAAGTCAGAGAGGAGTTTTTGTTAGCTTTATAGATGAAAATGTCTTGAAAAAAAATTTAGAGAGAGATAGAGGAACTAGTATAAAGTGTAGTTTGAAGTTAGGTGATAATATGTGAAGTACAAAAAAGTCTGAGGTTAAAGCTGGAACTCTAATACTTTTTTTTTTTTTTTTTTTTTTGCGGTACGCGGGCCTCTCACTATTGTGGCCTCTCCCGTTGCGGAGCACAGACTCCAGACGCGCAGGCTCAGCGGCCATGGCTCACGGGCCTAGCCGCTCCGCGGCATGTGGGATCTTCCCGGACCGGGGCACGAACCCGTGTCCCCTGCATAGGCAGGTGGACTCTCAACCACTGTGCCACCAGGGAAGCCCCGGTAGGTAGTGTTATTTTTAATTATAATTCTGCTCCAAGGCGCTCGGAAGGAGGGTGGAACAGGGGAGAGGGAGGATCACCTGCCTGTAAGACTCTGCTCTGAGTGCGGAAGCGCTGGACCCCGCCGGCTGGGTGGTACCTGTGCCCATCACTAGGCGGAGGCGCGGGCTGCACGCGCTGATCCGTGCAGGTGCCCGGTCATTGAACAGGCGCTGCGCCTGCTCATTGCACTCGTGAGGGTGCAGTGGGCGCAGGCGCAGGCGTACGACGTCTATATTCCACGTGAAGCCAGGGCTTCCGGCACTTAAGGCTCTGCCTGAGTTTGTTGCGCGCGTGGAGCGGCTTCTCCAGGTTCTTTCCCAGGGCTAAATGTGGCCCTGCAGCTTGTCAGGGCTCTGGGCGGTGCTTGTGGCCTCGGGAATTGGGTGCCCGCATGTCTGTGGTACACCCGAACCAGGGGTCTGTCTAGCTTCTGTCGTCAAGTCTCCAGGTAACTTTTTTTTTTAACATCTTTATTAGAGTATAATTGCTTTACAATGGTGTGTCGGTTTCTGCTTTATAACAAAATGAATCAGTTATACATATACATATGTTCCCATATCTCTTACCTCTTGCGTCTCCCTCCCTCCCACCCCTCTAGGTGGTCACAAAGCACCGAGCTGATCTCCCTCTGCTATGCGGCTGCTTCCCACTAGCTATCTATTTTACATTTGGTAGTGTATATATGTCTGTGCCACTCTCTCATCAAAGTAGAGAGATTTTTATTGTATTACAGTCATGCATCCAACAACAAAAAAAGTAGCTGTGTATCATACTACACTGGTGGATGTAGAGAACATGAGAGTATAACACTGCATCCTCTCATCAAAAGGTTTGCAAACTACTTTGAAAAAAATTACACTCAGCATTTGTAGGACATTCTTTTCATCCCATTTTGCTTGCAAACAAGTTTATCTGGGTGACTTATTCAATGCCAGGTGTAAACACGGCTGATGGATTTGCATTGATTTATTTAAAGTACCTTTCCTTGTGATCAGATGCAGATATTTTCAAGAAGCCTAGCAGAGATGAAAAATCTATCTGTAGCCATGGAACAAAATGAGGGAAACCCACATCCATGACTTTGACCTTATTATCATGATGTTTCAAAAAACTCCACTAACTAGTCATGGAGGAGATGTTGATAAATATGTACATTTATAACAACAAGGTACTTAATACAACATGTGTAACACACACACTCAGATTTCCTGTGAATCAGTTTACATTTCCTAAAATACATGAATCTATTCATGTTTTCAGAATTGGTAAGAAGAGATTTTGAAAGCACCATTCTTAACTTTCTACCTAATTAATTACAAACCCAATGCAATAAAAGTAGTAGAGATTTAAAATACAATAACCTATGTTCTTTGTTTAGATAAAATTTTATCTCTATTATAAAATATAAACACCAGATTTCTAGTGAATTATTTAGATCAACTGATCAGTACTATGGTCAGAGTTTCATATTCTGCCAACCCAGAACACCGGAATAATAAAGCACTGTTGAGAAGCAGAATGAATTGCTTCCCCTTTAGGCTCATACATCATTTGGTTCATTTGTATGCTAGTAAGATTTCCATGTTGTGTTATAGTTTATCTGCTTACTTGTCACTTCATCAAGGTGTGAGTCCCTAAATAGCAGTATCAGTATCATATCTTTGTCATCTTGATATTTCTGTTATTAAGCAATGTTCCTACACATAGTGCACTTTCAATTAAAATTTATTGTGTATTAAGTTTTTATATTTCTCTCTATTCTAATTATTTTCATCTTCAATGAGTGCATATAGGTATTATAATGCACTTTTTATTTACAGAGATTATGATAAAAGCATATATACTCATATTAAGAATATATTGATGATTCAAGTTTCAGTTATACTAATCTCATCTGATTTAGAAACTAATAATTCTTTTTAGAGGTTGCTCCAGTCTATTGCTTTTTCTGTGTTAAGAGATCCAAGAACAGGTATTTTGTTCAATTGGTATGCCAGTTCTGATATAGTTGTTTATTGTTGATTGCTGTTGCAGAATATAGCAAATTTGGTAATTGAATGCTAATCGAGTTTTCTATTTTTCCTCCAACTGAAGGATTAAGATGTCTTACTAAGCTTTCAATGTTAAAATTTCTCCAGTTGTCATTTTTGTTTCCTTTGGGGGTTTATTTTTGTGTGTGTGTGGTGTTTTGGGCTGAAAATGATGCAGTGACATTGATCAAACACAGAAATACATAAATATTGACATTTACCTAACCGAAGAGGGTAGGGAAAATTATGATTTGTCTTACTCTAGTGATTAGAGACACTGAAAAGAGAACAAAGGTTATTTAATTTGATTTTGGTTAGGATATTGGAACTTTCTCCTAAAGACCATAAAATCAACTATCATAATAAGATCCTCACGTTGCCCTAAAACAAGTCAGACTAATTCTATATGCCACAAAAGGCAAAAGATGTGTTAGATTTATTTTAATTATTTTATGCACATAAGATGCCTATACTTTCAGCACACGAAAGACTAATAATGAGCTGTGAAACTGAAGACAGATTTATAAAAATAAATCAGAGCAATTATTTGCATCTCCATGAAATCCCAGGGTTGCCTTGTCTTACAGGGTCCCTGTAATGAACAAAGGAATTAAAGTAATTCTCTAAAGAAGCACACTTGTCAAAGAAGTCAGTTTACTCCTCCCCCAGTCCAATTATCTACCTTTGGCTTTGGAGAGTCGACCATTAGCTAATTAAACTGCCTTTGAAAGATCAACAGGGAAACAGCTTCCACTATATTTACTCACCTCTTTTTCAGCAACAGGAATGCTTTATGACTTAATTCTCAACATCATTAGCCTAATGAAACATCAGAGAAAATCCCTAAAAAATTCTCCACTCAAAGTTCATTACTATAGACCTTTTTCTCCACCTCTGAAGTAAGGATAACAATCATTTGTTCAGGTCCACAAAATGAACTTGGGGCTAAAAAGAGAGGCCCTGTCCTGTAAGGCCTTCCTTGCAGGAGGGGAGTTGTCCTATTTATAGTCCAATTTTGATCTGTGAGATGGGAAATAATAGAACAGTACTCACATTTCCTCATTTTAGAAATCAGTGAGAAGGGGGAAACAGAACTGTTGTTTTTTTCTCCTTCAACCTAGATAACAGTGCACTAATCATGATTTGAGTCTTCTGCCTTTATCGAAGACAAGTGACTAGGAATCTGATTCTTAACACTATAATCCTTTACTTTTTGTTACTTTACTTCTGTTTTTTTTCAGGTATTCTAATCATCACAATTATTATCATAGTCGTCTGTTCAAAATGTAGTATTTATTGAGTACTTATTATGTGCCAAACTATGCTAAATAATTCAAATGTACAATCTGACTCAGTGCTTAATTTACCATTGTTTTATCTATTGTAAGCCTGAAAAAATTGAGGCATTTGGAGAATAAGTCATGGATCTGGAAAACAGTAGAATACTGTCTTGGACTCAGACCTATCCAAGATCCTGCTGTTAACCTCCTCACTATAAAAAGTGTAAATGGCTAGGCTGTATAATGTGAGGAGAAAGGAAATTGCAGTTACATAGCTAGAGGTACAATGTCTGCATACATAAGAATTCATCAGTAAGGAAAGGCACAGTGACCAAAATCCATTCTGTTTGTTTTAGCCTGTTTAATGCTGCTATGCATCTGTCACTTTTGGCCAATTCTAATGAGAAGTTAAAATGATCTGCAATGATAAGAAGTCACTTGTTAACACAGATTTCTTTTAACTACAGAAACTAGAACTCTAATACTTTACACTGTTATAATGTGTATCCATATGTTATTCTAAAGAGCTTTAAAGGATAAAAACTGATCTGCTAGGGAAAAGTATATAAAGATTGCCAAAGAGAACACACGTGCCTTGACTCTAGAAGAGAGCATTTTCTAAGATATGTTTCTACTGTTTAGCTAAGGGTTAAATATTCTTTGTATATTCCTCCCAAAGAGGGAGATCTAAGGCAATAATTAATGCCTATTTTAGATCTCATAGTGTGGTCTATAGCTCCCAGGTGGTGGCTAGAAAGTGCAAAATTTATTTCTGCACACCAAGAATGCACTGAAAATACACTGATGACTGAAAATTTGTTTAGGGGGTAGAATGCAGCTAGTTGTTTAGACTACAGTAGGGATGGGGAGTGAGGGAGCATCTGGATGGTCCTCTCGGTGGAAAAGTTGTGTTCTTTCTAGAGTGGAACCGAGGTGACTGTCAAAAATAACTAAGAAACCACTGGAAAGTATTAAATCAACAGAGAAAGCACTATGCAAGCCACTATTCATGTAGAATCTGTTCATTTGCAATCATAGTTTAATTCTAATTATTTATAATGCTCTCTTCATAACATAGTAATATAAGTACAGCAGAGTATTATGGGAATTGAATGAACTCTCAAAGACAGGAGTAACTTACTTAATAACTGTATCTGAAATTGAGCAAGCATCTGCTAGCAAACAAATGAACAAAGCTCTTCACATGTATTTCACATGCATTATCCTGCAATAGCCTCCACATGTGCACATATAAACACATTCTCAAATATACTCACACATGCATACATACCCACCTGTACATACCTTAAGCTAAGACATGTATATATAATTTCCATTTTCTCAATTAAGACATTAAAACGTAGAAGTGAAAATAAATTGGCTGCCTACAAGTAACAAAGGTAGCACTATGACCCTGGGTATACCCTGTTCTTTGGTCTACATGATTAAACTATATGTGTTCATTTTCTTGGCTTCAACTATTGCATCTTTCTAAAAGGCAAGAATAAATGTATATGTTTAGTTGAGAGTGGTTCTGTTTTGTGTAGAAGAGTGAAAGTAGAGAGGTTTTTAATGCAGAAAAAAAGACATGCATGGAACTTAAGAGGAATTTAGTGAAGAACTCTGTTTTAGATAAATTTATGCTAAAAGAATGTATAGAAAATGATACAGAATCTCATGATGTGTAGGATATTTTCCTTTTTGTTATTTCAAGCTTTAACAATTCTTAGTGTTTCTAAGATCTTAAATGTAGCAAGTGAGATTTTTGAGTTACATAATGTAGATCTCAAGGAAAAGAATACCACTTAAAATAAGAAAAGGTGACAGTGTAAGTATAATCATAAATAGGATATAGCAAACTAGATATTTCTTAATCTAACAACATCCTTAATCTATAATAATTCTCCTTAATTTTCCTTTTTCCAATGATGTATGGTTGTATGTAGTATTAACTCAGTTATAGTTAGCCATTTTCTTAGTTTTATTTTCTTCCAAAGAAGTCCACGGGCATACTTAGGTATCCCTAATCAAAAACATTGTATCTTTGCCTGCTAGGCTTAGCAAATTCTCACTATTTCTACAGTAACTAGAAAAACAAAAACAAAAACCTTAAGGGAGAGGAAGGCTGGCTGTTGGCCTAAATATCTGTCAAACTCTGACCTTCAAGAAATGCCCAACCTTTTGGGCTTCCCTGGTGGCGCAGTGGTTGAGAGTCCGCCTGCCGACACAGCGGACACGGGTTCGTGCCTGGGTCCGGGAAGATCCCACATGCCGCGGAGCGGCTAGGCCCCTGAGCCATGGCTGCTGAGCCTCTGCGTCCGGAGCCTGTGCTCCGCAACGGGAGAGGCCACAGCAGTGAGAGGCCCGCGTACCGCAAAAAAAAAAAAAGAATGCCCAAACTTCCTGTAAGAGGGTTGAATTTTTAGTCCAAAGAACATGAAGGAAACCAAGTTGAATATGCAATGAAGCACAGGGGGGAGTCCGCTCTGACAGGATGTACACCCACAAGCACTTGTTAACACCCAAGGTAAATACTAGCTCCAAATATTTCTCTTTAGAATTGAGTCTCTAGCAACACTAGAAAATAATATTTTCCACACTAACAAAGTTCAGGCCAAAATCTTAGATATCAAATTAGAATTCATACACACACATACACAGCCACATACACATCAAAACCCTTCATAAATTATACCATTATTTAGAATTTATTACTCCTTATTCATAAATCAGACTCATAGAATACCCAACCCCAAAAGATCATCAAATAAATCATCTCTTTTTTTACTTACTGTCATTTTCCCCTTACCTTTAAAAAATACATTTCCCAAACATCCCTTTTTATCCCTTCCAGTTTTCACTGATTAATTCCAAATTACCTTTCATTCAAGACTTATTTTTCTAAAATTTATTCTAAAAAAGAAACATGGGGTGAAAGTTTAGTGCTCTCCTCTCACAGTGAGAAGGTGACCTTGAAGAATTTCTGTGCACATGAGTAAGGGGAGCTGAGTTTGAGCAGGTAAGAGTTGAAGCTCACAACCTGACTTCACATGTTAAAAAGTACCCTTCAGCCCAATGTCATGCTGCTTTCCCACCTTTCATTTCTTCAAAATGTTTCTTCCAGAAAAATCACAGCAAAAACTGTTATACTTCTTCTCCATCTATAGTTATTGCTAGATGAATCAAAAAAGGGTGGCACATTATTGATTATAACTGAATTCTGAACTTTTTTTTTTTTTTTTTTTTTTTTTGCGGCACGCGGGCCTTTCAATGCTGTGGCCTGTTCCGTTGCGGAGCACAGGCTCCGGACGCGCAGGCTCAGCGGCCATGGCTCACGGGCCCAGCCGCTCCGTGGCATGTGGGATCTTC
>NC_041214.2:108775946-108811998 GCF_002837175.3 Physeter macrocephalus | reverse complement strand
CGGGGCACGAACCCGTGTCCCCTGAATCGGCAGGCGGGCTCCCAACCACTGCGCCACCAGGGAAGCCCTGAATTCTGAACTTTTTATGAGTCCAAAGCTTATATTTACTTCGAAAACTCCATGTCAAATAAAATGAACTAAGAAAAATATAAATTTGACATTATTTGCCGGTTATAGCAAATATTGTTATGCTTGGCAAATTGACTAAGAATATTTACACTAAGATGATTTCCAAAGACTTTCAATGTAATACTGTGTCTTTTAACTTATATTTCATAAGGTATATTCTATGGTATTTTATCTTTTATAAACATTAGCAACTATTATATAACTACTCAAGGATGTTCTCATTATCTGATAACATGAAATATACATAAATGGATAGGGGTATAGGGGCATCATGAGTTGTTTTGTGCGCTCTCTAACATAGTTTATAAATCATTTTTTAAATTGTAACAACAGAATGGAAATAACTTAGTTTTATCTTTTCCAACCAAATGCCAGTTTGAAGAGAATTTGTGTTTTCCATTATAAAGGCAATGGCATTCATTTATGACTTTAAAAGTAAGTCTAATAAACTTGTAAAATCAGTTGTCTTTGCAACTCATCAAATTTATCATGCTGAGTTCAGAACTATTTTATTAACAAAATAATAATTATACTAATGTTGAATTATTTTACTTGTATCCATGTATTTCAAAGCACATAGTAAACATATGGATGTTTCCCCTTTTTATAAAATATGTAGAAATAGACGAACGTGTTGACTTTTTAAAAATATAAATTTATTTATTTTTGGCTGTATTGGGTCTTCATTGCTGTGCACGGGCTCTCTCTAGTTGCGCCGAGCAGGGGCTACTCTTCGTTTCGGTGGGCGGGCTTCTCATTGCGGTGGCTGCTGTTTGTTGCACAGCACAGGCTCTAGGCGCACGGGCTTCAGTAGTCGTGGCACACAGGCTCAGTAGTTGTGGCTCTGTGGCTCTAGACCACAGGCTCAGTAGTTGTGGCGCACGGGCTTAGTTGCTTCACAGCATGTGGGATCTTCCCGGACCACGGCTCGAACCCATGTCCCCTGCATTGGCAGGTAGATTCTTAGCCACTGTGCCACCAGGGAAGTCCCAAACGTGTTGACTTTTTGAGAATAAGACACTACCTCTGACAGAGACAAAGATCACTAAAATGGATTATTCCTTTACTTGATATTCAAGACTACCCATTCACTTATCCATTGACCTGCTCTCTCCACAGTAGCAAGAGCTATAGCACAGAATAGTGAACAAGTACCTATTAAGAAAAATGCTTCATACCAAAAAAGTATATCTGACTCTTATACATATCATGATAGATTTCAAATGCTTCCAGAAAATTACCTTGTTTCCAGTAAATGAAACCATCTTTAAAGTATATTTACCAAATGCTATAAGGCAACCTGTGCTTAGATACTGAAAGTTTCCACCTTCTGAAAAGTATGTCTAGGACCTTCTAAAGTACAGAACCATAAGAAAAGATGGTGCACTTTTATTCCTTTGGAAAACTAAGATTGAACTTTAATGAAGTTTGCAAAGAAAACCAGGAAAAGCCTTCATTAACAGTTTCTGCTACCCTGAAGAACATATAATCTTTCAGGAGATGGATCAATCAAAATGAATACTTAGAATCAGCTCAGCTAGAATCACTAAAAATAAAAATTCTCAGGTTTTCAATTAAGAAAAAATTTAAAACAGCAGTAAATATTACACATCTAAAAATAAAGGAAAGCACAGATTAACCTGTTGCCTGCAGAATAAGCTACACATTACCATAAACATTCTCACTATCCTTTAAATTGTGAGCTTACTATATGGTAATTATGTTTAAGGACTGTCATAGATCATGCATTTTTCAAACATCCAGCAACATAGCAAAATTTAATGTATAAATGAGCAAGAATATATTTTAGTATTATTGTGAACTATTATGGTGAGACACTGTCTTACTCATGTACCTTCAAACTATTTTCTCTTTTTTTAATAAACAAATTTTATCTTAGTCAATGGTTTACGTGTAAAGCACAGACATAATTTGAGAATGTTCCAGTGACTTTATTTTTTAAATGCTGGCATCATAAGAGTGAAACATGGTAATTATTAGAGAAAACACACTAAACATTTTCAAGTACTTTCTTAAAATCCTTAAAAGTTTTATAGAAGCTTACCTAAGAACCCATGTCCCCTGCATTGGCAGGTAGATTCTTAGCCACTGTGCCACCAGGGAAGTCCCAAACGTGTTGACTTTTTGAGAATAAGACACTACCTCTGACAGAGACAAAGATCACTAAAATGGATTATTCCTTTACTTGATATTCAAGACTACCCATTCACTTATCCATTGACCTGCTCTCTCCACAGTAGCAAGAGCTATAGCACAGAATAGTGAACAAGTACCTATTAAGAAAAATGCTTCATACCAAAAAAGTATATCTGACTCTTATACATATCATGATAGATTTCAAATGCTTCCAGAAAATTACCTTGTTTCCAGTAAATGAAACCATCTTTAAAGTATATTTACCAAATGCTATAAGGCAACCTGTGCTTAGATACTGAAAGTTTCCACCTTCTGAAAAGTATGTCTAGGACCTTCTAAAGTACAGAACCATAAGAAAAGATGGTGCACTTTTATTCCTTTGGAAAACTAAGATTGAACTTTAATGAAGTTTGCAAAGAAAACCAGGAAAAGCCTTCATTAACAGTTTCTGCTACCCTGAAGAACATATAATCTTTCAGGAGATGGATCAATCAAAATGAATACTTAGAATCAGCTCAGCTAGAATCACTAAAAATAAAAATTCTCAGGTTTTCAATTAAGAAAAAATTTAAAACAGCAGTAAATATTACACATCTAAAAATAAAGGAAAGCACAGATTAACCTGTTGCCTGCAGAATAAGCTACACATTACCATAAACATTCTCACTATCCTTTAAATTGTGAGCTTACTATATGGTAATTATGTTTAAGGACTGTCATAGATCATGCATTTTTCAAACATCCAGCAACATAGCAAAATTTAATGTATAAATGAGCAAGAATATATTTTAGTATTATTGTGAACTATTATGGTGAGACACTGTCTTACTCATGTACCTTCAAACTATTTTCTCTTTTTTTAATAAACAAATTTTATCTTAGTCAATGGTTTACGTGTAAAGCACAGACATAATTTGAGAATGTTCCAGTGACTTTATTTTTTAAATGCTGGCATCATAAGAGTGAAACATGGTAATTATTAGAGAAAACACACTAAACATTTTCAAGTACTTTCTTAAAATCCTTAAAAGTTTTATAGAAGCTTACCTAAATAAAAAGCATCAAACTCAATTTAAAGCTAGGTGGTACTGAACTGCCTCAGTGGAACAAGATTGGTTGTATAAGCTTAACTTCAAATCACCAAAATTATATATATATATAATTATTTATAATCTCACATATTTGTTTGATATCTAGGTAGCCACTTAAAAGTATGTGAGAGAGATGTTCACAATACATAGTTAAGTCATAAAAACATGTTACAAAAGGCCCTGTGCAGATGATTATCCACAAATTAAAATATTTAGAATATATTAAAGACTAAGTACAAGGAAAATATTTTGAAATATTTTTTAAAGTGCAGTTCTTCATTATCTAATTCAACCCCACACCTTTCCCCTACTAACAACAAGACTAGAAGATGATGATGAGATATTGCAGAGAAAAGATGATAAGTATGATGTACTAGTGTGAAAGAAGCTAATTCACGGCATTTAAATTCTAGGTAGCCTTTGAAATTATTAGTTATTGCCGACAGAAACAAATTTGTGCTGCAAAAACTGGAATTTTTTTAAATTTAAACTTTTAAGCCTTAAAATGTTGCAAAGTAGAGTCTATAAGAAGTGGTAGTATATGCTACCACATCAAGATTTTTCAAAAATCTGAGTTTGGGAGGGGAAAAAGAATAAACTGAGAGGCCCTACACTTTGTCCCCATTCGCCCACCCCACCTCTCTGCAGACATCAATCATTGGGGAGAGATTATAGAACAGGTCGATGTGTTTGAATATCTATGCACAAAAGGGGTGGGCATCTTGCTTCCTTGGGGAAGTCCATGGAGTAATAGCATCCAGAACAACCTTCCCCTAAAAAGAGTACCCAACAATCTCGTTGATGTCCTAGGAGTAGAACAGACATAGTGGCGTAGCGTGCCTAGATAATTAAATCAAAAATATCCCCTTATGTTTTTTAGTGTCCTAGAATAACATGGCCAGAATCTAATTATTTCCAAGAATAAATGAAAAACTCCAGACATAAATGAATCCCTGGTATGGAAAAATAATGAAAGCTGGAGTTGTTGCCTTCTTCAGCTTGTGACATGAGAAATTTATGTTCTTTATGTTCTTTGTATGTGGTGTGTATGTATATGTGTGTGTATTATTAGAAACCCAGAAAGGCTACTGGGAGGCAAACAGTGAAATATTAACAGTGGTATTCTCTGGGTAGGTGATCATGTATGCTTTTTATCTTCTACTTGTTTATATATATATATATATATGTATGCTTATTTATTTTTATATATGTCCCTTGTAATAATTATAAATTGATATGAAGCTAAAGGGATAGCTGCAAAGATTGACTGCTTTGTGCTCCTTGTTATTATATATTTCTTTTTTGATAAATATGAATTAACAATTAAAATTAAAAGAAAAAGCTGCAATTGACTTCAAGAATTATAGGAGAACAGAAGGAATGGACTTCTTTTTTTTAATAACTTACCAGAGTTTAGATAAGACTATTCTTTCTTATTTTGGGAAAAAAATGTTTAAAAAATTGGAGTAACTTTCTGCAATACGTCATTAGTTAGAGTTAAGCAGGAAAAAAAAGTAGGGAGTTCACCCAATGAATCAACCTGTTCTTTGGAGCAGTCTTTAGAAAGTTGTCAATGAATAGGTAGTAACAAGTTAGGTGATAATAAAATAACATCAATATTTTAAGGATAATGACTTAAACAAGTTTATAAATTGATGCAGGTAAAAAAAAAAAAAAACCATTACGTTTAGTCCAATGGTAAAAACATATTATGTTCCTGGTTTTTTGCACAGTATCATGAAACTTTCTATATCAGTAATGTTCAGGCTTTACCCAGTAAGTGAATACACACACATGCAGTATTGTTATATTTTTACATATTTTAAAAGATGAGACATCTTTTATTGCTTTATTCCCTGCTATCAGATTATACCCCCCATATAGAAAATCACCCTTCCTGCCTACATGTATTATGTTAAATTATTTATAGTATCTATTATTCTCTTTTATTTTTAATTATCTTTTAAAGTAATTCCTGAGAAGTTCATGTTTTCACCGAATAAAGAGGTTAATATTCCTCTACATTAAAGTAGGAAATATCAGAAAATCATAGGGAACACATGGTTTATATAAGGCCATTATTGATCAAAAGTAAAAGCATTAAAAATGCAGAACTCTTTTATTTCACCTTATTATATAGTATCTCTCTACTGTAGTTAAGATATAAAATTTAGTATTCATACACCTTTGGTCGAAATAGTTCAAATCATCTTGTAAAAATAAGCCTGGACATAATACATAGAGCAAATAGGAAAAGTATTTGCTCTTTGTAGAAGATAATTTCATTTCTTTTTCTCACTCAGATGTAATGTAAATCACAAAAATGTTGGTGGCCTTAAAGATCCCCTTAGGTTTAATACAAGGCAATAAACATGGACAACATAAATAGAAACACACAGTTTATTTCTACTAAATGTTCTCCACTCTAAAATGCATAAACCAAGTATGCTGAATGAAACCCACTGAGAGCCAAAAATAGTAATCATCATTAGTTCTCTTTTATTTTTATGAAGCCACTATGCACTTGTTCTTTGCAGAAAAGACACAGAAAGCTGTTCTTAGAATATCTAAAAGTCATAAGGAAATAAGAAAAAGAAATCCCACCAGAATATCTGTTTTATGAGAAGCTCTGGGACCCAGTTTTTCTTACTTGGCAGCTTTGTTGTAGATAAGCTTTAACTAAGTTATTTAACATTTTATTTGGCTGAACTGAACTTAACCCAGCCTATAGATTGCTATGCCCTACTTGAAGTTTGTTTATGTAGGTGACAAACTTTAAACAGAATATAGAAAGAAAAATATCAAATAAGAAGCTGTCCAGAATTATTTATCTCAAGGTAGAATGTGTCCCCTATGGCTACTTTGTTCTGAGCTAATGTTTTAGGATGGGATCAAACCTTCGTCTAATAAAACAGGGAGTCAAGATAGGCTTGTGAAGAATTACTGTATGGTGGAGTCGGGGAAAGAATAGTGACAGTCTAAATCACACTTCTTTACTTTTAATAATAATGGTAGGAGCCCAACCTGAGATTCTAAGACAAATCAGTGTAGTGATTTTAATGTCATTCCTTGAGAACACATATATTTGAAAATCCCTCCCACCCCATGAAAATCATCATCTGCATCCAAACTATATATGTAGTTTGAATATAGGAACATGTAAAACAGAAGGTCAATGCTAGGACATAGGATGAAATCCCTTACAAGATTGAGGTTATTCATCAGACATCATAGAGAAAATTATGATATGATTGGGAACATCTATTGACAGTGAATAAATGGCTATCTTTACTAGAGTCACCATAGACATAATGGTTGTTGACATGAATTCTATTTCACAGACTATGGCTGTCAAACTTCAGGAAATTTAGAGACCAAGTCTCTAAATCTCTCAGAGCATACCTGTACACATTTCCAAAATGAAAAACTAAATAGACTATTCAGGCAACTGTCTACTCTCATGGAAGAGCCCCTATGCTTAAGATGTACATAAGTGAAATATGCTCTATTTTATCATGCTAAACCTGGTAAACTTATATGATACTGGGGCAGTAACTAACCCGCTGGGACTACTGTTTTCTCTTCTGCCAATTCCACCAGCATAAAACTATCCACCTGGAAATCTAGATACATACCTTAAAGTAAACACATAAAAACTGAACTCCTCATATTCTACTGAAAGCTGCATATGATAGTTAATCTTATGTGTCAACTTGACAGGCCATGGGGTATCCTGATTAAACATTATGTCTGGCTGAGTCTGTGGTGATGTTTCTGGATGAGATTAGCATTTAAATTGGTGGACTCTGTAAAGTACATTGTCCTTTCCAATGTGGTAGGGTGTCATCCAACCCGTTGAGGACCTGAATAGAACAAAAGGCAGAGAAGGGAGGAATTTGCCCCTTTTTTCTGCCTCACTAGTTGAGCTGAGACATCCCATCACATTTTCCCCTCCTATTGACTGGAGTTTACACCCTCCATTCCTCTGGTTCTCAAGCCTTCAGACTATATATACCTCAGGCATATATATTCAATATTATATATATCTTTTATTGGTTCTGTTTCTCAGGAGAACCCTTATACACTCCTCCCACATCCTTCTACCTTTCTGTTGATGATCATTTCATCTTTTCAGTTGCCCAGGTCAAAAAACCTGGGAGTCATTTTTGACAGAGCATTTTGTCTCAAGCCCTCCATCTAATTTCTCAGGCAATCCTCTTGTCTCTACTTCCAAAATATATATAGAATCAGGGCACTTGTAAATACTCCCATTGTTAACTATACTTTCACCTGCCTCTGCAATAACATCATAATAGATCTTCCAATTTCTATTTTACTCCTTCCAGCATGTTCTCCAGACAGCAAGGATATTTGAAAACACAAAACCTATAATTCAGTCACTCCCGATTTCCTTTGGAGTGAAAGTAAAGTTTTTAACATGACCTATAAGGCCCCACATGAACCTTGTTTCCTATTATGTGCTCACACTGTTCCAACAATCTTGATCTTTTTGGTTCCAGTCCCTAGGATTTATACACCTTTTTTATGTCCGTGACACCCACATTCACATCTTCAATCATGGCTTCATCCCTGAGCTCCAGACTCCATTCTTGGTATTTTTTCCTTCAACCATAATAGGTATTCTCAAACCCCAAATACCCAAAACAGTTTTGATTTACTAACTTCCCAATTTATCTCTTCTCCTAGGTTTCCCCATCTCAGAAAATGGCATCATCTTCTCCCAGATTTCTCAAGACATAATACTAGGAATCATCTTTGGTTACTCTTTTCATCTCGTTCCTTTTCATTCACTTGTCTTGGCTTATCTGTCATCTATGCTCCTTCCTCTACTTCCACTACGGTCACATTTTTCTTAACTGCCTTTCACCTCACGTGGATGACAGGTCTCTGCTTTTACACTTACCTCACACAGCCAGTGTGATATAGTCAAGATATTAATCAGACTGTATTACTCTCTCCTACTTAAAATCCTCAAACGGCTTCCTGTTTCCCTGAAAATAAAATCTGAGCTTATGTGTTGTGTATAGACCCTATATGCTCTGGTCCTGCTGACCACTCTAACCTCATCTCTGGTCAAACTAGCTATTTTTATTTTATCTCAAATTAGCCACATCACTCTCACCTCAGGAATGGTACAGCCCATGTTATTTGTATGAAATATACGTCCCCAAATAACCATATGCCTAGTTTCTTATTTATTTACTTAGGTTGCACCAGGTCTTAGTTGCGGCATGCGGTCTCTTAGTTGCAGCATGCGGGATCTAGCTCCCTGACTAGGGATCAAACCCCAGGCACCCTGCATTGGGAGTGTGGAGTCCTACCCACGGGACCACCATATGCCTAGTTTCTTTGCATTTGTATATAGTTCAGATCATCCCTGCCATCTCAGAAAAGATTCCCTGACCACATATTATGTAGCATTCCTTTCTTCCTTCATTTTTTCTTATTTCATTCTTCTTTCTTCATAGCATGTATTGTATTTGTATTTATTTCTTTATTCTTTTTTTTCCCCTGTCTTCACTACAAGCTCCAAGATAATAGGGTCTGTGTTTCTATTGCTCATTATTGTGTCACCAACACCTATATTCATGCCCAGTTCATAGCAGGTGTTTAGTAAACATTGCTGACATCAAAAGGAAACCTCAAAATATTGTTTAAATGCCATCATTGCTTAGTTTTAAACACATCTTATTTTAAAACTGTAAACATTAAACCAGCAGTAACCAGTTGCAAATATGTTGATTCTGATCATCAAGTTTTATAAGACATATTTTGATCTTTTAGTGGGAAAGAAACTGTAGTAAGGCTGATTTATAACTACAGAGGTAATACTCCTTTTTGTCCTTCATCTTAGATTGAGAGTAGCTGATCTTCATGAATACTGGATGAGACTACATAAGCATACTCCCTACAGTGCATGTTTTATTTCTGAAAGCCTGGGGAAGAGTGCTTTGTAATTAATGATTATTTTGTCCTTCCAATTATACCATCTGTTGTAATTGATAATATGGTACATAAGAGTATGATATTGTGCAGAACACTCTGTTGGTCTGGGCAGAGGTTCCTACTTGGGTGAAGAATATTATCTCTTTCAGCTTTTCCCAACAGCCCTTGTTCCTAACATCACTTTTACATGGCTTCAATAACAGGAGGAAAAGCAGCTTATAATATTAGCTGCTTCCAATTTATCTACTATTTTAATGAAAGTAATTGGTAAAACTCAAGAGCCTCTATATTCACATCTTGTGTAGTAGATCTTGCTTAAATGTCAACTTTTATAGCAACTTTTATAATGTCAGGAAGTCTTTATTTTACAATTAAAAAACACATGCAGAAAATTAAGAATTATCTATCATAGGTAGGTGGATTGATAATATCTCTAAATTTGTCAAGAGTTAGTAGAAAAATACTTAGCTTTAATTTTTATTCCTATAGTATATCAATTTAACAATTCCTCAGTTTTGCAACTATTCACATGACCCTATGCTACTGACATGCTGGAAAAGTAGCTCTATAAGAGATACTTATATTTTTCACAAATGTTTATATCCATAAATAACCAACCACATTAAAATATAATCTTTTGATTTTATTATTTATGAGCCTCAAATAAGACTCTCAAAAGGAAATGTCAAGTTTATATATTTGAATGAAATCCACAAAATGGCATTTCAATACCTATATCTACTGAATTCATAGTCTGTTAACCCAGGCTCAGTATTTTACATAGTAATATCAGTATATCATAATAATGATCGTCATCATTATCATCTTTTTACTTAAAGACCCCAATTTTTCAAATAGGCATGCAGTTGTAGGCTATTGAGAATGCATCCGTACAGTGTTGTGTTATTCATTCAGAATTGGTAACTTCTTGTATGGAATTTATTTGTCCAGAAAAAGGGCATGGAGTAATGTTTTTAAAAGAAGAACATGACTGGTCAAGACAGAGGTGGGGGAGGACATGGAGTTTGAGTCTCCCTACAACTAGGGTACCTGCCAGACGCTGGTAGGAGACCTCAATGCCCAAGGAGATGGGAGAAACCCCTGAGACACTGGGTAGAATGTGGGAGGTAGTGAGTGGGGAGGAGAAGTGGAGACTGGACAGGAACGGCGCCCCTGAGGGATGTCTGGGAGAGGGGAGGGGTTCCCATGCCTGGAGGGACCCTCAGAGGCTCAGAGAATCAGGTGGAAGTGTGCCTAGCACTTACCCTGCCCAATCAGGCCACAGGAAGCCTGCTGGGCTCCTGGGCCTGGTCCTCAACCCTCCCAGGCTGCCTCCGGCCACATGGGTCCTAGGAGCATAGGAGGAATGGATTGGGGGAAGAAGAGAGGACAATGGGGAGAAGACCTCTGGGATCAGAGGATGGGGAGAACATGCCTAGCATTTCCCCTGCCCACTCGGGCCTAGTGAAACTGCTGGGGTCCTGGACATGATCCTCTGCCCTCCAAAGCCAGAGACACTCCTGGGCCCCTCCTGCTGAGTTGAGCCTAAGCCACACCCTCTCCCCCACAGGGTCTTTTCCTGCCCTGTGGGTCCTAAGCATAGGCCCTGCCTACCACCTAAACCCCACCCCAGCCTAAGCCCCGCACCCCACAGCCAAGGCCTTTTCTGGCTTTTATTTTTTTCTCCTCTTTTTTACTACTGTCATTCTGTTTTACATTCTGGTTGTTGTTTCATCTATATAGTTATTTTTTTATTCTTTCTAACATATCTGTTAGTTTTCTAATCTTATTTTATTTTTTACTCTTTGTGCGATCTTGGTGCACAAGCCAGGGCCGGGCCTGAGCTCCTGTGGTGGGAGCTCTCAGTCTGAACCACTGGACTAACAGAGAACCTCAGACCCCAGGGAATATTCACTGGAGTGAGGTTTCCTGGAGGTCCTCATCTTGGCACCAAGACCCAGCTCTACCCAACAGCCTCCAGCGCTGGGAGCCTCAGGCCAAACAACCAGTAAGACAGGAACACAATCTGACCAATAAAAAAAAAAAAAGAGATGACAAAAATAAGTCACAGATGAAGGAGCAAGGTAAAAACCTGCAAGACCAAATAAATGAAGATGAAAGAGGCAACTTACCTGAAAAAGAATTCAGAGTAATGACAGTAAAGATGATCCAAAATCTCGGAAATAGAATGGAAGCATGGATTGAGAAAATACAAGAAATGTTTAACAAAGATCTAGAAGAACTACAGAACAAACAGAGATGGACACACAATAACAAATGAAATATACACTAGAAGAAATCAATAACAGAATAACTGAGGCAGAAGAACGAATAAGTGAGCTGGAAGACAGAATGGTGGAAATAACTGCCAAGGAGCAGAATAAAGAAAAAGGAATGAAAAAAATTGAAGATAATCTCAGAGACCTCTGGGACAACACTAAATACAACAACATTTGAATTATAGGGGTCCCAGAAGAAGAAGAGAAAAAGGGTCTGAGAAAATATTTTAAGAGATTATAGTGGAAAACTTCTCTAACATGGGAAAGGAAATGTCTATCAAGTCCAGGAAGTGCAGAGAGTCCCATAAAGGATAAATCCAAGGAGAAACACACAAAGACTCATATTAATCAAACTAACAAAAAATAAATTCAAAGAAAAAATATTAAAAACAGCAAGGGAAAAACAAAAAGTAACATACAAAGGAATCGCCATAAGGATATCAGCTGATTTTTCAGCAGAAACTCTGCAGGCCAAAAGGGAGTGGCAGGATATACTCAAATTGATGAAAGAGAAAAACCTACAACCAAGATTACTCTATCCAGCAAGGATCTCATTCAGATAGAGAAATCAAAAGCTTTACAGACAAGCAAAAGCTAAGAGAACTCAGCACCACAAAACCAGCTTTACAACAAATGCTAAAGGAACTTCGCTAGGCAGGAAAAACAAGAGAAGGAAAAGACCTACAAAAACAAAGCCAAAACAAGAAAATGGTAATAGGAACATACATATTGATAATTACCTTAAGTGTAATGGATTAAATGCTCCAGCCAAAAGAACTAGATTGGCTGAATGGATACAAAAACGAGACCTGTATATATGCTGTCTACAAGAGACCCACTTCAGACCTAGGGACACATACAGACTGAAAGTGAGGGGATGGAAAAAGATATTCCATGCAAATGGAAATCAAAAGAAAGCTCGGGTAGCAATACTCATATCAAATAAAATAAACTTTAAAATAAGGACTTTTACAAGAGATAAGGAAGGACAGTACATAATGATCAAGGGATCAATCCAAGAAGAAGATATAACAATTATAAATATTTATGCATCCAACATAGGAGCACCTCAGTACATAAGGCAAATGCTAACAATCATAAAAGGGGAAATCGACAGTAACACAGTGATAGGTACTTTCACACCCCACTTACACCAATGGACAGATCATCCAAACTAAATAAGGAAACACAAGCTTTAAATGACACAATAGACCAGATAGATTTAATTGATATTTATAGGACATTCCACCTGAAAGTGGCAGAATACACTTTCTTCTCAAGTGCACATGGAACATTTTCCAGGATAGATCCCATCTTGTGTCAGAAATCTAGCCTTGGAAAATTTAAGAAAACGGAAAACGTATCAAGCGTCTTTTCTGACCACAACGCTAGAGATTGGAAATCAGTTACAGGAAAAAAACTGCAAAAAACACAAATACACGAAGGCTAAATAGCGCACTACTAAATAACCAAGAGATCACTAAAGAAATCAAGGAAGAAATTTAAAAATACATAGAAACAAGTGACAATGAAATCATAACAACCCAAACCTATGGGACTCAGCAAAAGCAGTTCTATGAGGGAAGTTTACAGCAATTCAATCTTAACTCAAGAAACAAGAAAAAATCTCAAATGAACAATTTAACCTAATACCTAAAGCAACTAGAGAGAGAACAAAGAAAATCCAAAGTCAGTAGAAGGAAAGAAATCATAAGATCATAGCAGAAATAAATGAAATCTAAACAAAGAAAACAATAGCAAAGATCAATAAAACTAAAAGTTGGTTCTTTGAGAAGGTAAACAAAACTGATAAACCTTTAGCCAGACTCATCAAGAAAAAAAGGTAGAGGATGCAAATCAATGAAATTCGAAATAAAAAAGGAGAAATCACAAATGACACTGCAGAAATACAAAGGACTATAAGAGATTACTACAAACAACTATATGCCAATAAAATGGGCCACCACGAAGAAATGGACAAATTCTTGAAAAGGTGCAATTTTCCAAGACTGAAACAGGAAGAATTAGAAAATATAAACAGACATCACAAGTAATGAAATTGAAACTGTAATTAAAAATCTTCCAACAGGGCTTCCCTGGTGACTCTTCCGAAATATAGCAGAGGGAGGAACCCTCCCAAATTCATTCTACGAGGCCACCATCACCCTGATACCAAAACCAGAAAAGATGTCACACACACAAAAAGAATCACAGACCAATATCACCGATGAACATAGATGAAAAAATCCTGAACAAAATACTAGCACACAGAATCCAACAACATTAAAAGGATCATACACCATGATCAAGTGGAATTTATCCCAGGGATGCAGGGATTTTTCAATATATGCAAATCAATCAATGTGATACACCATATTAATAAATTGAAGAAAAAAATCCATCTGATCATCTTAATAGATGCAGGAAAAGCTTTTGACAAAATTCATCCATTTACAATAACTCTCCAGAACATGAGCATAGAGGGAACCTACCTCAACATAATAAAGGCTATATATGGCAAACACACAGCAAACATTCTCAATGGTGAAAAACTGAAACCATTTCCATTAAGATCAGGAACAAGACAAGGATGTCCACTCACCACTCTTATTCAACATAGTTTTGGAAGTCCTAGCCATGGTGATCAGAGCAGAAAAAGAAATAAAAGGAATACAAATTGGAAAAGAAGAAGTAAAACTGTCACTTTTGAAAATGACATGATACTATACATAGAAAATCCTAAGGATGCCACCAGAAAACTATTAGAACTAATCGATGAATCTGGTAAGGTCACAGGATGCAAAACTAATGCACAGAAATCTCTTGCATTCCTATACACTAACAATGAAAAATCAGAAAGATAAATTAAGGAAACAATCCCATTTACCATCACAACAAAAAGAATAAAATACCTAGGAATAAACCTACCTAAGGAGGCAAAAGACTTGTACTCAGAAAACCATAAAACACAGATAAAAGAAATCAAAGATGACATAAACAGATGAAGAAATACACCACGTTCTTGGATTGGAAGAATCAATATTGTGAAAATGACTACACTACCCAAAGCAATCTACAGATTCAATGCAATCCCTATCAAACTACCAATGGCATTCTTTGCAGAATTACAACAAAAGTTTTTACAATTTGTATGGAAACACAAAAGACCCTGAATAGCCAAAGCAATCATGAGAAAGAAAAATGGAGCTGGAGGAATTAGGCTACCCAACTTCAAACTATACTACAAAGCTACAGTAATCAAGACTGTATGGTACTGTCACAAAAACAGAAACATAGATCAATGGTACAGGATAGAAAGCCCAGAGATAAACCCACACACATATGGTCACATACTTTATGACAAAGGAGGCAAGAACATACAGTGGAGAAAAGACAGACTCTTCAATAAGTGGTGCTGGGAAAACTGTACAGCCACATGTAAAAGAATGAAATTAGAACACTCCTTAACACTATAAACAAAAATAAACTCCAAATGGATTAAAGACCTAAATGTAAGACTGGACAATATAAAACTCTTAGAGGAAAACATAGGAAAAACACTCTTTGATATAAACCACAGCAAGATCTTTTTTGACCCACCTCCTAGATTAATGAAAATAAAAACAAAAATAAACAAATGGGACCTAATGAAACTTAAAAGCTTTTGCACAGCAAAGGAAACCGTAAACAAGATGAAAAGACAACCCTCAGAATAGGAGAAAATATTTGCAAATGAAGTAACGGACAAAGGATTAATCTCCAAAACCTACAAATAGCTCATGCAGCTCAATATCCAAAAAACAAACAACCCAATCAAAAAATGGGCAGAAGACCCAAATAGACATTTCTCTAAAGAAGACATACAGATGCCCAAGAGGACCATGAAAAGCTGCTCAACGTCACTAATTATTAGAGAAATGCAAATCAAAGCTACAATGAGGTATGATGTCACACTGGTCAGAATGGCCATCATCAAAAAATCTGCAAACAATAAATGCTGGAGAGGGTGTGGAGAAAAAGTGAATGTAAATTGATACAGCCACTATAGAGAACATTTTGGAGGTTCCTTAAGAAACTAAATATAGAACTACCATATGACCCAACGGTTCTACTGCTGGGTATATACCCTGAGAAAACCATAATTCAAAAGGACACATCTACCCCAGTATTCACTGCAGCACTATTTATAATAGCCAGGACATGGAAACAACCTAAATGTCTAATGACACATGAATGGATAAAGAAGATGTGGTATATATATACAATGGAATATTACTCACCATAAAAAGGAACAAAATTGGGTCATTTGTAGAGATGTGGATGGACCTAGAGTTTGTCATACAGAGTGAAGTAAGCCAGAAAGAGAAAAACAAATATCAAATATTAATGCATATATGTGGGATCTAGAAAAATGGTACAGATGAACCAATTTGTAAGTCAGGAATAGAGAAATAGACATAGAGAACAGACATGTGGACACAGTGGGGGAAGGGTAGGGTGGGACAAATTGGGAGATTATGTTTGACATAAATACACTAGCACATGTAAAATAGCTAGCTAGTGGGAAACTGCTGTATAGCACAGGGAGCTCAGCTTGGTGCTCTGTGATGACCTAGATGGGTGGGATGGGGAGGTGGGAGGGAGGTCCAAGAAGGAGGGGATAAAGGTATACATATAGCTGATTCATGTCATTGTACAGCAGAAACTATCACATTGTAAAGCAATTTTATTCCAATAATAAATAAATAAGAAGAATATGATTGATGTTTGGCTTTCGGACTGTTACCGAGCCAAACTTCAGTCTTCTTGCCCATGGACCATAAAGCCAATCCACTGACACCAGGTTTTGATGAAAGAAAGTACAGCTTTTATTGCAAGTGGGACCAAGCAAGGATAATGGGCAACTTCTGGTCAAAAGACTCAAACTCTCCCATGGCTTCTAAGGAAGGGTTTTTAAAGACAAAGTGAGGGAGAGGGTCACCAGGTACAGGATCAGCTCATGTACAGTTCTCTGATTGGTAGGTGGTGAGGTAACCATGTCAGGTCACAGGAGTCAGCATTATCAGTCCTCAGGCTCCAGCCCATCTGGGGGGCTATGTCTTCATGGTCATCATGCAGTTAGCTTCTTCCACCTGGTAGAAGTTTTAGTATCTGTAAAGCAACACAAAGATATGGCTCAGGATATTATCTATAGCCCTTGAGGAGGAACTAAATATCCTTGCCTTTGCCTTTGTTTTATGGCTAAACTATTATTATTTTGTCCTGCTTGACTGTTTTCCTTTCTTCCTGCATTTTTTTACTCCTCTGATTAAATTTGTTTTTTGGAACTAGAGGAAGACCTAGGAGGCTAAAGCTTTTTTTTTTTTTTTACAAACAGGTGGAGGACACGGGGCAGGGAGTGGGGGTCAGGGGTTCCGTCCACAGGAAGACCCCACAGTGTCCTGCTTGGTTTCAAGATCAGCTCTTCAAAGTCAGAGAAAAGTTCTAGTTTGGAGTATCATGCTTTGTCTCTACATAGGTTCATTTTTTAGTATCTGCAATTCCACATTTGTACAAGGATGTTCAGAACACCCAGACCTTAAAATACAATGGAAATAAGTTAAACTGGTAGTAATTAAACCGTCAGAAATTGATACATATGCATTTGCCTAGAAAGACATTTGCCCCGTGTTATTAGGCCAAAAATAAAACAAATCACAAAACTGGAAAATAAGAGCTTTTACGTCTTAAGAATAATAAGTATGAATATGTATATGAATAACAATGATTATTTCTGAGTGTTGAGACTGTAGCTTTTAGAAATAGATACAGGTATAGACATAGATACTCTTAAGCACATCATAATTTTTATAAAATGAGTATATATGTGTGTGCATAATTTCAAAACAAAAATTTAATACAGGAAACAGCACTATAAAGACATAGAGAGCTAATTCCCATTTTCTGTCTCTCTTATTGTGCCAATAAGATACAGACTGTCTTTGGTGTAATGCTGAAAGACATCATTTGGTGTAATGATTTTTAAAATTTGATCAGCTCCTTCCATCAGTCATGAGAATCAAGCAGAAGGGACCATAGCCTAACATTATGACTGAAAGATGACACCATGAAAAGTGCAGTGCTCACTCCTCCTGCTTCTAGAAAGGTTCTGCTGTGTCAGCATAAGAGTAGCAGAGAGAGGATCGAAAACAGAGGGGACCTGATTTGTGCTCCGATCTCATATTCTACACAATTCTTACCCCTATAAAATTTCTTTTATCATTGAGCCTTAACCATATTGTAAACAGAAAATATAGTGAAATCACTGCATACTGCTTGACAGTAGCTTGAATATTTTTTCTGTTCTTATGGAAACAGATGCTTGCCTTCAAGCATAGAGAAAGAACATTTGTGTGATTTGGGTTTACTCAGTTTGCATGTGTTGGTTTTCATTGTTTCAACTTAAACATTTATGTTCTCAGTAAAGACATTTTTAATTTTCAGGAAAAACTATTTATAGATCCTCTACATTAAATCATTTTTATAATTGTGCTGGTAAAGGTTGAATTTGGAGCATCTGGTTTATAAATGTCTCTTGAAATTACCCTTAGTAGAATATGTATCAGTAACTGAAATTCTTAGACTCTCTGGAACCACACTTTCAGTTCCTGGCAAGACTGACATAGCTCCCTAATTTTCTGAGAGATAAGGTACATTCCTTGTAGTTCAGCTTATATGGGTCTTTGGGGAAAAATTTTTCTGTTTCCAAATGTCTGTGTTAACCAACTAATTAATGAAGAATTCCCCATAGGATTTTCTCTTAAGAATTGTCTTTTGTTAAATCCTAAATCTCGTTAGGGCTCAATGATTAACATATTTTTTGAAATATTTTAAATGCACAGAAAAGAATATAACATATCCTAATGCACCAACCACTACAAATAAACTGTTAATATTTTGCTATATTGGCCACAGTTCCCTTTTTAAATTATTTTTCAAAGGGATAAAATATTTGAGATATAGCTTAAATCTCATACCCCTTTCAGCCCTACTAAATCCAGTGTATATTATTTCCAAATTTGGTTTTAAACTTTGCCTTACATTTATATCCCTAAACTGTATGAATAAAAATGAAATAAGTTTTTTCTTTTACTTTTTGTTTATATTTGTAAACAGCTTTCTTGCACAGTTTTGAATTTATATGAATGGAGTCAACACTAGATGAACCCTTTTGATACTTTTTAAAAAACTCAACAGTGTGTTTTTGAAATGCATTCATATTGATACTATGTTATTTATGCCCTATAAACTGTTCTATTGTCTGCATTATTTTTTAATTTATATCCTACTTTGTATAGTTATTGAATGTGAAGATTCACTTTATTTCATCATTTCAGTCTTTCATTTATTCATCATCTCAGTCTATTTCTAATTATTTCTCTTCACTACATTACCCCCATTCTCACTATCTATTATGGAAATCTTACTAGACATCTGTTAGACCTTCCTCTTTATTCCCCATGCCTCTCAACCTCACCTCTTTACTTATTGTTATCCCTTTTTGCTGTGTTCATGGTAATTCTCTCCACAGCTGTATCTATTTTGCCTTTAAATTCATCTTTGTGTTTTTATTATATGTATGTACTGGTATAATAATGTACTGATATATGATATATATTATACATAAGTTATACTCATATAATAATGTACTGGTTTTACATATATGATATCAGTACTTCATTATGTATTTATATATACATATATTTAATAAAATGAATATTTTTTACTTTTATTTCTTCTCGCTATCTTTTAAATTTTTTAATGGTTTTGATTTATTTTTATGCTTTTAAACATTTTATTTATTTATTTATTTTATCTGAAAAACATCTCATTTTATGAAGAAGAATTCCATAATCGCCTTAGAGAAAGAGAAATCAATAATACAGATTTCTTTTCTAGGACTTTGATTTTCCAAAAGTAAAAGACATTTCCTAAAAATACCTGGTTCCCTGGGACACCCCAGGCACCATTGCATTGATGATGCCATTAGGAAGTTTTAGATGGACTACTTCCATACACAGCCCACATATAGAGCTTTTTCTCTCTTCCATCACCCCTTCATTATTTGTAAACATACCTGATGTCTCTTCCAGACAGTAAGTTCATGAAGGGCAGAGACTGTGTTCTTATTTATCTTCATACTCTCTCACCCCAAGAGTGCTTTCTCATTGCAGGTCCCCAATAAGTAATTATTGAACACACAATGCATATTTCAGATTTTGTTTTCTTTTTTTAATTTTCTTTTTAATTTTTTAAAATTTTATTTTATTATTTTTTTTTCAGCAATTTCTTGTTAGTCATCTATTTTATACAAATTAGTGTATATATGTCAACCCCAATCTCCCAGTTCATCCCACCACCCACCCCCACCCCGCTTTCCCCCCCTGGTGTCCATACGTTTGTTCTCTACATCTATGTCCCTATTTCTACCTTGCAAACTGGTTCATCTGTACCCTTTTTCTAGATTCCACATGTATGCGTTAATATACAAAATTTGTTTTTCTCTTTCTAACTTACTTCACTCTGTATGACAGTCTCTAGGTCCAGCCACATCTCTACAAATGACCCAATTTCATTCCTTTTTATGGCTGAGTAATATTCCATTATATGTATGTACCACATCTTCTTCATTCATTCATCTGTCGATGGGCATTTAGGTTGGCTTTTAAGCATTTTAAACAAACATTTTATTGTCTCTAGCACCTTGAATTCCCGTCGGTGCTTGTTTTATTCTTTGCTTCTCCAGCATGGAGTTATAAGAATAATGATAGTGGTAATATTAATGAGTGGTATCTTTTTATTGAGCACCTACTCTATGCCAGGTATCACTCTAAGTATTTTATATGCATATTCAACCTTTACAACTCTATGTGGTGGCTCCAAGATCCAATTTTAAAGATAAGGAACTGAAGTTAAGGAGACCACATAGCTAATAAATAGATGTGAAATATATCTTCAAAGTTCAAAATCCTTACTCTTAATCAGTATGCTATAGTCCGTCTTAATAAATGTATATGTGCAGATTTTATTATATAATTTAATAGACCTATCTTGGCTTTTAAGGATTGATCCATTAATCAAAATATGATATATATTATACATAAGTTATATAATAATGTACTGGTTTTACATATATGATATCAGTACTTCATTATGTATTTATATATACATATATTTAATAAAATGAATATTTTTTACTTTTATTTCTTCTCGCTATCTTTTAAATTTTTTAATGGTTTTGATTTATTTTTATGCTTTTAAACATTTTATTTATTTATTTATTTTATCTGAAAAACATCTCATTTTATGAAGAAGAATTCCATAATCGCCTTAGAGAAAGAGAAATCAATAATACAGATTTCTTTTCTAGGACTTTGATTTTCCAAAAGTAAAAGACATTTCCTAAAAATACCTGGTTCCCTGGGACACCCCAGGCACCATTGCATTGATGATGCCATTAGGAAGTTTTAGATGGACTACTTCCATACACAGCCCACATATAGAGCTTTTTCTCTCTTCCATCACCCCTTCATTATTTGTAAACATACCTGATGTCTCTTCCAGACAGTAAGTTCATGAAGGGCAGAGACTGTGTTCTTATTTATCTTCATACTCTCTCACCCCAAGAGTGCTTTCTCATTGCAGGTCCCCAATAAGTAATTATTGAACACACAATGCATATTTCAGATTTTGTTTTCTTTTTTTAATTTTCTTTTTAATTTTTTAAAATTTTATTTTATTATTTTTTTTTCAGCAATTTCTTGTTAGTCATCTATTTTATACAAATTAGTGTATATATGTCAACCCCAATCTCCCAGTTCATCCCACCACCCCCCCCCACCCCGCTTTCCCCCCTTGGTGTCCATACGTTTGTTCTCTACATCTATGTCCCTATTTCTACCTTGCAAACTGGTTCATCTGTACCCTTTTTCTAGATTCCACATGTATGCGTTAATATACAAAATTTGTTTTTCTCTTTCTAACTTACTTCACTCTGTATGACAGTCTCTAGGTCCAGCCACATCTCTACAAATGACCCAATTTCATTCCTTTTTATGGCTGAGTAATATTCCATTATATGTATGTACCACATCTTCTTCATTCATTCATCTGTCGATGGGCATTTAGGTTGGCTTTTAAGCATTTTAAACAAACATTTTATTGTCTCTAGCACCTTGAATTCCCGTCGGTGCTTGTTTTATTCTTTGCTTCTCCAGCATGGAGTTATAAGAATAATGATAGTGGTAATATTAATGAGTGGTATCTTTTTATTGAGCACCTACTCTATGCCAGGTATCACTCTAAGTATTTTATATGCATATTCAACCTTTACAACTCTATGTGGTGGCTCCAAGATCCAATTTTAAAGATAAGGAACTGAAGTTAAGGAGACCACATAGCTAATAAATAGATGTGAAATATATCTTCAAAGTTCAAAATCCTTACTCTTAATCAGTATGCTATAGTCCGTCTTAATAAATGTATATGTGCAGATTTTATTATATAATTTAATAGACCTATCTTGGCTTTTAAGGATTGATCCATTAATCAAAAGACATTCAGCCAAACCAGGTGAAGGTACTCGTGTGTGTGTGTGTAAATTATATTATATAAATATAAAGTTATATCTGTAGACACATATACAGAAATTATTGTGTGACATATCATGAAAATATTGTGCTCCATCCCTTAGACTCTATGTTGACTAGAGCTAGAGGAAACATTGTGTACACAAAAGACCAAGGTCCAATTATATGGCATTTCTAGCTAATATCTCTCTGTAAAATTGTATGTGGACATCAGATAGGTACCAGATTTAGAAACATAATTTGCAATACACTCCTGCTGAAAATGTTTGTGAATCTGTGAGTGTCTCTTGATTCTTAGACAAAATGTTTGGAATGATCTAACATTATCAGGTATTAGCCATATATAAATCATTGTTTTTGGTTACAATGTACTTTCTACTGATGATGACTTTAGGCAGACTCTTAATTGTAACACACATCATGCATGAAAATTAACTGACAAAATTATGTCAAAGAGAAAATTTTCATAATCTTAAATGCATTTGTTAATAAGATTCTCTTTCATCCCGAAGTGAATACAAAGTAAATAGAAAAATAAAATGTATCTTGACCCAAGAAGAAACCAGGATAGTATCTTTGATGGTCTGAAATTCATTCTAGAAGAAAATCATGGTTATGTGTTTTAAAAATTTTACAAAAAGAATTAGAAGCTGTAAACATTTAGACCTTTTGTTTAAGAGAAATACATATATGTGTGTATATATATATGTATACATATGAATATGACTCAATTGCTTATCTTTTCATTACTGAAAGAAAAACCTTTGGCTGAGGCAGGCTCACAGCTTGAAGTTTAGATCAATCCAAAGAAGCTTTATTTTATAGGCAGCGTGGAAGGCATATGACCTGAATCTCTCAGACAGCACTTTGTGAAATGAATGCAAGTTTGGCCTATGTGTGCAAGAGCACTGAGAGTGTCCAGTCTCTTTAATAACTCACCATCCTGTATGGCTGGATTTGTACATCATTCACAGAGACTCAGCTGAAGGTAGCTCCCAAAATCACATGAATAATTTGAGGACTAGGTGAAAAACTTGGATAGTGCCTTCATGCTCACACCATTCATCCAAAGGGAAAGTTGGGAAGTTGAAGCCATGTGCTAGGAACATAACACATGTTATCACATTTTCACTTTACACAAACAGACTAAGGATGACACTGTCACCATTTGGCAAATACATTTACCGTGGCTAGTTATACAGCTAGGAAATTTTATAGCATCGATCCAAATACTAGTCCATCTGATTGTTTTTAGGCCCATTGGTAGACACTGGTGAATGTCTAGCCCACATCCATCCCTAACTTGTTCTTGCTGACAGAGTGCCTGTTGTTCACAGATGATTCTCTCCCAGGCCCTAAGTCAGTTTCGGTAATTCTATTCTTCTACCTTTTGTTTTATTTAGGTATGTTCATGTGACTAAATAATGGCCAGTGGAACCAAATGTAAGGCTGCTGGAGGCTTTTAGGAAATGTTCTTTTCCCTAATAGAAAGACCATTACCCATACACATTAAATAAAAAAAATAATTTTCTTTCTAACTGGATATTATAAGTTCTTTATAAGTTGCTTTGACTAGTTAAAGTCATCTTGCAACCACGTACAGAGATATTAAAGACCACTTGGTCCTGGATGACATCATTGTGATACAAAAATATTAATATTAAGGACCCACCTATCTCTGGATATGTGAACAAATCAATCCATTATAGTTACAGAAATTTTCAACTGGATGTCGTGTTGTATCAGTCTAAGACAGGAATCAGAAAATATTTTCTATTAATTACCATAAAGGAAGTATTTTAGGATTTGTGAGCTATAAAGTCTCTGTCACAACTGCTACACTCTGCTAGTGTAATGCAGAAGCAGGTATAGACAATATGTAAATGGATGGGCATGGCAGTGTTTCACTACAACTTTATATACAAATATTAGGAGATCAGCATATTTGGCCTAGGGGCTTTAGTTTGTGGAAACTTGAACATGCTAAACATTACATACAATTTGAAAATATCACCAAATGTCTTTGTTTCCCAAATAAAGAAGCTGAGTTAAAGTATAAATGACTTGTTTACAGTTACAAGCATGCCTATAAATGGTGTAGAAGTTATCTTTTAGAACGAAGCTAATCAAGGTTACCTGGGCTTATGCACAATAAAGGATTCATATCCAACATATGTATGGATAATCAAAAAGGCCATGAATTTTATCACTAAAGATAAACTTTTATCATTTTCTTATTAAAATGATTGATGGATACATAGGTATATTAAGACTTTATATGCTTCTTTTTCCTGAAGCTGATGAAAATATCTTCATTGCACTTAACAGAAAAAAATAGGAAAATACCACACCTTCTTTGGTTACAAAAGTAAACGGACAGTTTTCATTGACACCATCAACTTTTGTTCAAAAGAAGTCAGTAAGTGGAGCTCTGAACTGCTGTTTTGCCACAAGCATTTTACTGCTTTTCTCCCATTATAAAAATGGCAGTGTTCTGAAAATGAAAATTTTTCCTCAGGGACAAATTCTTAGAGGTTTATTATCTTGCCTCCAAGGGACAGTATTGAGTACTTTTTACAGCGAAAAGTTACGTTTATTTTCAGCATTGGAAGTGTTTCTCTGCAGTCTTGCAATGTGTAAAAAGATCATTTTGCTAAGCACTTCTGCCACTGAGACAGCCACCAACAAGCCATCAGTGATATTAGCCAAGAGTTTTGATAGCATTACTGTGATTCCCAGCCAGAAATATGCATTTGAAATTTCAGTGAAACATTTAAAATACAGAGTCCTGGGCCTTACTCCAGTAATACTGAGCTACACTTTCCAGAGATGACTTCTGGATCACTGTATAATTTACACAGTCCTTCCAGTGACTCTCATGCACAGCCAGCGTGGAGAGCCATGACTAAGAGAGAAGAAAGCAGTTTTCTTGATAACATGCAATTTTAAAAAGTCAACGTCTAAACAATGGTTATTTATCAGCTTATAAATAATGCTGCATGCCTAGAAAATATGCAAAAATATACACCTTTATAACATTCATTAAATCATCAAAGACAGCATCTGAAACTGGTGGCATTGGTCCTGTCAGATCTTCCATGAGATCTGGCCTTGAATAATTCCCTGGGGCTATCTAACCCAGTGCTGATTTCATCTTGTTCTGGGAAGGCTTGTGTCAAAACAGTCTTCTGTTTCCCATGCTGGGTCAGTTAGGGCTACTCTTAGGAAGGGGAAATTTGAGAAGCTCCAGAAAGTAGCTCTACAACACAAGTACACACTAACCAACAATAAATAAAATGCCTGTCAACTGCCTATCACATGTACATTATCACTAGAATATTTTTTGAATGCTGAAGATTAGATCTGTAGATCCCTACAGACCTGTAGGGATTTCTTCATAGAAGGTAAGTATGTACATAATATAACTCTTTTAAAACCAAGAAATCCCATATAGAAGGTACCTAACCCTAGGGTGGGGCTCATATGGAATTTACCAAGGGGCATGTTATGGATTTATCAGATACACATAAAATAATAGTTCTGGTTTCGCTATGTCATCTACCTTGTTTCACAAACAATATAAGGAAACTGCATGAACTGTTAGGTTTCAAGTGTTTAACCAATTGCTAGTTGCCATGGCTATGTGCCTGAGAGCTGCGGAATATCATTCTAACAAATTTAGGTAAAATAGTAATTGAAATTGAAGCTGAAAGTAATCATATTAATTCCAATAAAACTATGTCATGCACATAGGAAATGATGAGAGATTATCATTGAAAGAAGTTAATGACTCCTCATTAATTGACTCCATTGGATAGTGATCAGTCTTTCTTTGGCCTTTCAGTGCATAATTAAACATTGAAAACTTCTTTATTTTAACACTCTCTGAGATCTTTAGCTTCATAGAACCACATACTCCTGGTTTTCTTGTTTATCTCTTTTCACTTCTTGGCCTCCTTTGAAGGAAACTCCTCCTCCAAGCAACACTCAAATATTAAACTTCCTCTATACACTAAGCAAGGTATTCTTCTCTTTTCACTGTAAACTTAGTACCCAGAGAAACTGTTTTTTGTAATTTTTTCAGTTTTCATCAATATGCTGATAATCGCTAAATCCATACAGAAACTACACATTTACTGAACTCCAATTATTGCCAAGTTCCTACTTCCATCTTCACTTATATGTCATGTAAACACCTCAAACGCACATCATATAGTGAATTTATTGCCTCTTCCTCAAAACTACTCTCCCAGCCTCCCTACACTAAATAAGTGCCACCATGGTCCACCTAACTACTCCAACCAGAATCCTAGGAGTGGCCCTTAACTGCTCCCTCTTTTCATCTTCAATAATTTATTCATATGTCTTCTTCCTTCCACTGCTTCCCTCAGTATTGTGTTACCATAGTTCAAACCACCATCTTCCCTTCTTGGACTATTACGATGACCTCCTAACTCTTCCCCAGTTCCACTCTTGCTCATCTCTAATCTCTACACAGAAATTGGTGTGTAAATCAGTTGTGCCACCACCACTTAAAAGCTTTCAGTGGAATCTCATTCTCAGAATATTTGCCAGAGTTAAAAAGGAATGGCATTCCTGGGTTCCTCCCTTCTCTAAAGCAGCATTCTCCTGTAGCTGCCCCGCTGCAGCTACCCTGTATTCTTTGAGTACCTTCTCCATTGACTGCACAAACTTTTTTAAAATTTTTCCTGCCTGGAACACTCTTCCTTTAAGTTTTCCTTTCAAAGCTCTTTCTTATTCTTAAATTTTCAATTTCAATTCCATATTCTCCAGGGAAATGCTCCCTGTCTTCCCAGAGAAGCTTGGATGCTTCTGTGTTTTCTCTCCCAGAGCATCATTTACTTCCCTTTTTGTTATAGTACATGTGTAATTATCAGTGCACATTCCAATTTTATAAAAGTAGTGGGCTCTGTGAGCATAGGGAGTATGTTTGTCTTGTTCTTTGCATTATTTCTAGGGTCTACCATTATCCTTGGCTCAAATTAATATTTTTTGACTGGGTGAATGAGTGAATAATGTTCAATATTATTCATGTTCACTAGACAAGTATTTATGGCTTTTTGCTCATCACTGTTAGGAAGAAATCGTATGGAGTATGTTTGTCTTGTTCTTTGCATTATTTCTAGGGTCTACCATTATCCTTGGCTCAAATTAATATTTTTTGACTGGGTGAATGAGTGAATAATGTTCAATATTATTCATGTTCACTAGACAAGTATTTATGGCTTTTTGCTCATCACTGTTAGGAAGAAAGAAAGCAGCATACATTTTTCATAGCTGTGAATTCATGATCATGTTGACACATATTGGACAGCACTGTTAGTAACCTCTTTAGTAACCTCTATACCTTAGGAGGGATTATTTGTATATTTGGAAGGTATGGTGAAGAAGGAAGAGCTGAGAAGTACTGAGAGGGGAAATAGGGGAGAATAATAGATGAATAACCTGCTATACAATTATCATTGAAGAACAGTTATTCTACTCTTCCCAATTCATATTTCAGAATATACACACTCTGTGTGTGTATGTGTGTGTGTGTGTGTGTGTGTGTGTGTGTGTGTGAATCTGTATCACATAACACAATGGTCACATCAGTTATACTCTTTCTAACTCGTTTACTCTTTTTTAAAAGGCAGTATAATAACATTACCTAGTCCATAGGTTTATTTGGTCAAATGAAATGATTCACATAAACTGTATAACATGAAGCATGGAATTTGTTAATTATTCAATAGATTCTGTTATGAAAATTAGAATAATGTTAAAACAAGGAAAGAGGCTCCAGATAATTCAAAAATTTTATCCAATGGCAGTATAGTCAATAATAAACTGTTTTGGAAACTATTCAGATGAGGCTCTCTTTATAGTGCTTTTAATAGATAATGTAACTGGGAATCAGAATTTTCCTCATAAATCAGTGGATAGGGAATGATGTTTAGTCTACCACATTTTTGTGGTCTCCAACCACATTTATCAATGATACCCATTGAATTTACTCCCATTCCCTCTAGCTACTCCATGGAGAATGAACATAATAATATGCCTTTAATAAATATAGAACATGTTTTTACCAAAGAAAACTTCTTTAAAAAGCTGATAGAGAATGTATTATACATGTGTCCTGTGTGTATTAACAAAATTACATAGATATATACTTGGTTTATACTCACCAACTTAATTTTAAATCTCTGGTTATATAAAATTCTGGATTTTTCAGAATGAATCTTCAAACCTCAAACTTAAAACAAAATTAGAGTTATTATTCCACAAACACACAAGTACGTTTATATCATTTAGATCTAAAATGTGATTTTTAGTAACACAAATCTATTTGGAGCATTATTTTGTGAGAACTCATAAAGAAGTCCTTTGCCCTTATTTTCACCCTTAAAACTTTGGGTAAAAAGGCCCACAGCTTTTTTTAGATCTGTTTTTGGCAAGGATGGATTGTTGATTTTTCTACTACCAAATTTATTTATATTCAGACATAAGGATTTTAAATATGTCTCTTTATACTAAAATTTCTTGTCATCAAAGGACACAGGCTGTCAACACTCCTCTGACTATCAGAACCTTGCTGTGGAAGCCTTATGTGGTGCTTCTTCACTTGAGCTAAATAAAAAGACGGGTTGGATGCTTTTTTGGGCTCCAAGTGTTAATTGCATACTAATAAAACCATCTAGTGAAACTCTCTGCTCTGTGGTGAAGTGCCATAGAGAAGAAATTTCTAAAGGAAGCCTGCTAAGTTGATTGTGCTCCTAGATAATTAATAGAATTTTTTTTAAAAAAAGCAATAAATGAAAATTCTGTAATCCTGTCTTTTCAGCTACTTTTCAAGTTTCTAAGGTTACTGGTAGCAGATAGAGCATTCTCCTTCAGCCAAGTGTGTGCTATTTTACTCAACTTAGCAACTATTGCCATTGTATTTGACCAACTCCTTCCAACCTTCAAGGAGTGGGAGATAAGGTTAAAAGTTACTAAAACACCTTGAAAATATAACTAGTTGACTTTCAATAGTTAATAAGATGACTATAAAAAATTGACTATTATCAAGGTTGTTTGTGGTTTACTGTGTCTGTTTCTGTGACTGCTGTGTTTTATTTTGTTTGTAGGAGTCCCATTTATATCTATCTTCCAGAAGTAACTTTAGCTTCATATTTATTTTCTGGAAGCAGATGATTAATGTGCTATTTTTTAAAATTCAATGTTAACATGTCATCAGTGTCTTATGCCCCAAATTCCTAATATTTCTGATATTGATTTTATTTTTTTCTTCTGATATTAGTTGCAAATTAAAACTACATTTTCTTCTTGCTTAAGATGTTTTAAATGATTTGTTGTATCAGCAGTTGATTGTTCCCAAGGGTCAAGTCTTTCTTCAAACCTGTAATATGGTTCTAACTTGTTTTTCTCTGATGTGTTGTAGAAACAAACTTTTCTTTTATAACACATTATTGAAGATAATAGCCTGCTATTAATAAAAGTTTACCATATGTCTTACCCTATCCTAATCACACTCATCTATATCAACACAGATATCAGCTTCAATTCATACCATATACCTTTACATGTTTTTATAATTCATAATCTAGCCTATGTAGAAAGGTCCTGTGGACTGAATTGTGTTCCTCTAAAATCCATCCGTTGAAGCCATAACCTTCAGTGTCATGGTATTTGAAGATGGGCCTTTGGGAGGTAATTAGGTTTAGATGAGGTCACGAGAATGGACCCTTATTATGGGATTAGTGCCCTTATAAGAAGAGACATCAGATAGCTCGCTCGCTCACTCCCTCTCTCTCTCTGCCACATGAGGACACAGGGAGAAGGTAGGCCTTTGCAAACCAGGAAGAGAGCTCTTGCCAGAACCCAGTCATACTGACATCCTGATCTTGAACTTCTAGCCTCCAGAACTGTGGAAAAATAAGTTTCTGTTGTTTAAGTCACTCAGTCTATGGTATTGTTATCGCAGACCATGCTGACTAATACAAAAAGCATTACCCTCAACAAGATTATTTAAACAGAAAGAAAACTTGCAAGGAAATGATAAATACATGAATTTCTCTCTCACTTTGCTTCTCACTCACATCCCCCCTCCCAATTAGATGAAAAATAGATAGAAAGATACATACATCATACATACATACATACACATATAGAGGATTGATAGATTAAAACATGATTTAAAATGCTTTCAATATAGATTTAACATATCCAGGCTTAGTCTGCTATCATTCTGGTTGGTCACCTGCCATTTTTTGCAACAAACTTTACTATTTACTTTTAATGAAACTTTCTCCATAATCTTGTACATAGTGCTATTTTAATAAATTTAAGTATACTCTTCAATTGTTGTAATCTTGATTTATTACCTTAGTCCACATTAATCAAGCCTTGGATTATTATTATTATTTTTTTTTTTTTTTTTGCGTTACGCAGGCCTCTCACTGTTGTGGCCTCTCCCTTTGTGGAGCACAGGCTCCAGACGTGCAGGCTTAGCAGCCATGGCTCATGGGCCCAGCTGCTCCACAGCATGTGGGATCTTCCCAGACTAGGGCACAAACCCATGTCCCCTGCATCGGCAGACAGATTCTCAACCACTGCACCACCAGGGAAGCCCAAGCCTTGGATTATTGTTCTTAATAATGTTGCTCTAAAATTGTTGTTGATGTAAAACATAGCCCCAAGGTTATTAGATGTATATAAAGTAACTTTCTCAGAAGCCAAAATCAACAAATTTCCAGGTGGGATGCTTGTTGAAGAGTCTAGACTTTCCATTCAAAATGTGAACATTGGAAAGCATTTACCTTTTTGCAGACTGTTTCTACATCTACAAAATGCACACTGGTTTACTTCTCTACCAATCATCCTTCTAGAAGATCACATTTGATTCTGCACACAAATCAATCCTGAGAATTTGTTTGACAGTTCACCAGGCTGTAATCCCATTAAGAGGGAAGAGTATGTGTTATCATTTTTGTGTCCCCAGTCTGACCCATAATTGGTACTCAGTTAATATAGTAGGAAATACAGCCAGTTCACAGTTATCTAAAGTAGGCTAAAATGTAGTCTAAAAAAAGGCAAAATAAGTGCTGTAAAATTATGTCTGGCTTGTCTGGGTCCTACTTCCTTTGCCTAATTTTTAGAAAACAAGGTCATTCATTCTGATGGCTCTCTAAAGAGCTTATTACTTTGTAGCTATTATCTACTTTAGGCCTGGAAAATAAAGCAGTGGCACTCCAGTTTCTAATTTGAAGATGAGGAACTTGAATATACAATAGATCAAAGATATTTGTATAGTTATACAGTCGGTGAGCAGGGATGAGATGGGTTGTGCTTTGCTTTAGCATCAAATGTCATTGCTTTTCCATTAGTGATAATGTCATTCTTGGTTTCAATACTTCTGTTGCAGTTGTATAAGACATTGACACTAGGGGAAGTTTGGTAAAGTGTGTATGAGGACACTCTGAGCTATGTTTGCAAGTTTTCCATGAGTCTAAACTTATTTCAAAATAAAAAGTTAAAAAATAATAAATTGATAATAGAAGATATTTAGATAATATTTAACAGGCCTTAAGGTTACTCTTCAAGTGCTGTACTTATATTAACAAATCATACAGAGATAGGTCTTATATTCAAAGCTTCAGATTTCAAAGTCTAAGGTGATTTGAGATCATTTAAGATTTCATCATTATTGAAATGTAGAAGATGGCAGAGTAGAAGGATGTGCTCTCACTCCCTCTTGTGAGAACACCAGAATCACAACTAGCTGCTGGACAGTTGTTGACAGGAAGACACTGGAACTCACCAGAAAAGATATCCTACATCCAAAGACAAAGGAGAAGCCACAATGAGATGGTAGGAGGGGTGCAATCACAATAAAATCAAATCCCATAACTGCTGGGTCGGTGACTCACAAACTGGAGAACACTTCTACCACAGAAGTCCACCCACTGGAGTGAAGGTTCTGAGCCCCACGTCAGGCTTCCCAACCTGGAGGTCTGGCAAAGGTGGGAGGAATTCATATAGAATCAGACCTTGAAGGCTAGTGAGATTTGATTGCAGGACTTCGACAGGAGTGGGGGAAACAGAGACTCCACTCTTGCAGGGCACACACAAAGTAGTGTGTGCATTGGGACTCAGGGGGAGGAGCAGTGACCACAGGGGAGACTGAACAAGACCTACCTGCTAGGGGGTGGCTGTGGCTCACTGTGAGGACAAGGACACTGGCAGCAGAATTTCTGGGAAGTACTCCTTGGTGTGAGCCCTCACAGAGTCTGTCATTAGCCACACCAAAGAGCCCAGGTAGGCTCCAGTGTTGGGTTGCCTCAGGCCAACAACCAACAGGGAGGGAACCCAGACCCACCCATCAGCAGTCAAGCAGATTAAAGTTTTACTGAGCTCTGCCCACCAGAGCAACAATCAGCATTACCCACCTCCAGTCCCTCCCATCAGGAAACTTGCACAACCGTCTTAGATAGCCCTATCCACCAGAGGGCAGACAGCAGAAGCAAGAAGAACTACAATCCTGCAGCCTGTGGAACAAAAACCACATTCACAGAAAGATAGACAAGATGAAAAGGCAGAGGGAGGAAAAAGATAAAACCCCAGAAAAACAACTAAATGAAGTGGAGATAGGACACCTTCCAGAAAAAGAATTCAGAATAATGATAGTGAAGATGATCCAGGACCTCGGAAAAAGAATGGAGGCAAAGATCGAGAAGATGCAAGAAATGTTTAACAAAGACCTAGAAGAATTAAAGAAGAGAGAGAGAAAGGACCAGAGAAAATATTTGAAGAGATTATAGTTGAAAACTTCCCTAACATGGGAAAGGAAATAGCTACCCAAGTCGAGGAAGCACAGTGAGTCCCATAAAGAATAAACCCAAGGAGAAACAGAGACACATAGTAATCACATTGGCAAAAATTACAGGCAAAGAAAAATTATTGAAAGCAGCAAGGGAAAAATGACAAATAACATACAATGGAACTCCCGTAAGGTTAACAACTGATATTTCAGCAGAAATTCTGCAAGCCAGAAGGGAGTGGCATGATGCAATTAAAGTGATGAACTATAAGTGCTGAAAGGGAAGAACCTACAACCAAGATTACTCTACCGGGCAAGGACCTCATTCAGATTAGATGGAGATATCAAAAGCTTTACAGCCAAGCAAGAGCTAAGAGAATTCAGCACCACCAAGCCAGCTGCACAACAAATGCTAAAGGGACTTCTCTAAGTGGAGAACACAAGAGAAGAAAAGGACCTACAAAAAAAAAAAAAAAAGAAAACTATTAAGAAAATGTTAATAGGAACATACATATCGATAATTACCTTAAACGTGAAAGAATTAAATGCTCCAACCAAAAGACACAGGCTTGCTGAATGGATACAAAATCAAGACCCATATATATGCTGTGTACAAGAGACCCACTTCAGACCTAGGGACACATACAGACTGAGAGTGAGGGGATGGAAAAAGATATTCCATGCAAATGGAAATCAAAAGAAAGCTGGAGTAACAATACTCATATCACATAAAATAGATTTTAAAATAATGTTACAAAAGACAAGGAAGGACACCACATAATGATCAAGGGATCAATCCAAGAAGAAGATATAAAAATTATAAATATATATGCACCCAACATAGGAGCACCTCAATACATAAGGCAAATACTAACAGCCATAAAATGGGATATTGACAGTAACACAATCATAGTAGGGGATTTAAAAACCCCACTTTCACCAATGGACAGATCATCCAAAATGAAAATAAATAAGGAAACACAAGCTTTAAAAGACACATTAAACAAGATGGACATAATTGATATTTATAAGACATCCATCCAAAAATACCTAGAGACAAATGACAATGAAATCATGATGATCCAAAACCTATGGGATGCAGCAAAAGTACCTCTAAGAGGGAAGTTTATAGCTATGGAAGCCTACCTCAAGAAACAAGAAAAATCTCAAATAAACAATCTAACCTTACACCTAAAGGAACTAGAGAAAGAAGAACAAACAAAACCAAAGTTACCAGAAGGAAAGAAATCATGAAAATCAGAGCAGAAATAAATGAAATAGAAACAAAGAAAGCAATAGCAAAGATCAATAATACTAAAAGCTGATTCTTTGAGAACATAAACAAAATTGATAAACCATTAGCCAGACTCAGCAAGAAAAAGAGGGAGAGGACTAAAATCAATAAAAGTAGAAATAAAAAAGGAGAAGTTACAACAAACACCACAGAAATGCAAAGCATCCTAAGAGACTACTACAAGCAACTCTATGCCAATAAAGTGGACAACCTGGAAGAAATGGACAAATTCTTAGAAAGATATAACCTTCCAAGACTGAACCAGGAAGAAATAGAAAATATGAACAGACCAATCACAAGTAATGAAATGGAAGCTGTGAGTAAAAATCTTCCAACAGACAAAAGTCCAGAACCAGATGGCTTCACAGGTGAATTCTATCAAACATTTAGAGAAGAGCTAACACCCATCCTTCTCAAACTCTTCCAAAAAATTGCAGAGGAAGGAACACTTCCAAACCCATTCTATGAGGCCACCATCACCCTGATACCAAAACCAGACAAAGATACTACACAAAAAGAAAATTACAGACCAATATCACTGTTGAATATAGGTGCAAAAATCCTCAACGAAATACTAGCAAACAGAATCTAGCAACACATTAAAAGGATCATACACAATGATCAAGTGGGATTTATCCCAAGGATGCAAGGAATTTTCAATATATGCAAATCAATCAATGTGATACATCATATAAACATACAGAAGAATAAAAACCATATGATCATCTCAAGAGATGCAGAAAAAGCTTTTGACAAAATTCAACACCCATTTATGATAAAAACTTTCCAGAAAGTGGGCATAGAGGGAATCTACATCAACATAATAAAGGCCATATACGACAAACCCACAGCAAACATCATTCTCAATGGTGAAAAACTGAAAGCATTTCCTCTAAGATCAGGAACAAGACAAGGATGTCCACTCTCACCAATTTTATTCAACATAGTTTTGGAAGTCCTAGCCACAACAATCAGAGAAGATAAAGAAATTAAAGGAATACAAATTGGAAAACAAGAAGTAAAACTGTCATTGTTTGCAGATGACATGATACTATGCATAGAGAATCCTAAAGATGCCACCAGAAAACTACTAGAGCTAATCAATGAATTTGGTAAAGTTGCAGGATACAAAATTAATGCACAGAAATCTATTGCATTCCTATACACTAATGATGAAGAATGTGAAAGAGAAATTAAGGAAACACTCCCATTTACCACTGCAACAAAAAGAATGGAAAACTGGATAGCTACATGTAAAAGAATGAAGTTAGAACACTCCCTAACACCATACATTAAAATAAACTCAAAATGGATTAAAGACCTAAATGTAAGGCCAGACAGTATAAAACTCTTAGAGGAAAACATAGGAAGAACGCTCTTTGACATAAATCACACAAGGTATTTTTTGATCTGCCTCCTAGAGTAATGGAAATAAAAACAAAAATAAACCAATGGGACTTAATTAAACTTAAAAGCTTTGCAAAGCAAAGGAAACCATAAACAAGACAAAAAGACAACCCTCAGAATGGGAAAAAAAATTTGCAAATGCATCAACAGACAAAGAATTAATCTCCAAAATATATAAACTGCTCATGCAGCTCAATATTAAAAAAACAAACAACCCAATCCAAAAATGGGCAGAAGACCTAAATAGACATTTCTCCCAAGAAGACATACAGATG